>NC_090443.1:107538542-107848229 GCF_031143425.1 Pleurodeles waltl
CCTCCCCCCTCACACACCCACCAACCCCCCCTCCCCCACACACACCCCACCACCCACCCCCCCACACCCCCCCCCCCCCCCCCCACCCCCACACCCCCCCCCCCCCCAACCCCCCCCCCCCCACCCAACACCCCCCCCCCCACCCCCCCCCACCAACCCCCCCCCTCCCCCCCCCCCCCCCCCACACCCCCCCACACCCCCCCCCCCACACCCCCCCCCCACCCCCCACACCCCCCCCCCCACCAACCCCCCCACACCCACCCACACCCCTCACCACACCCACACCCAAACCCACCCCCTCTCCACACACACCCCACCCACACCCCCCACCCACACACACCCCACCCCAACCCCCCCCCCCACACCCCACACCCACCACCCCCCCCACACACACCCACCCACCCCCCTCCCACCCACAACCACACCCCCCCCACCCACACCCCCCCCCACACCACCCACCCCACCACCCCACCCCACACCACCCCCCACACCACCCACCCACCCACCCCCCCCCCACACCCACCCACACCCCCCCCCACACCCACCCCCAAACCCCCCCCCCCCACACCCCCACCCACACCCCCCCCCCACCACACCACCCACCCACACCCCCCCCCCACACACCCCCCACCCACCCACCCAACCCCCCCCACCACACCCACCCACCCAAACCCCCCTCTCCACACCACCCACCCCACCCCCCCCCACACCACACCCACCCACACCCCCCCCCCACACACCCCCACACCCCCCCCCCACCCCCCAACACCACCCACCCCCCCCCCAAACCCCCCCCCCACCCCAACACCCCCCCCCCCCACACACACCCCCCACCCACACCCCCCCCCACACCCCCCACCCCACACCCCCCACCCCCCCCCCACCACACACCACCCACCCAACCCCCCACTCCACACACCCCCACCCACCCACACCCCCCCCCCCCACACACCCACCCACCCCCCCCCCCACCCCACACCCCCCCCACCCCCCCACCCCAACCCCCCCCCCACACACACCCCCCCCCCACACCCCCCCCCCCACACAACCCCCCCCACCCACAACCCCCCCCCCACACCACACCCCCCCCCCCCAACCCCCCCCCCACCCACACCCCCCCACCCACACCCCCCCCCCCACACCACACCCCACCCCCCCCCACCACACCCCCCCCACACCCACCCCCCCCCCACACCCCCCACCCACCCCCCCACCCCACCCACCAACCCCCCCCACACCCACCCCCCACCCACACCCCACCCACACCCCCCCCCCCACCACCCCCCCCCCAACCCCCCACCCACACCCACCCACCCCCCCTCCCCCCCCCACACCCCCCACACCCCCCCCCCACACCCCCCCCCCACCCACACCCCCCACCCCACCCACACCCCCCCCCCCCACACACCCACCCACCCCCCCACCACACACCCCCCACCCACCCCCCACCCACACACACCCCACCCATACCCCCCTCCCACCACACCCACCCACCACCCCCCTCACCACACCCACCCACCCATACCCCCCTCCCCCACACCCACCCACACCCCCTCCACCACACCACCCACACCACCCCCCTCTCCACACACCCACACCCCCCCCACACCCACCCCCCCATACACCCACCCCCACACCCCACCCACCCATACCCCCCTCTCCACACACACCCACCCATACCCCCCTCTCCACACACACCCACCCATACCCCCTCTCCACACACACCCACCCATACCCCCCCTCCACACACACCCACCCAAACCCCCCTCTCCACACACACCCACCCAAACCCCCCTCCACACCCCCCACCCCCCCCCCCCACACCACACCCCCCCACCCACCCCCCCTCCACCCCACACCCCCCACCCCACCACCCCCCCCACCCCACACCCCCCCCCACCCACCCCACCCACCCCCCCCACCCACACCAACCCCCCCCCCCTCCCACACCCACCCACCCATACCCCCCCCCCCACCACCCACCCAACCCCCCCCCACCCCCCCCCACCCCCCACACCCCCCCCCCAACCCCCCCCCCACACCACACCCCCCCCCCCCCCCCACACACCCCCCCCCATACCCCCCCCCCACCCCCCACCCACCCCCCCCACCACCCCCCCCCCCCCCACACCCCCCACCCATACCCCCCCCCCCCACACCCACCCACCCCCCCCCCACACCCCCACCCCCCCACCCCCACCCCACACCCCCCCCCCCCACCCCACCCACCCAACCCCCCCCCCCACACACCCACCCACCCCCCACCCCCCACACCCACACACCCCCACCCCCCACACCCCCCCCCCCCAACCCACCACACCCCCCCCCCCCCACCCACACACACCCCCCAACCCCCCCCTCTCCCACACACCCCCCCAACCCCCCCACTCCACACACACCCCCCACACCCCCCACACCACACCACCCACACCCCCCCCTCCACACACCCCCCACCCCCCCACCCACACACACCCACCCCCCCACTCCACCACACCCCCCCCACCCCCCTCCACACACCCACCTCCCACCCCACCCCCCCCCCCCCACACCCACCCACACCCCCCCCCCCCCACACCCCCCCCCCCCCACCCCACACCCCCCACCCCACACCCCCCATACCCCCCCCCCCACACCCCACACCCCCCCCCACACACACCCCATACCCCTCTCCCCACACACACACCCATACCCCCTCTCCCCCCACACACACCCACCCCCATCCCCCCACCCCACACCACACCCCCCACCCCTCCCCCACACACACACCCCCATACCCCTCTCCACACACACCCCACCCCCAACCCCACACCACACACCCACACCCCAACCCCTCTCCCCACACACACATACCCCTCTCCCCACACACACATACCCCTCTCCCCACACACACACACACACCCCTCTCCACACACACACCCACACCCTCCACACACCACCCACCCCTCTCCACACACACACACACACCCCTCTCCACACACACCCCTCTCCACACACACACCCACACCCCTCTCCACACACACACCCACACCCCTTCTCCCCACACACACACACCCCACCCCCTTCTCCCCACACACACACACCCACCCCCTTCTCCCCACACACACACCCACACCCCTTCTCCACACACACACCCACACCCCTTCTCCACACACCCCTTCTCCACACACCCACCCACACCCCTTCTCCACACACACACCCCTTCTCCACACACACAACCACCCACCCATACCCCTTCTCCACACACACAACCACCCACCCATACCCCTTCTCCACACACACACCCCCCCTCTCCACACACACACACCCCCCCTCTCCACACACACACACCCCCCCCCTCTCCACACACACACACACCCCTCTCCCCACACCCCCCTCTCTCCCCACACCCCCCCTCTCCCCCCACACCCCCCCTCTCCACACACACCCCCCCTCTCCACACACACCCCCCCTCCACACCTCCCCCCCTCCACACCCCCCCCTCCACACACCCCCCCTCCACACCCCCCCGCCACACACACACACACACACCCCCCTCTCCCCACACACACACCCCTCCCCCCACACCTCCCCCCTCCACACACCCCCCCCTCCACACACACACACACACCCCCCTCCACACACCCCCCGCCACACACACACACACCCCTCTCCCCACACACACACACCCCTCTCCCCACACACACACACCCCTCTCCCCACACACACACACCCCTCTCCCCCCACACACACACACCCCTCTCCCCCCACACACACACCCCTCTCCCCCCACACACACACCCCTCCCCACACACACACCCCTCCCCCCACACACACCCCTCCCCCCACACACCCCTCTCCCCCCACACACCCCTCTCCCCCCACACACACACCCATACCCCTCTCCCCACACACACACCCATACCCCTCTCCCCACACACACACCCATACCCCTCTCCACCCACACACACACACACCCATACCCCTCTCCCCCCACACACACACACCCATACCCCTCTCCCCACACACACCCACCCAGACCCCTCTCCCCACACACACCCACCCAGACCCCTCTCCCCACACACACCCACCCAGACCCCTCTCCCCACACACACCCACCCAGACCCCTCTCCCCACACACACCCACCCAGACCCCCTTCTCCACACACACCCACCCAGACCCCTTCTCCACACACACCCACCCAGACCCCTTCTCCACACACACCCACCCAGACCCCTTCTCCACACACACCCACCCAGACCCCTTCTCCACACACACACACCCAGACCCCTTCTCCACACACACACACCCAGACCCCTTCTCCACACACACACACACCCAGACCCCTTCTCCACACACACACACACCCAGACCCCTTCTCCACACACACACACACCCAGACCCCTTCTCCACACACACACACACACACCCAGACCCCTTCTCCACACACACACACACCCAGACCCCTTCTCCACACACACACACACCCAGACCCCTTCTCCACACACACACACACACCCAGACCCCTTCTCCACACACACACACACACACACACACCCAGACCCCTTCTCCACACACACACACACACACACACACACACACACACCCAGACCCCTTCTCCACACACACACACACACACACACACCCAGACCCCTTCTCCACACACACACACACACCCAGACCCCTTCTCCACACACACACACACACCCAGACCCCTTCTCCACACACACACACACACACCCAGACCCCTTCTCCACACACACACACACACACACACACCCAGACCCCTTCTCCACACACACACACACACCCAGACCCCTTCTCCACACACACACACACACACCCAGACCCCTTCTCCACACACACACACACACACCCAGACCCCTTCTCCACACACACACACACACACACCCAGACCCCTTCTCCACACACACACACACACACCCAGACCCCTTCTCCACACACACACACCCAGACCCCTTCTCCACACACACACACCCAGACCCCTTCTCCACACACACACACACACACACACACACACACACACACACACACACACACACAGACCCCTTCTCCACACACCCACCCACCCACCCAGACCCCTTCTCCACACACACACACACACACCCAGACCCCTTCTCCACACACACACACACACACCCAGACCCCTTCTCCACACACACACACCCAGACCCCTTCTCCACACACACACACCCAGACCCCTTCTCCACACACACACACACACACACACACACACACACACACACACACACACACACACACACACACAGACCCCTTCTCCACACACCCACCCACCCACCCATACCCCTCTCCACACACCCATACCCCTATCCACACACACACACATACTGAAAGAAACAGGTTAAGGTGACATTTGGATGCAGAAAAAACCCCACAGGAACTCCGCAGTACAGTTAACCGAAGTAACTAAAACTTCTGCCTTCACCATCCATGGTGTTCTCAGTGAGGTTACAGAAACCAAGGCAGCCATACCCCACCATGCAGAGCCTTTGGCCGCTGACCCCACTCCTCAGACAGACAAAACCCAATTGCGGGCTAACCCCCAGGATCTTGCAGCACCTGAAGTCCCACACACCCTGTATTTTGCAGTACTACTGTGAAATTACATGTTGCAGTACAACAATGGCAACAACCACAAAAAATATTAATTTGACCCCACGTGTGAAAAGGGGAAATTACCTTGAGAAGGAACTTTGGGTCGGTCCTGAGTACCACCATCTTTAAGAACGTGAATTAAGGATCCTAATAGCAGGAGTGCCTGCAGCTCACAAATATTTTTAAGAGATATTATAAACACAAGGAAATGGAAGTTGCTGGAGACGGCAACAGTGCAAAGGGGAGTTTTGCTGAGTCTAGTAAGATGTATATGGGATTCCAGACCGGTGGCAGTGAACTCTGGAAGGGATGACTTGAGGCCCTTCATGCAAGCTTTAACTACTTGTATGCAGAAAAGGAAGTAGGTGAAGTAGCAGATAATATCCTGGGCCGCGGGTTTTAGGGGTCTGTTTGTCAAGTTCCCTAGTATCCTAGTGCAGAATTAGAGTAGGACTTCGAGATGGAGTTCCCACTCGCGGACTTGTTGATCCATCCTGCTTATCAAGTCAACCAGGTTTTTGTCCAGATCTGGAAGCTACTTCGCCATGAGGTGAACACAGTAACGGAGTGCCCAATGCCACGTCTTTTGAGGCAGTAGTGACAGGGGAAGAGTACCACCCTGCTTCTGGTGGTAGTACATGCGTTTAAGTTGTCTGCTTTGTTTAAAACTACATTGCCCTGAATGAGGGTAAGAAAGGATTTCAGGACAAGATGTACAGCAAGAAGACAGTTCAATGATGTGCCCCTGGAGATTAGGACCTCACTCATGGCTTTTATGGTCATGTGGTTGAGATATGTCCCTAGATGGCTTGAGGAGTCCGTGGTGATGCTGACTTGAGGAATGGGGTCTAGTAAGTGTCTGTCCTGCAACAGACTGTTGCTGTTCCGTCAGTTAAAGAGCGATAAATGATTGTGGTTACTAACACTAGATCTTCCCAGTCATCTTCCGCTTGGGACAATTGAGCTTAGGGGCACTGTTGTAGTGAATGCATGCGGAGCAGGGCCTGAAATACTATGGCAATAAAGGAAACAATCAAGACCAGTAGATGCATAAACATGGACAGTTGACAATTTGGTCGGAAAAGAGAAGAGCTGCTGGAAGGCCTGGGACTGTGGACTGGGGTAGGCTTTGCCTTTCAGAGTTTAGCATCACCTCTAGAAAGGGCTGGACTTGAAGATGTTGCAGATAGGGTTTGGTGGAATTTATAGTGAAGCTGAGGCTGTAGGATTGAGACTGTAGGATTGATATCTGCTAGGCACTGGCGCTTGCCTACTCTATCAGTCAACCGTTGTGTTAGGGAGAAAATGTGGGTCTGAAACCTACGCCTCAGGTGAGCAGCTAATCCTGCTAAGCACTTTTGGTATCACCAAAAGGGAGTACCTTGAATTGATGATGATGGTGACTCACCACGAAGTGGAGAGTACCTCAGTAGGCAACATGGGAATGTGGAAGCCGCAGCCCTGGAGGTCTAATGTGGTTATGTTAGACTTGTTGGCAGCATCTTGCAGCGTTTTAGTATGAAGCGTTCTGAGAGACTCTAGCACCTCAAGGGGCTGAGGTGGAATGGAGCTGTTCTTGGCAACAAGGGTAATCAAGAGTAAAACCCAATGTCCGATTGGTGAGGGGGCCCAGCACCTACTGTCCCTTTTTTGAAGGAGCACTTTTACCTCTTCCTGCTAAAGGATGACATTACTTCAGGATGGGATGCAAGACATTCTAGGTCAGGGTATCCAATCTTTTCTGCAGTAAGAGCTACTTCTGATCAGTGAAAATCATTTTGTACTACTGAAGGCTAAACAACTTGTGCATTATTACCAGACAACCCCACGCCCAGCTTTACTAACTAAGCATAATGTTCAAAAAGACAGACACTATGGTTTGAAAAATACACTGACTTGTGGCACTGTGACAAGGCTGCCATAGGTCAGTGATAGCATTGTCTTTGGGGATGCATTCACATGTGCGCATAAGAATTAGACATATATGTATAGGTAACTTGAGAACCTGTGTTTTATGCACTTTTTAGCATAGGACATACCTTTTGCTATATGTAGCTCCTTTACATGGTTAACAAAGTATTTAAATGGGAGAAATGTAAAATGCAGAAAAATGTTCTGCAAAAATGTTCATAATATAAAACATTTTTCTGCACTTAAAAGTTTCGCTCAATGATTGTGTTTTTCAAATATACTTATGTAGTGTCTATAGGCCACTGGGAGCAAGAGGACAGTTGGTAAAGCTTTGAAATAGCAGAAAATTAAACTGGAGTCAACTTAATCATTTAGGTGACTTCATTTTGATTTTCTCCTATTTAAAAGCATACAGAAACATCTTTTTGTTCACAGTTCCAATATTGAGTTGACAAGGACTTATATTGAAGTTACATACTTCAGTTCACCTCTGTGCCCCAGTCCCAGCCTGGGTCATAAATCTGACTGAGCATTTTTCATTATCAGGCCCTGCTACCTGATAAGTAAAAGTAAACACTGCCTTCCCTTAACTTTAAAAGGATTATGACCTTATGCTTATTTAAAAATTGACTCAAGGCTGTGAGCTACTCTGAAGATGTCTGGGAGCTACTGGTAGCTCACAATCGACTGGTTGGAGACACCTGTTCTAGGTAGTAGCTCTGGAAAACCACTGCAAACACTTGATTGTCTGATGTGATTTTCTACCAGCAGGGAAGGAAATCCTGTATTCTCCCTTGGATAGGTGCTGTGTGATCAGGGGGTGAGGGAAGGGAATGAAAATATCACTTACCCAGTGTACATCTGTTCGTGGCATGAGTCGTTGAGATTCACATGGTCTGCATAGCTCGCCATCTGGTGTTGGGTCGGAGTGTTACAAGTTGTTTTTCTTCGAAGAAGTGTTCGAGTCACTGGACCGAGTGACTCCTCCTTCTGTGCTCATTGCGCATGGGCGTTGACTCCATCTTCGATTGTTTTCCCCGCAGAGGGTGAGGTAGGAGTTGTACTATAGTAATAGTGCCCGCGCAATGAAATGTGTAAGTATGTACCTATTAAAGGTTTAAATAATATATATACAAATGTACAAAATTGAAGGTAACTTCTGAACTGCTACAGGCTTCCGGGGAGGTGGGTGGGCCCATGTGAATCTCAGCGACTGATGCCACGAACAGATGTACACTGGGTAAGTGACATTTTCAGTTCGATGGCATCTGTCGCTGTAGATACACATGGTCTGCATAGACTAGTAAGCAGTTATTTCCCCATAAGCGGTGGTTTAGCCTGTAGGAGTAGAAGTTGTCTGAAATAGAGTTCTTAATACAGCTTGACCTACTGCAGCTTGTTGTGCGGATAGCACATCTATACAGTAGTGTTTGGTGAATGTGTGAGGCTTAGACCATGTGGCTGCCTTACATATTTCATGCATTGGGATGTTTCCTAAAAAGGCCATTGAGGCACCTTTTTTCCTTGTTGAATGTGCCCTGGGAGTAATGGGCAGTTGTCTTTTTGCTTTAAGGTAGCAGATTTGGATGCATTTAACAATCCATCTGGCTATACCTTGTTTTGATATTGGGTTACCTGCATGAGGTTTTTGGAATGCAATAAATAGCTGTTTAGTTTTTCTGATGTTCTTTGTTCTGTCAATGTAGTACATTAATGCTCTTTTGACATCTAATGTATGTAGTGCTCTTTCAGCCACAGAATCTGGCTGTGGGAAAAAAACTGGTAGTTCTACCGTTTGATTTAGATGGAACGGTGAAATAACTTTTGGTAAAAATTTTGGATTAGGTCGTAGGACGACCTTATTTTTATGTATTTGTATAAAAGGTTCCTGTGTTGTGAACGCTTGAATTTCACTTACTCTTCTCAGAGATGTAATGGCGATGAGAAAGGCAACTTTCCAGGTTAGGAATTGTATTCCGCAAGAGTGCATGGGTTCGAAAGGTGGGCCCATGAGTCTTGTTAGGACCACGTTTAGGTTCCATGAAGGAACAGGTGGTGTTCTTGGTGGTATAATTCTTTTAAGACCTTCTATGAATGCTTTGATGACTGGTATCCTATACAAGGAAGTTGAATAGGTAGTCTGCAGGTATGCAGATATTGCTGCAAGGTGTATTTTAATAGAAGAAAAAGCTAGCTTTGCTTTTTGTAAATGGAGCAAGTAATTTACTATATGTTTTGGAGTTGCGTCTAGTGGTTGTATCTGATTAGGATGGCAGTAACAAACAAATCTTTTCCACTTACTTGCGTAGCAGTGTCTAGTGGATGGCCTTCTGGCCTGCTTTATGACCTCCATACACTCTTGGCTAAGTTGTAAGTGTCCGAATTCTAGGATTTCAGGAGCCAGATTGCTAGATTCAGCGATGCTGGATCTGGGTGTCTGATCTGTTGGTTGTGTTGCTGTAAAGAAATGGCTCCCTGTTGCAGTTACCCCCCACTTTTTGCCTGATACTGATGCTGACTTGACTGAGAAGAGTGCTGGGACCCTGCTAACCAGGCCCCAGCACCAGTGTTCCTTCACCTAAAATGTACCATTGTATCCACAATTGGCACACCCTGGCATCCAGATAAGTCCCTTGTAACTGGTACTTCTAGTACCAAGGGCCCTGATGCCAAGGAAGGTCTCTAAGGGCTGCAGCATGTCTTATGCCACCCTAGAGACCCCTCACTCAGCACAGACACACTGCTTACAAGCCTGTGTGTGCTAGTGAGAACAAAATGAGTAAGTCGACATGGCACTCCTGTAAGGAAATGCCTCCTTGGCATGGTTGCCCCCTGACTTTTTGCCTTTGCTGATGCTATGTTTACAATTGAAAGTGTGCTGAGGCCTGCTAACCAGGCCCCAGCACCAGTGTTCTTTCCCTAACCTGTACTTTTGTATCCACAATTGGCAGACCCTGGCATCCAGATAAGTCCCTTGTAACTGGTACTTCTAGTACCAAGGGCCCTGATGCCAAGGAAGGTCTCTAAGGGCTGCAGCATGTCTTATGCCACCCTGGAGACCTCTCACTCAGCACAGACACACTGCTTACCAGCTTGTGTGTGCTAGTGAGGACAAAACGAGTAAGTCGACATGGCACTCCCCTCAGGGTGCCATGCCAGCCTCTCACTGCCTATGCAGTATAGGTAAGACACCCCTCTAGCAGGCCTTACAGCCCTAAGGCAGGGTGCACTATACCATAGGTGAGGGTACCAGTGCATGAGCATGGTACCCCTACAGTGTCTAAACAAAACCTTAGACATTGTAAGTGCAGGGTAGCCATAAGAGTATATGGTCTGGGAGTCTGTCAAACACGAACTCCACAGCACCATAATGGCTACACTGAAAACTGGGAAGTTTGGTATCAAACTTCTCAGCACAATAAATGCACACTGATGCCAGTGTACATTTTATTGTAAAATACACCACAGAGGGCACCTTAGAGGTGCCCCCTGAAACTTAACCGACTATCTGTGTAGGCTGACTAGTTTTAGCAGCCTGCCACAAACCGAGACATGTTGCTGGCCCCACGGGGAGAGTGCCTTTGTCACTCTGAGGCCAGTAACAAAGCCTGCACTGGGTGGAGATGCTAACACCTCTCCCAGGCAGGAATTGTCACACCTGGCGGTGAGCCTCAAAGGCTCACCTCCTTTGTGCCAACCCAGCAGGACACTCCAGCTAGTGGAGTTGCCCGCCCCCTCCGGCCAGGCCCCACTTTTGGCGGCAAGGCCGGAGAAAATAATGAGAAAAACAAGGAGGAGTCACTGACCAGTCAGGACAGCCCCTAAGGTGTCCTGAGCTGAAGTGACTCTAACTTTTAGAAATCCTCCATCTTGCAGATGGAGGATTCCCCCAATAGGGTTAGGATTGTGACCCCCTCCCCTTGGGAGGAGGCACAAAGAGGGTGTACCCACCCTCAGGGCTAGTAGCCATTGGCTACTAACCCCCCAGACCTAAACACGCCCTTAAATTTAGTATTTAAGGGCTACCCTGAACCCTAGAAAATTAGATTCCTGCAACAAGAAGGACTGCCCAGCTGAAAACCCCTGCAGCGGAAGACCAGAAGACGACAACTGCCTTGGCTCCAGAAACTCACCGGCCTGTCTCCTGCCTTCCAAAGATCCTGCTCCAGCGACGCCTTCCGAAGGGACCAGCGACCTCGACATCCTCTGAGGACTGCCCCTGCTTCGAAAAGACAAGAAACTCCCGAGGACAGCGGACCTGCTCCAAGAAAAGCTGCAACTTTGTTTCCAGCAGCTTTAAAGAACCCTGCAAGCTCCCCGCAAGAAGCGTGAGACTTGCAACACTGCACCCGGCGACCCCGACTCGGCTGGTGGAGACCCGACACCTCAGGAGGGACCCCAGGACTACTCTGATACTGTGAGTACCAAAACCTGTCCCCCCTGAGCCCCCACAGCGCCGCCTGCAGAGGGAATCCCGAGGCTTCCCCTGACCGCGACTCTTTGAACCTAAAGTCCCGACGCCTGGGAGAGACCCTGCACCCGCAGCCCCCAGGACCTGAAGGACCGGACTTTCACTGGAGAAGTGACCCCCAGGAGTCCCTCTCCCTTGCCCAAGTGGAGGTTTCCCCGAGGAACCCCCCCCTTGCCTGCCTGCAGCGCTGAAGAGATCCCGAGATCTCTCATAGACTAACATTGCGAACCCGACGCTTGTTTCTACACTGCACCCGGCCGCCCCCGCGCCGCTGAGGGTGAAATTTCTGTGTGGACTCGTGTCCCCCCCGGTGCCCTACAAAACCCCCCTGGTCTGCCCTCCGAAGACGCGGGTACTTACCTGCAAGCAGACCGGAACCGGGGCACCCCCTTCTCTCCATTCTAGCCTATGTGTTTTGGGCACCGCTTTGAACTCTGCACCTGACCGGCCCTGAGCTGCTGGTGTGGTGACTTTGGGGTTGCTCTGAACCCCCAACGGTGGGCTACCTTGGACCAAGAACTGAACCCTGTAAGTGTCTTACTTACCTGGTAAAACTAATCAAAACTTACCTCCCCTAGGAACTGTGAAAATTGCACTAAGTGTCCACTTTTAAAACAGCTATTTGTCAATAACTTGAAAAGTATACATGCGATTTTGATGATTTGAAGTTCCTAAAGTACTTACCTGCAATACCTTTCGAATGAGGTATTACATGTAGAATTTGAACCTGTGGTTCTTAAAATAAACTAAGAAAAGATATTTTTCTATATAAAAACCTATTGGCTGGATTTGTCTCTGAGTGTGTGTACCTCATTTATTGTCTATGTGTATGTACAACAAATGCTTAACACTACTCCTTGGATAAGCCTACTGCTCGACCACACTACCACAAAATAGAGCATTAGTATTATCTCTTTTTACCACTATTTTACCTCTAAGGGGAACCCTTGGACTCTGTGCATGCTATTCCTTACTTTGAAATAGCACATACAGAGCCAAACTTCCTACATTGGTGGATCAGCGGTGGGGTACAAGACTTTGCATTTGCTGGACTACTCAGCCAATACCTGATCACACGACAAATTCCAAAATTGTCATTAGAAATTGATTTTTGCAATTTGAAAAGTTTTCTAAATTCTTAAAAGACCTGCTAGGGCCTTGTGTTAGATCCCGTTTAGCATTTCTTTTAGAGTTTAAAAGTTTGTAAAAGTTTGAATTAGATTCTAGAACCGGTTGTAGATTCTTAAAAAGTATTCCAACTTTTAGAAGCAAAATGTCTAGCACAGATGTGAATGTGGTGGAACTCGACACCACACCTTACCTCCATCTACAGATGAGAGAGCTAAGGTCACTCTGTAAACTAAAGAAAATAGCAATGGGCCCCAAACCTACCAAAGTACAGCTCCAGGAGCTTTTGGCAGAGTTTGAAAAGGCCAACCCCTCTGAGGATGGCAACTCAGAGGATGAAGATAGTGACTTGGAGGGAAATTCCCCCCCTCCAGTCCTACTTAGGGAGAGCAGGGCTTCTCAAGCCCTGACTCCACAAATAATAGTCAGAGATGCTGGTTCCCTCACAGGAGGGACCAACAACTCTGAAATCACTGAGGATAACTCCAGTGAAGAGGACATCCAGTTAGCCAGGATGGCCAAAAGATTGGCTTTGGAAAGACAGATCCTAGCCATAGAGAGGGAAAGACAAGAGATGGGCCTAGGACCCATCAATGGTGGCAGCAACATAAATAGGGTCAGAGATTCTCCTGACATGTTGAAAATCCCCAAAGGGATTGTAACTAAATATGAAGATGGTGATGACATCACCAAATGGTTCACAGCTTTTGAGAGGGCTTGTGTAACCAGAAAAGTGAACAGATCTCACTGGGGTGCTCTCCTTTGGGAAATGTTCACAGGAAAGTGTAGGGATAGACTCCTCACACTCTCTGGACAAGATGCAGAATCTTATGACCTCATGAAGGGTACCCTGATTGAGGGCTTTGGATTCTCCACTGAGGAGTACAGGATTAGGTTCAGGGGGGCTCAAAAATCCTCGAGCCAGACCTGGGTTGACTTTGTTGACTACTCAGTGAAAACACTAGATGGTTGGATTCAAGGCAGTGGTGTAAGTAATTATGATGGGCTGTACAATTTATTTGTGAAAGAACACCTGTTAAGTAATTGTTTCAATGATAAACTGCATCAGCATCTGGTAGACCTAGGACCAATTTCTCCCCAAGAATTGGGAAAGAAGGCGGACCATTGGGTCAAGACAAGGGTGTCCAAGACTTCAACAGGGGGTGACCAAAAGAAAGGGGTCACAAAGACTCCCCAGCAGAAGGGTGATGAGGCAACCAAAACTAAAAATAGTAAAGAGTCTTCTACAGGCCCCCAAAAACCTGCACAGGAGGGTGGGCCCAGAGCCTCTTCACAAAACAATGGGTACAAGGGTAAAAACTTTGATCCCAAAAAGGCCTGGTGTCATAGCTGTAAACAGCATGGACACCAAACTGGAGACAAGGCCTGTCCCAAGAAAGGTTCCACTCCAAACTCCCATCCAGGTAACACTGGTATGGCTAGTCTCCAAGTGGGATCAACAGTGTGCCCAGAGCAAATCAGGGTCCACACTGAAGCTACTCTAGTTTCTGAGGGTGGGGTGGATTTAGCCACACTAGCTGTCTGGCCGCCTAACATGCAAAAATACAGACAGCAACTCTTAATTAATGGGACTAGAATAGAGGGCCTGAGGGATACAGGTGCCAGTGTCACCATGGTGACAGAGAAACTGGTTTCCCCTGGCCAATACCTGACTGGAAAAACTTACACAGTCACCAACGCTGACAATCAGAGAAAAGTACATCCCATGGCAATGGTTACTTTAGAATGGGGAGGGGTCAATGGCCTGAAACAGGTGGTGGTCTCCTCAAATATCCCAGTGGACTGTCTGCTTGGAAATGACCTGGAGTCCTCAGCATGGGCTGAGGTAGAGCTAAAAACCCATGCAGTCATGCTGGGTATCCCTGAACTGGTGTGTGTGAAAACAAGAGCACAATGCAAGGCACAGGGTGAAAAAGTAGAGCTGGAGTCTGGAAAAATGGCCCAGCCTACCAAGAGAACAGGAAAGTCAGTTGGGAAACCAACTGCAACACAGCAAAAGAAAGGGAACCTCTCTTCTCAGGAAGAAGTTCTGCCCTCTGAGGGAACTGAGCCTTTGGAACTTGAACCTTATCAGGTTGAGCTCTTAGGCCCAGGGGGACCCTCAAGGGAAGAGCTGTGTAAGGGACAAGAAACCTGTCCCTCTCTTGAAGGCCTTAGGCAGCAAGCTGCTGAAGAGTCCAAAGGCAAGAAAAATGGAACACATAGGGTCTATTGGGAAGATGGGCTCCTGTACACTGAGGCCAGAGACCCCAAACCTGGTGCCACTAGGAGAGTGGTAGTGCCTCAGCTGTTCAGAAAGTTCATCTTAACATTGGCACATGACATTCCCCTTGCTGGACATTTGGGACAAACCAAGACGTGGGAGAGGTTAGTCAACCACTTCTACCGGCCCAATATGTCCAACATGGTTAAGGAGTTTTGCCTCTCCTGCCCCACCTGTCAAGCCAGTGGTAAGACAGGTGGGCACCCAAAGGCCCCCCTCATTCCACTTCCAGTGGTGGGGGTGCCCTTTGAAAGAGTGGGTGTGGACATAGTTGGTCCACTGGAACCTCCCACAGCCTCAGGAAATATGTATATCCTGGTAGTAGTGGATCATGCTACCAGGTATCCTGAAGCTATTCCCCTTAGGTCGACTACTGCCCCTGCAGTAGCCAAGGCCCTCATTGGTATCTTTACCAGAGTGGGTTTCCCTAAGGAGGTGGTGTCTGACAGAGGTACCAACTTCATGTCAGCATACCTAAAACACATGTGGAATGAGTGTGGAGTGACTTATAAATTCACTACACCTTACCATCCACAAACTAATGGCTTAGTTGAGAGATTCAACAAGACATTAAAAGGCATGATCATGGGGCTCCCAGAAAAACTCAAAAGGAGATGGGATGTCCTCCTGCCATGTCTGCTTTTCGCTTACAGGGAGGTACCGCAGAAGGGAGTAGGGTTCTCACCCTTTGAACTTCTGTTTGGTCATCCTGTAAGGGGACCACTTGCCCTTGTTAAAGAAGGCTGGGAGAGACCTCTCCATGAGCCTAAACAGGACATAGTGGACTATGTACTTGGCCTTCGCTCTAGAATGGCAGAGTACATGGAAAAGGCAACCAAAAACCTTGAGGCCAGCCAACAGCTCCAGAAGTTTTGGTATGACCAAAAGGCTGCACTGGTTGAGTTCCAACCAGGGCAGAAAGTCTGGGTTCTGGAGCCTGTGGCTCCCAGGGCACTCCAGGACAAATGGAGTGGCCCTTACCCAGTACTAGAGAGGAAGAGTCAGGTCACCTACTTGGTGGACCTGGGCACAAGCAGGAGCCCCAAAAGGGTGATCCATGTAAACCGCCTTAAGCTCTTCCACGACAGGGCTGATGTCAATCTGTTGATGGTAACAGATGAGGATCAGGAGGCAGAGAGTGAACCTCTCCCTGATCTTCTGTCATCAGACCCAAAAGATGGTACAGTAGATGGAGTGATCTACTCAGACACCCTCTCTGGCCAACAGCAAGCTGATTGTAGGAGAGTCCTACAACAGTTTCCTGAACTCTTCTCCTTAACCCCTGGT
This sequence comes from Pleurodeles waltl, assembly GCF_031143425.1. NCBI lineage: Eukaryota > Metazoa > Chordata > Amphibia > Caudata > Salamandridae > Pleurodeles > Pleurodeles waltl. The sequence continues at coordinate 107,555,238 of NC_090443.1, forward strand.
CAGACACACCTGTGTACCCATGATGTGGACACAGGAGACAGCATGCCTGTCAAGAACAAAATCTTTAGACAGTCTGACCATGTTAAGGAAAGCATCAAGGTGGAAGTCCACAAGATGCTGGAATTGGGAGTCATTGAGCGCTCTGACAGCCCCTGGGCTAGCCCAGTGGTCTTAGTCCCCAAACCTCACACCACAGATGGAAAGAAAGAGATGAGGTTTTGTGTGGACTACAGAGGGCTCAATTCTGTCACCAAGACAGATGCTCATCCAATTCCAAGAGCTGATGAGCTCATTGATAAATTAGGTGCTGCCAAATTTCTAAGTACCTTTGACTTGACAGCAGGGTACTGGCAAATAAAAATGGCACCTGGAGCAAAAGAAAAGACAGCATTCTCCACACCTGATGGGCATTATCAGTTTACTGTTATGCCCTTTGGTTTAAAGAATGCCCCTGCCACCTTCCAAAGGTTGGTGAATCAAGTCCTTGCTGGCTTGGAGTCCTTTAGCACAGCTTATCTTGATGATATTGCTGTCTTTAGCTCCACCTGGCAGGATCACCTGGTCCACCTGAGGAAGGTTTTGAAGGCTCTGCAATCTGCAGGCCTCTCTATCAAGGCATCCAAATGCCAGATAGGGCAGGGAACTGTGGTTTACTTGGGACACCTTGTAGGTGGAGGCCAAGTTCAGCCACTCCAACCCAAGATCCAGACTATTCTGGACTGGGTAGCTCCAAAAACCCAGACTCAAGTCAGGGCATTCCTTGGCTTGACTGGGTACTACAGGAGGTTTGTGAAGGGATATGGATCCATTGTGACAGCCCTCACTGAGCTCACCTCCAAGAAAATGCCCAAGAAAGTGAACTGGACTGTGGACTGCCAACAGGCCTTTGACACCCTGAAACAGGCAATGTGCTCAGCACCAGTTCTCAAAGCTCCAGATTATTCTAAGCAGTTCATTGTGCAGACTGATGCCTCTGAACATGGGATAGGGGCAGTTTTGTCCCAAACAAATGATGATGGCCTTGACCAGCCTGTTGCTTTCATTAGCAGGAGGTTACTCCCCAGGGAGCAGCGTTGGAGTGCCATTGAGAGGGAGGCCTTTGCTGTGGTCTGGTCCCTGAAGAAGCTGAGACCATACCTCTTTGGGACTCACTTCCTAGTTCAAACTGACCACAGACCTCTCAAATGGCTGATGCAAATGAAAGGTGAAAATCCTAAACTGTTGAGGTGGTCCATCTCCCTACAGGGAATGGACTTTATAGTGGAACACAGACCTGGGACTGCCCATGCCAATGCAGATGGCCTTTCCAGGTTCTTCCACTTAGAAAATGAAGACTCTCTTGGGAAAGGTTAGTCTCATCCTCTTTCGTTTGGGGGGGGGGTTGTGTAAGGAAATGCCTCCTTGGCATGGTTGCCCCCTGACTTTTTGCCTTTGCTGATGCTATGTTTACAATTGAAAGTGTGCTGAGGCCTGCTAACCAGGCCCCAGCACCAGTGTTCTTTCCCTAACCTGTACTTTTGTATCCACAATTGGCAGACCCTGGCATCCAGATAAGTCCCTTGTAACTGGTACTTCTAGTACCAAGGGCCCTGATGCCAAGGAAGGTCTCTAAGGGCTGCAGCATGTCTTATGCCACCCTGGAGACCTCTCACTCAGCACAGACACACTGCTTACCAGCTTGTGTGTGCTAGTGAGGACAAAACGAGTAAGTCGACATGGCACTCCCCTCAGGGTGCCATGCCAGCCTCTCACTGCCTATGCAGTATAGGTAAGACACCCCTCTAGCAGGCCTTACAGCCCTAAGGCAGGGTGCACTATACCATAGGTGAGGGTACCAGTGCATGAGCATGGTACCCCTACAGTGTCTAAACAAAACCTTAGACATTGTAAGTGCAGGGTAGCCATAAGAGTATATGGTCTGGGAGTCTGTCAAACACGAACTCCACAGCACCATAATGGCTACACTGAAAACTGGGAAGTTTGGTATCAAACTTCTCAGCACAATAAATGCACACTGATGCCAGTGTACATTTTATTGTAAAATACACCACAGAGGGCACCTTAGAGGTGCCCCCTGAAACTTAACCGACTATCTGTGTAGGCTGACTAGTTTTAGCAGCCTGCCACAAACCGAGACATGTTGCTGGCCCCACGGGGAGAGTGCCTTTGTCACTCTGAGGCCAGTAACAAAGCCTGCACTGGGTGGAGATGCTAACACCTCTCCCAGGCAGGAATTGTCACACCTGGCGGTGAGCCTCAAAGGCTCACCTCCTTTGTGCCAACCCAGCAGGACACTCCAGCTAGTGGAGTTGCCCGCCCCCTCCGGCCAGGCCCCACTTTTGGCGGCAAGGCCGGAGAAAATAATGAGAAAAACAAGGAGGAGTCACTGACCAGTCAGGACAGCCCCTAAGGTGTCCTGAGCTGAAGTGACTCTAACTTTTAGAAATCCTCCATCTTGCAGATGGAGGATTCCCCCAATAGGGTTAGGATTGTGACCCCCTCCCCTTGGGAGGAGGCACAAAGAGGGTGTACCCACCCTCAGGGCTAGTAGCCATTGGCTACTAACCCCCCAGACCTAAACACGCCCTTAAATTTAGTATTTAAGGGCTACCCTGAACCCTAGAAAATTAGATTCCTGCAACAAGAAGAAGGACTGCCCAGCTGAAAACCCCTGCAGCGGAAGACCAGAAGACGACAACTGCCTTGGCTCCAGAAACTCACCGGCCTGTCTCCTGCCTTCCAAAGATCCTGCTCCAGCGACGCCTTCCGAAGGGACCAGCGACCTCGACATCCTCTGAGGACTGCCCCTGCTTCGAAAAGACAAGAAACTCCCGAGGACAGCGGACCTGCTCCAAGAAAAGCTGCAACTTTGTTTCCAGCAGCTTTAAAGAACCCTGCAAGCTCCCCGCAAGAAGCGTGAGACTTGCAACACTGCACCCGGCGACCCCGACTCGGCTGGTGGAGACCCGACACCTCAGGAGGGACCCCAGGACTACTCTGATACTGTGAGTACCAAAACCTGTCCCCCCTGAGCCCCCACAGCGCCGCCTGCAGAGGGAATCCCGAGGCTTCCCCTGACCGCGACTCTTTGAACCTAAAGTCCCGACGCCTGGGAGAGACCCTGCACCCGCAGCCCCCAGGACCTGAAGGACCGGACTTTCACTGGAGAAGTGACCCCCAGGAGTCCCTCTCCCTTGCCCAAGTGGAGGTTTCCCCGAGGAACCCCCCCCTTGCCTGCCTGCAGCGCTGAAGAGATCCCGAGATCTCTCATAGACTAACATTGCGAACCCGACGCTTGTTTCTACACTGCACCCGGCCGCCCCCGCGCCGCTGAGGGTGAAATTTCTGTGTGGACTCGTGTCCCCCCCGGTGCCCTACAAAACCCCCCTGGTCTGCCCTCCGAAGACGCGGGTACTTACCTGCAAGCAGACCGGAACCGGGGCACCCCCTTCTCTCCATTCTAGCCTATGTGTTTTGGGCACCGCTTTGAACTCTGCACCTGACCGGCCCTGAGCTGCTGGTGTGGTGACTTTGGGGTTGCTCTGAACCCCCAACGGTGGGCTACCTTGGACCAAGAACTGAACCCTGTAAGTGTCTTACTTACCTGGTAAAACTAATCAAAACTTACCTCCCCTAGGAACTGTGAAAATTGCACTAAGTGTCCACTTTTAAAACAGCTATTTGTCAATAACTTGAAAAGTATACATGCGATTTTGATGATTTGAAGTTCCTAAAGTACTTACCTGCAATACCTTTCGAATGAGGTATTACATGTAGAATTTGAACCTGTGGTTCTTAAAATAAACTAAGAAAAGATATTTTTCTATATAAAAACCTATTGGCTGGATTTGTCTCTGAGTGTGTGTACCTCATTTATTGTCTATGTGTATGTACAACAAATGCTTAACACTACTCCTTGGATAAGCCTACTGCTCGACCACACTACCACAAAATAGAGCATTAGTATTATCTCTTTTTACCACTATTTTACCTCTAAGGGGAACCCTTGGACTCTGTGCATGCTATTCCTTACTTTGAAATAGCACATACAGAGCCAAACTTCCTACAACTCCCCTCAGGGTGCCATGCCAGCCTCTCACTGCCTATGCAGTATAGGTAAGACACCCCTCTAGCAGGCCTTACAGCCCTAAGGCAGGGTGCACTATACCATAGGTGAGGGTACCAGTGCATGAGCATGGTACCCCTACAGTGTCTAAACAAAACCTTAGACATTGTAAGTGCAGGGTAGCCATAAGAGTATATGGTCTGGGAGTCTGTCAAACACGAACTCCACAGCACCTTAATGGCTACACTGAAAACTGGGAAGTTTGGTATCAAACTTCTCAGCACAATAAATGCACACTGATGCCAGTGTACATTTTATTGCAAAACACACCCCAGAGGGCACCTTAGAGGTGCCCCCTGAAACTTAACCGACTGTCTGTGTAGGCTGACTAGTTCCAGCAGCCTGCCACACCAGAGACATGTTGCTGGCCCCATGGGGAGAGTGCCTTTGTCACTCTGAGGCCAGTAACAAAGCCTGCACTGGGTGGAGATGCTAACACCTCCCCCAGGCAGGAGCTGTGACACCTGGCGGTGAGCCTCAAAGGCTCACCCCTTTGTCACAGCCCAGCAGGGCACTCCAGCTTAGTGGAGTTGCCCGCCCCCTCCGGCCACGGCCCCCACTTTTGGCGGCAAGGCTGGAGGGAACAAAGAAAGCTACAAGGAGGAGTCACTGGCCAGTCAGGACAGCCCCTAAGGTGTCCTGAGCTGAGGTGACTCTGACTTTTAGAAATCCTCCATCTTGCAGATGGAGGATTCCCCCAATAGGGTTAGGATTGTGACCCCCCTCCCCTTGGGAGGAGGCACAAAGAGGGTGTACCCACCCTCAGGGCTAGTAGCCATTGGCTACTAACCCCCCAGACCTAAACACGCCCTTAAATTTAGTATTTAAGGGCTACCCTGAACCCTAGAAAATTAGATTCCTGCAACTACAAGAAGAAGGACTGCCTAGCTGAAAACCCCTGCAGAGGAAGACCAGAAGACGACAACTGCCTTGGCTCCAGAAACTCACCGGCCTGTCTCCTGCCTTCCAAAGATCCTGCTCCAGCGACGCCTTCCAAAGGGACCAGCGACCTCGACATCCTCTGAGGACTGCCCCTGCTTCGAAAAGACAAGAAACCCCCGAGGACAGCGGACCTGCTCCAAGAAAAGCTGCAACTTTGTTTCCAGCAGCTTTAAAGAACCCTGCAAGCTCCCCGCAAGAAGCGTGAGACTTGCGACACTGCACCCGGCGACCCCGACTCGGCTGGTGGAGATCCAACACCTCAGGAGGGACCCCAGGACTACTCTGATACTGTGAGTACCAAAACCTGTCCCCCCTGAGCCCCCACAGCGCCGCCTGCAGAGGGAATCCCGAGGCTTCCCCTGACCGCGACTCTTTGAATCCAAAGTCCCGACACCTGGGAGAGACCCTGCACCTGCAGCCCCCAGGACCTGAAGGACCGGACTTTCACTGGAGAAGTGACCCCCAGGAGTCCCTCTCCCTTGCCCAAGTGGAGGTTTCCCCGAGGAACCCCCCCCTTGCCTGCCTGCAGCGCTGAAGAGATCCCGAGATCTCTCATAGACTAACATTGCGAACCCGACGCTTGTTTCTACACTGCACCCGGCCGCCCCCGCGCCGCTGAGGGTGAAATTTCTGTGTGGGCTTGTGTCCCCCCCGGTGCCCTACAAAAACCCCCTGGTCTGCCCTCCGAAGACGTGGGTACTTACCTGCAAGCAGACCGGAACCGGGGCACCCCCTTCTCTCCATTCTAGCCTATGCGTTTTGGGCACCACTTTGAACTCTGCACCTGACCGGCCCTGAGCTGCTGGTGTGGTGACTTTGGGGTTGCTCTGAACCCCCAACGGTGGGCTACCTTGGACCAAGAACTGAACCCTGTAAGTGTCTTACTTACCTGGTAAAACTAACAAAAACTTACCTCCCCCAGGAAATGTGAAAATTGCACTGTGTCCACTTTTTAAATAGCTATTTGTGAATAACTTGAAAAGTATACATGCAATTGAAATGAATCAAAGTTCCTAATGTACTTACCTGCAATACCTTTCAAACAAGATATTACATGTTAAATTTGAACCTGTGGTTCTTAAAATAAACTAAGAAAATATATTTTTCTATAAACAAAACCTATTGGCTGGATTTGTCTCTGAGTGTGTGTACCTCATTTATTGTCTATGTGTATGTACAACAAATGCTTAACACTACTCCTTGGATAAGCCTACTGCTCGACCACACTACCACAAAATAGAGCATTAGTATTATCTCTTTTTACCACTATTTTACCTCTAAGGGGAACCCTTGGACTCTGTGCATGCTATTCCTTACTTTGAAATACCACATACAGAGCCAACTTCCTACAATACCAAACTTCCCAGTTTTCAGTATAGCCATTATGGTGCTGTGGAGTTCGTGTTTGACAGACTCCCAGACCATATACTCTTATGGCTACCCTGCACTTACAATGTCTAAGGTTTTGCTTAGACACTGTAGGGGCACAGTACTCATGCACTGGTGCCCTCACCTATGGTATAGTGCAGCCTGCCTTAGGGCTGTAAGGCCTGCTAGAGGGGTGACTTATCTTTACTGCATAGGCAGTGTGAGGTTGGCATGGAACCCTGAGGGGAGTGCCATGTCGATTTAGTCTTTTTATCCCCACTAGCACACACCAGCTGGCAGTGTGTCTGTGCTGAGTGAGGGGTCCCCAGGGTGGCATAAGCTATGCTGCAGCCCTTGGAGACCTTCCCTGGCATCAGGGCCCTTGGTACCAGGGGTACCAGTTACAAGGGACTTACCTGGATGCCAGGGTGTGCCAATTGTGTAAAACAAAAGTACAGGTTAGGGAAAGAACACTGGTGCTGGGGCCTGGTTAACAGGCCTCAGCACACTTTCAAATCAAAACATAGCATCAGCAAAGGCAAAAAGTCAGGGGGTAACCATGCCAAGGAGGCATTTCCTTACACCTCTGATAAGCCTACTGTTCGACCACACTACCACAAAATAGAGCATTAGAATTATCTCTTTTTGCCACTATATTACCTCTAAGGGGAACCCTTGGACTCTGTGCATGCTATTTCTTACTTTGAAATAGTACATACAGAGCCAACTTCCTACACCTAGTATAGCTGGATCCCATATTCTTCCAGACATATTGAGTTTGCGCACTCCCTCCTGTTCTTTTAATGGTGAGGTTGAGTCCGCACAGGTGGCACTGTCCTACCAGGGTGGGGCTAGGTGGTCATATGATGACCTGTAGTGTAGCCATTTTTAATATAGCTTCATGCACGTTAGGTTAACATATTAGGCCTCTGTGCACTTTTCCCTAGATACATTTTATTCAGCCTTGCACTGTTATTTTACAATAACCAGTTTTACAGTCTTGTTTTTATTTCTTTCTATCACACTGTTTAGCTTAGTTCGGCACTGTGTTCTCAAACAATGCATTCTTGCTCACCCTGTGCTTCAGTCAAGGCTACAGTCTGGTACATTGCCGGTACACGTGGTAGAATGAAAATGTCACTTACCCAGTGTACATCTGTTCGTGGCATCAGTCGCAGTAGATTCGCATGTTCTGCAATAGCTCGCCATCTGGTGTTGGGCCGGAGTGTTACAAGTTGTTTTTCTTCGAAGAAGTCTTTCGAGTCACGGGACCGAGTGACTCCTCCTTTTGTCTCCATTGCGCATGGGCGTCGACTCTATCCTCGATTGTTTTTCCCCGCAGAGGGTGAGGTAGGAGTTGAATTGTAGTAATAGTGCCCATGCAATGGAGTGACTAAGTATGCACCTATTTAAGGTTGAGATGATACATATAGAAATAATTGAAGGTAACTTCCAAACTGCTACAGGCTCCCGGGGAGGCGGGTGGGCACATGCGAATCTACTGCGACTGATGCCACGAACAGATGTACACTGGGTAAGTGACATTTTCAGTTCGATGGCATCTGTCGCTGTAGATACGCATGTTCTGCATAGACTAGTAAGCAGTTATTTCCCCAAAAGCGGTGGATCAGCCTGTAGGAGTGGAAGTAGTCTGAAATAATGTCCTTAATACGGCTTGACCTACTGTGGCTTGTTGTGCGGATAACACGTCTACACAGTAGTGCTTGGTGAATGTGTGAGGCGTAGACCATGTGGCTGCCTTACATATTTCTTGCATTGGGATGTTTCCTAGAAAGGCCATGGTAGCACCTTTCTTTCTGGTTGAGTGTGCCCTTGGTGTAATGGGCAGCTGTCGTTTAGCTTTAAGGTAGCAGATTTGGATGCATTTAACTATCCATCTGGCTATACCTTGTTTTGAAATTGGGTTTCCTGCGTGAGGTTTTTGAAATGCAATAAAGAGTTGTTTAGTTTTTCTGATGTTTTTTGTTCTGTCAATGTAATACATTAATGCTCTTTTGACATCTAATGTATGTAGTGCCCTTTCAGCTACGGTATCTGGCTGTGGAAAGAACACTGGAAGTTCCACTGTTTGATTGAGATGGAACGGTGAAATAACCTTTGGCAAAAATTTAGGATTGGTCCTTAGGACGACTTTATTTTTGTGTAGTTGTATAAAAGGTTCCTGTATAGTAAACGCCTGAATCTCGCTTACTCTTCTTAGGGAAGTAATGGCGATGAGAAATGCCACCTTCCAGGTTAGGAACTGTATGTCGCAGGAGTGCATGGGTTCAAAAGGTGGACCCATAAGTCTAGTTAGGACAACATTTAGGTTCCATGAAGGAACAGGTAGTGTTCTTGGTGGTATAATTCTCCTAAGGCCCTCCATGAATGCTTTAATGACTGGTATTTTATATAGGGAAGTTGAATAGGTAGTTTGCAGGTATGCAGATATTGCTGCAAGGTGAATCTTAATGGAAGAGAAAGCTAGGTTAGATTTTTGTAAGTGAAGCAAGTAACCCACTACCTGTTCTGGAGTTGTGTGTAATGGTTGTATTTGATTAATATGGCAGTAGCAAACAAACCTCTTCCATTTACTTGCATAGCAGTGCCTGGTGGATGGCCTTCTTGCTTGTTTTATGACTTCCATACATTCTTGGGTAAGTTGTAAGTGCCCGAATTCTAGGATTTCAGGAGCCAGATTGCTAGATTCAGCGATGCTGGATCTGGGTGTCTGATCTTTTGGTTGTGCTGTGTCAACAGATCTGGCCTGTTGGGCAATTTGATGCAGGGTACCACTGATAGGTCTAGCAGTGTTGTGTACCAGGGTTGCCTTGCCCAAGTTGGTGCTATCAATATGAGTTTGAGTTTGCTTTGACTGAGTTTGTTTACCAGGTAAGGAAGGAGAGGGAGAGGAGGAAAAGCGTAAGCAAATATCCCTGACCAGTTCATCCATAGGGCATTGCCTTGGGATTGTTTGTGTGGGTATCTGGATGCGAAGTTTTGGCATTTTGCGTTCTCCCTTGTCGCAAACAAGTCTATCTGAGGTGTTCCCCAGAGTTTGAAATAAGTGTTCAGAATTTGGGGGTGAATTTCCCATTCGTGGACCTGTTGGTGATCTCGAGAGAGATTGTCTGCGAGTTGATTTTGTATCCCTGGTATAAACTGTGCAATTAGGCGAATTTGGTTGTGAATTGCCCAATGCCAAATTTTTTGTGCTAGCAGGCTTAACTGCGTGGAGTGCGTCCCCCCCTGCTTGTTTAGATAATACATTGTTGTCATCTAGTCTGTTTTGACGAGAATGTATTTGTGAACTATTATTGGTTGGAAAGCTTTTAGTGCTTGAAAAACTGCTAGAAGTTCTAGGTGATTGATATGCAGTCTTGTTTGATGTACGTTCCATTGTCCTTGTATGCTGTGTTGATCGAGGTGTGCTCCCCACCCTGTCATGGAAGCATCTGTTATTACGTATTGTGGCACTGGGTCTTGGAAAGGCCGCCCCTTGTTTAAATTTATGTTGTTCCACCACAGAAGCGAGAGGTAAGTTTGGCGGTCTATTAACACCAGATCTAGAAGGTGACCCTGTGCTTGAGACCACTGTGATGCTAGGCATTGTTGTAAGGGCCTCATGTGCAGTCTTGCGTTTGGGACAATGGCTATGCATGATGACATCATGCCTAGGAGTTGTAATACCATCTTTGCTTGTATCTTTTGTGTTGGATACATGCGTTGTATGATGGTGTTGAAATTTTGAATTCTTTGTGGACTTGGAGTGGCTACTCCCTTTGATGTGTCTATTATGGCTCCCAGGTATTGTTGTACCTTGCGTGGCAGAATTTTGGATTTTGTGAAATTGACGGTGAACCCTAGTTTGAAGAGGGTTTGTATGATATGATTTGTGTGATTTGAGCACTCTATTAACGAATGGGCCTTGATTAGCCAGTCGTCTAGATATGGGAACACATGTATCTGCTGCCTTCTTATGTGTGCTGCGACTACCGCTAGACATTTGGTAAAGACTCTTGGTGCGGTTGTTAATCCGCAAGGCAGTACCTTGAATTGGTAATGTATTCCTTTGAATACAAACCTTAGGTATTTCCTGTGCGATGGGTGTATTGGTATATGGAAATAAGCATCCTTGAGGTCTAAAGTTGCCATGTAGTCGTGCAGCTTTAGCAATGGCAATACTTCTTGTAGTGTGACCATGTGGAAGTGGTCTGATTTGATGAAAGTGTTCACTACTCTGAGGTCTAGGATTGGTCTCAGTGTTTTGTCCTTCTTTGGTATCAGAAAGTACAGTGAGTAAACTCCTGTGTTTATTTGTGTGTTTGGCACTAATTCGATTGCATTTTTTTGCAATAGTGCCTGCACTTCTATCTCCAGGAGATTGGAATGGTGTGTTGTCAAATTTTGTGCTTTTGGTGGTATGTTTGGAGGGAATTGTAGAAATTCTATGCAATAACCATGTTGGATAATTGCTAGAACCCAAGTGTCTGTAGTGATCTTCTCCCATGCTTTGTAATAATGACCTATTCGTCCCCCCACTGGTGTTGTGTGGAGGGGGTGAGTGACATGTGAGTCACTGTTTAGTAGTAGGGGTTTTGGGGCTCTGAAATCTTCCTCTATTTCTAGGGAATTGCCCTCCTCTATATTGTCCCCGAAAACCTCCTCTATACTGTCCCTGGTAACTGGACGGTGTGGCTTGTGAGGTGCTGGCTTGTGTGCTTTGACCCCGAAACCCCCCTCGAAAGGGCGTTTTACGGAATGTGCTGTAATTCCCTCTGCTCTGCGGGGAGTAGAGTGCGCCCATGGCTTTGGCAGTGTCCGTATCTTTTTTGAGTTTCTCAATCGCTGTGTCCACTTCTGGACCGAACAGTTCTTTTTCATTAAAAGGCATATTGAGAACTGCTTGTTGAATCTCTGGTTTAAATCCAGACGTTCGGAGCCATGCATGCCTTCTGATAGTTACAGATGTATTAATTGTCCGTGCAGCTGTATCTGCAGCGTCCATGGAGGAGCGGATCTGGTTGTTGGAGATGGCCTGTCCCTCCTCAACCACTTGTTTTGCCCTATTTTGTAAGTCCTTGGGCAGATGTTCAATGAGATGTTGCATCTCGTCCCAGTGGGCTCTGTCATAGCGCGCAAGTAGTGCCTGGGAGTTCGCGATGCGCCACTGGTTTGCAGCTTGTGCTGCGACTCTTTTACCAGCTGCATCAAACTTGCGGCTTTCTTTATCTGGGGGTGGTGCATCTCCAGATGTGTGAGAGTTGGCCCTTTTCCTAGCTGCTCCTACAACGACAGAGTCTGGTGGCAGCTGTGTAGTGATGAAAACCGGGTCCATAGGAGGTGGCTTATACTTTTTTTCTACCCTTGGTGTGATTGCCCTACTTTTAACCGGCTCCTTAAAGATGTCTTTTGCGTGCCGGAGCATACCAGGGAGCATAGGCAGGCTTTGGTATGAGCTGTGGGTGGAGGAGAGTGTGTTGAATAAGAAATCATCCTCGACCTGTTCTGAGTGGAGGCTTACGTGGTGAAATTGTGCTGCTCTAGCCACCACTTGAGAGTACGCGGTGCTGTCTTCTGGTGGAGATGGCTTCGTAGGGTATGCCTCCGGACTGTTATCTGACACTGGGGCGTCGTATAGGTCCCATGCGTCCTGATCTTGGTCACCCTGGCTCATGGTGGTGTGAGCTGGGGAGTGTGATGGAGTTTGTGCTGGTGAAACGTCAATCACGGGCGGAGGAGAGGGTGGTGGTGTAACTCTTTTCACCACTTTTGGTTGTGGTGTTTGTTCCGTCTGGAACTCCAACCTCCTCTTTCTCCTAATGGGGGGAAGGGTGCTTATTTTTCCTGTCCCCTGCTGAATGAAGATACGCTTTTGCGTATGGTCCACATCAGTTGCTTGTAGCTCTTCCTCAAACCTATGCTTCTGCATTTGGGAGGTTAGCGAGTGCTCTTCTGTATAAGAGCCTGAAGCTGGGTCGCTTGCAGTTTGTTTCGGCATCGAAACTTTGTCTGCGTGTTTTTTCGGCTCCGAGGTGACTTTTTTCCTTTTCGGGGCCGAAACCTCTCGGCGTCGATCTGTTTCGGTGCCGCTGTCTCGGCGTCGAGCCGTGTCCGCACCGGCATCACGGTGTCGAGGCTTGTCTCCAGCACTTTCTCGGTCCCGAGAAGGCTGCGTGCCGGTGTCTCGACCGGAGTCGGACGACCTCGGCACTGTTTGGGCCTTTTTCGGTGCCGACGGTCGGTCACCGAATTTATGGGTCGAGCCATGGCCTGGTGGCAGTGGCGTCCCCTGGGCCTTGTAAATGTTTCTCTGTGTGGTTTTCGACGTCTTACTCACGGTTTGTGTATCGTCGAATCCTTCGGAGTCTGAGTCTTGGATCGAGAAGGTACCTTCCTCTTCCTGTTCCTCGAACTCCCGTTGGGCTGTCGGTGCGGACGCCATCTGAAGTCTTCTGGCTCGACGGTCTCGGAGTGTTTTTCGGGACCGGAACGCACGACAGGCCTCGCAGGTGTCTTCGCTGTGCTCAGGTGACAGGCACAGGTTGCAGACCAAGTGTTGGTCTGTGTAGGGGTATTTATTGTGGCATTTGGGGCAGAAACGAAACGGGGTCCGTTCCATCGGCGTTCTTCAGCACGCGGTCGGGCCGACCAGGCCCCGACGGAGGATCGAAAAACTACCCCGAAGGGCACCGGAGCTCTTCGATCTTCGATGCGGTGTTGAATGTAAGTACGCCGATCCCGAACGCAACAATACCGACGAAAATCTTCCGAAATTAGCTAATTTTCCGTTCCGAAACTCGGAGCGACAGGAACACGTCCGAACCCGATGGCGGAAAAAAAACAATCGAGGATAGAGTCGACGCCCATGCGCAATGGAGACAAAAGGAGGAGTCACTCGGTCCCGTGACTCGAAAGACTTCTTCGAAGAAAAACAACTTGTAACACTCCGGCCCAACACCAGATGGCGAGCTATTGCAGAACATGCGTATCTACAGCGACAGATGCCATCGAACGTTTAGTTTCTAGTGTTCGTAGAAAATACGCATCCTTACGTAGGGACATTTTCTTAGAACATCTGCGTGTTACTTCTAGTCCTATTACAGGTCAGAGGGAGATTCCGACCAGAAACCTACAACTAGATGCTGACTGCCCGTTGCAGATGCTGATGCAGATTACAGGCCTTTGCTCAGGTATGAGGGTTGATGTCCTCCCGGGGGAACCTGAAAGGCAGGCTTAGAGCTTTACATGCTGTGCTCAGAATATAACTTAGAGAGAACCTAATCTAGTTGCACTATGATAACCTTATTCTTGTGCTTCACTCTCATCGTTACTATTTTAATCCTACTGTGTTGTGTAGTTCTGGTTATTACAGCTCACGCTTTGGTTTAATAAAACGACTGCATTTTACATAGCAATCTTTAAAACTTAAACTGCCTTTGTCATTTCTATATGAGACCGAACTATGTATGAGAGAATCGGTTGTGACCTGAGTGACCACGACTTCCCTGGGAAGTACTAAGATGTCATGCGCTCGGCTGCCCAATTGTGTCTTCCTTTTGGGAGAGATGAGGCACTGCTAATTAGCCGGAGCAAAACCCGGATTTAGAGTTACAAGGGTCCGTCTCCGTGGGTCAGACTTAGTCCCCCGCACTGGGAACGATCTTGCCGCTCAAAATCCAGTAGTCTCAGGATAATGAGAGACCACGCGACAGACCAAATATAACTATTGTATTATTCCACTTTGGTTTCTTTATCTGGTGCTGCGTTTTTTCTTTCGTTATTTTTTGTTGCTCCCTTTTCACTGTGGTTGTTTTAGGCTGGTAGCTGCCCACATTTTATTGCACCATCCTGTTCCTCCTACCTCCTCCCATGTCCCAGAAATTTGTTTTGGCTTTATTCCAGTGCTGTCTTCATTTACCTCTGGCTCCTGGAAAGATTTGCTTCACCTTCAAATCTTTAATAAAAGGTAGCTCTTAGGCTTTGTTTTTTTTAAATTCAAATGCCAAATGTCAGTTGAATAATGTTCTTTCAAATCAGCCCAGCGCGCATGTTGATTTAATTTTGAAGTAAGCTTATTTTTTCAAGAGAAATTCTTTGGTGCTTAAGCGTGTTAATTTCTCTGTAGGTTTTTGTGCACATTTATGTAACATTAAAAGAAGCTTATTTTACAAGAGAAACGCCCAGTGCCTAAACATTTAGCCCACTGCTCACAGAAGCCACAATATGCACTTTCTCGTAGATGCAGCTAAACCTAGAAGCAATGATGTGAAACTTGCAGCCTCACACCTGGAGTCTCTCTCTCCAGGGCAGACTTTGGCACACAGGGCATTGCTTATCTCCTTTATTGGGGCCATAAATCTTTTCAGGCTGCTTTGTTATTGTCAGCTTCATTAGAGCATTGTTGAAATGCCAGACAAGAACACCTGCCAGACTTTTCATTCTGTTAAACAGAAAATACTTTTCCAGCCTTATTTTCCAATTTCTGTTCAGACATTAACACAACTTGAGGTAGCGCAGTCATCTTCTCGTCTCTCCTCAAGGGCTTGTGACTTCTGCTGTCAGTGACCACCAATACATGGCAGGAAAAGACGAAATTATGAGGCAGGGTCGACCAATTTATGTGGCAAGAAAAGTCCAGTTCTGAAAGTACAATACCAATAGCTCTAACTCAAGAAAATGTGAGCCCTTCTGAATTGCAAATGCTTGTTTAATGTGTAATCATGTTTGAATCTGCAATATAACACTCACTGTGATTCGCTCATCTTCTCTTCTTCTCCTTCCTCTGTAAATGTTTCTCCTTAACAAAAAAAACAAAAAACTGGTATTAGTAAATTTTTAAATAAAAAAAGTTATGAATATATTAGCATTTCCTATCTTAAGATATTTATCAGTGTGCACTGCTTTAAACTATGTAATGGAACACTACTAACCTGAAGCTTTAGAAGTTTGAAAATATGACCCAGCTAGAACAATGTAGGTTAAAAGGAGCCAGTCTGGTTTTGAAATATTTATGCTATTTTTCTCTACTGTAAGTTATACATAATAGTAAGTTAGAAGGTAAACAGCGGTTTCTACAAAACCATGTATCAGCACAAAGTATTCTGAACATAATACAAAATAGAAGGAACGGTGCCAACTATTGCTAAAATCACAAGGCTGGGAATGCCTTAAATCTAACTGCGTTGACAGTCACTGGAAGCTAGCTTTAGCAGTCAAATGGCCCTCCAACTTACCTCACGCACCACAATTTGGACAAAGTACAAAATGCGGTCTTTAAGGATTCCAGTTAGGGATTTTTAAAAGACTGCAAAAAAGCATCATAACAAAATCAGCCTTATATTACAATTAGAAATGCAAACGTACCGTTTTTACTTAATCTCTGTACAGCATCAATATAAGAGCTATCACCAAAACCTGTAACACATCTACACAAAAAGTTCAAGAGGGAAACAGACAGCCTCAATGTGCTTAGAAGCCAATAATACCTTTAACAAATCTTAAAAGGAATCCTGTGCACAGACTAGTCAAGAAAGAAAGGTGTAGCCCTCAGATCTCATAATCTTGCCAATCACAGAGAAGGACAAACAATCTCAGTCTAGGCAGAAGAAAAAAGGACAAGAACAGATTTGAGGGGAAAAGAGTAAATGGGTGGGAGAAAGGAAGAGTTGCCAAGACATTCAAAGGTGTGCCCTGTTCTCTCTAAGCGCGATACTTGGTCATCATTGGGCCACAATCGGTGTGCGCTTTAAAGTTCTGCACAGTACAACTACAGGCAGAATACATATGCACACTAGGAAAAATTTAATATAGAGATCAGAGACTAACTGCTTGAAGTTCAGAAGTTCATTTAAACAAGCAGGTTATTAGAATTATCAGGCATCCTTGTATTACTAAGACTTAATAAGCAACGTAGTTTGAGATCAATGACACTGATTTTACTTAACTTTATTAAGATCAACGCTGAATAGCCAACAGGTGTGAATACGGGAATTAACCATCTAATCCGAATTCTGTGCTTTAATGGCCCAAATAAGTTTCATGACTTCACTACCTACTGAGACTGTTAAAGTGCACAGAAATGGAGCTCTACCATCCCAACAAACTGACAGTTCAAAAGAACTAGGTGACTTCAACCAATTTCTACGTGGCCTTTAGGGATGAGTATACAGTTAAAAACATCATTCCATGTATCTTATTTATCTAGGTCCTGAAGACAATCCAGAAGGCAACCGACTTAGAATTATCTACTGAATGATCTACTGCTCTAAACAGATGTCAAACAATATCTCAAACTGCAAACAGGCAAAGTAACTCAATACATATATGGTGGGCCTAGGTCATATATGTTAAATTTGACATTGTTTTAAGTAATAAGGCTCTCAGTGGAGATACTGCAATATAGGAAAATGTATCTGGATCTCAATAGTACAAACTGGTCTGAACAGCCATTTCACAAGTCAAAGTACAAAGGCTAAAGATTTTCACACCACAACCCAGTAAACAGCCTTGAGATACTCACACATAAGCAATCCAAAAGCAGCGTTAAACAATGGGCATTGGCACTACAAAATATTTCTGTTCCCTCCCTTACTCCACTCTGGATTTTAATACTGATTGCACAATTAACACGCAAGTCATTCACCTGAAATTTTTGAAACCCCTTTTTCCTAAACAATTGTATTGGACACCCACACAACGATATGGCTGCACAGACAACCTTATTCCCAAAGCTGTACTATATTTTATGTGTTTTAACCTCAAAGCTAAACAATGCTAACAAACATAAGGCTGAGAAAAAGATCATGATAGGTCAAAGGGACTAGGGCCATGGAAGGCCTTTAAGTCATCTTAAGTAAAGGTAGGTGCGTGTGTGTATATATCTACTTACTCAGACATCTGTTTGTGGCATGTAGTGCTATAGATTCACATGCTTTGCATAAGTGCCATCTAGTGTTGGGCTCGGAGTGTTACAAGTTTTTCTTTGAAAAAGGTTAGAGTCACAAGATCGAGTGACTCCTCTCGAGAATAGTGCGCATGGGCACTGATTACTTTGTTAGATTGTTTTCCGGCAGGAGGGTGAAGTAAAGAGCGTACAAGTATATATGTAGATATATACTAAAGAAAAGATGTCCATGCAATGTATATGGAAAATGTCACTTACCCAGTGTACATCTGTTTGTGGCATGAGACGCTGCAGATTCACATGCTGTGCATTATCCTGCCATCTAGTGTTGGGCTCGGAGTGTTACAAGTTGTTTTTCTTCGAAGAAGTCTGAGTCACGAGACCGAGGGACTCCTCCCTTTCGGCTCCATTGCGCATGGCCGTCGACTCCATCTTAGATTGTTTTCCCCGCAGAGGGTGAGGTAGGAGTTGTGAGTATACTAGATGTGCCCATGCAATGGAGTAGGTACGTATGTACATAGTGTGTATCAAAAGAATATTTATTTACAAATTTACAATTTTCATTCAACTAATAACGGCTACAGGCTCCCGGGGAGGTGGGAGGGCGCATGTGAATCTGCAGCGTCTCATGCCACGAACAGATGTACACTGGGTACGTGACATTTTCCGTTCGATGGCATGTGTAGCTGCAGATACACATGCTGTGCATAGACTATTAAGCAGTAATCTGCCCAAAAAGCAGTGGTTTAGCCTGTAGGAGTTTAAGTTGTTTGAAATAATGTTCTTAATACAGCCTGTCCTACTGTGGCTTGTTGTGTTGCTAACACATCTACACAGTAATGCTTAGTGAATGTATGAGGCGTAGACCAGGTGGCTGCCTTACAAATTTCTATTATAGGTATATTCCCAAGAAAAGCCATTGTGGCGCCTTTCTTCCTAGTGGAATGTGCTCTTGGTGCAATAAGTAAATCTCTTTTTGCTTTAATATAGCAAGTTTGAATAAATTTAACTATCCATCTGGCGATGCCTTGTTTGGATATAGGATTACCTGCATGAGGTTTTTGGAAGGCTACAAACAATTGTTTTGTTTCACGAAAATGTTTTGTTCTGTCAATGTAATACATTAGTTCTCTTTTTATGTCTAATGTATGCAAGGCTCTTTCGGCTACTGAGTCTGGTTACGGAAAGAAGACTGGGAGTTCCACAGTTTGGTTTAGGTGGAATGGTGATATGACCTTTGGTAAGAAATTGGGATTTGTACGGAGAACCACTATGTATTTGTATAAAGGGTTCTTGTAGGAAGTTGGCTCTGTATGTGCTATTTCAAAGTAAGGAATAGCATGCACAGAGTCCAAGGGTTCCCCTTAGAGGTAAGATAGTGGCAAAAAGAGGTAAGATAGTGGCAAAAAGAGGTAATACTAATGCTCTATTTTGTGGAAGTGTGGTCGAGCAGTAGGCTTATCAAAGGAGTAGTGTTAAGCATTTGTTGTACATACAGGCAATAAATGAGGAACACACACTCAGAAACAATTCCAGGCCAATAGGTTTTTGTTATAGAAAAATATCTTTTCTTAGTTTATTTTAAGAACCACAGGTTCAAATTCTACATGTAATAGCTCATTTGAAAGGTATTGCAGGTAAGTACTTTAGGAACTTTGCATAATTACAGTAGCATATATACTTTTCACAGTTCCTGGGGGAGGTAAGTTATTGTTAGTTTTAGCAGGTAAGTAAATCACTTACAAGTTTCAGGTTTGGGTCCAAGGTAGCCCACCGTTGGGGGTTCAGAGCAACCCCAAAGTTACCACACCAGCAGCTCAGGGCCGGTCAGGTGCAGAGTTCAAAGTGGTGCCCAAAACGCATAGGCTTCAATGGAGAGAAGGGGGTGCCCTGGTACCAGTCTGCCAGCAGGTAAGTACCCGCGTCTTCGGAGGGCAGACCAGGGGGGTTTTGTAGGGCACCGGGGGGACACAAGTCAGCACAAAAAGTACACCCTCAGCAGCGCGGGGGCGGCCGGGTGCAGTGTGCAAACACGCGTCGGGTTTTCAATGGTTTTCAATGAGAGACCAAGGGGTCTCTTCAGCGGTGCAGGCAGGCAAGGGGGGGGGGGGGGGCTCCTCGGGGTAGCCACCACCTGGGCAAGGGAGAGGGCCTCCTGGGGGTCACTCCTGCACTGGAGTTCCGATCCTTCAGGTGCTGGGGGCTGCGGGTGCAGGGTCCTTTCCAGCCGTCGGGAAATTAGAGTTCAGGCAGTCGCGGTCAGGGGGAGCCTCGGAATTCCCTCTGCAGGCGTCGCTGTGGGGGCTCAGGGGGGACAACTTTGTTTACTCACGGTCTTGGAGTCGCTGGAGGGTCCTCCCTGAGGTGTAGGTTCTCCACCAGTCAAGTCGGGGTCGCCGAGTGCAGTGTTGCAAGTCTGACGCTTCTTGCGGGGAGTTGCAGGGGTCTTTAAATCTGCTCCTTTGAAACAAAGTTGCAGTCTTTTTGGAGCAGGGCCGCTGTCCTCGGGAGTTTCTTGTCTTTCTTGAAGCAGGGCAGTCCTCTGAGGATTCAGAGGTCGCTGGTCCTTTGGAAAGCGTCGCTGGAGCAGGTTTCTTTGGAAGGCAGGAGACAGGCCGGTAGGACTGGGGCCAAAGCAGTTGGTGTCTTCTTTTCTTCTTCTGCAGGGGTCTTTCAGCTCAGCAGTCCTCTTCTTCTTGTAGTTTCAGGAATCTAAATCTTTAGGTTCAGGGAAGCCCTTAAATACTAAATTTAAGGGCGTGTTTAGGTCTGGGGGGTTAGTAGCCAATGGCTATTAGCCCTGAGGGTGGGTGCACCCTCTTTGTGCCTACTCACAAGGGGAGGGGGGTCACAATCCTATCCCTATTGGGGAATCCTCCATCTGCAAGATGGATGATTTCTAAAAGTCAGTCACCTCAGCTCAGGACACCTTAGGGGCTGTCCTGACTGGCCAGTGACGACTCCTTGTTTTTCTCATTATGTCTCCTGGACTTGCCGCCAAAAGTGGGGGCTGTGTCCAGGGGGCGGGCATCTCCACTAGCTGGAGTGCCCTGGGGCATTGTAACACGAAGCTTGAGCCTTTGAAGCTCACTGCTAGGTGTTACAGTTCCTGCAGAGGGGAGGTGTGAAGCACCTCCACCCAGAGCAGGCTTTGTTTCTGTCCTCAGAGAGCACAAAGGCTCTCACTGCATGAGGTCAGAAACTCGTCTCTCAGCAGCAGGCTGGCACAGACCAGTCAGTCCTGCACTAAACAATTGGGTAAAATACAGGGGGCAGCTCTAAGATGCCCTCTGTGTGCATTTTTTTAATAAATCCAACACTGGCATCAGTGTGGGTTTATTATTCTGAGAAGTTTGGTACCAAACTTCCCAGTATTCAGTGTAGCCATTATGGAGCTGTGGAGTTTGTTTTTGACAGACTCCCAGACCATATTCTCTTATGGCTAACCTGTACTTACAATGTCTAAGGTTTTGCTTAGACACTGTAGGGGCATAGTGCTCATGCACCTATGCCCTCACCTGTGGTATAGTGCACCCTGCCTTAGGGCTGTAAGGCCTGCTAGAGGGGTGACTTACCTATGCCACAGGCAGTGTGAGGTTGGCATGGCACCCTGAGGGGAGTGCCATGTCGACGTAGTCATTTTCTCCCCACCAGCACACACAAGCTGGCACGCAGTGTGTCTGTGCTGAGTGAGGGGTCCCTAGGGTGGCATAAGACATGCTGCAGCCCTTAGAGACCTTCCCTGGCATCAGGGCCCTTGGTACCAGGGGTACCAGTTACAAGGGACTTACGTGGGTGCTAGGGTTTGTGCCAATTGTGGAGACAATGGTACATTTTAGATGAAAGAACACTGGTGCTGGGGCCTGGTTAGCAGGGTCCCAGCACACTTCTCAGTCAAGTCAGCATCAGTACCAGGCAAAAAGTGGGGGGTAACTGCAACAGGGAGCCATTTCTTTACAGTTCTTGGATAGTAAATGCTAGTATCTCACTTACTCTAAGTGATGTGATAACTTGGAACATAGCCTTTCTAATATCTAAGTATTGTATTTCACAAGAGTGCATGGGTTTGAATGGTGGTCCCATGAGTTGTGTTAATACAATATTAAGGTTCCACAAAGGTACTGGTGGTGTCCTTGGGGGTATGATTCTTTTTAGTCGCTCCATAAAAGCTTTAATGACTGGGATTCTAAAAAGCGATGTTGTATATGTAATCTGCAGATAGGCAGATATTGCAGTGAGATGTATTTTAATGGAAGAGAATGCTAGATTAGACTTTTGTAAGTGTAATAAGTAGCTTACAATGTCCTTTGTGGAGGCAAGTAGTGGTTGAATGTGATTAGTGTGGCAGTAGCAAAGAAATCTTTTCCATTTGTTTGTGCAACAATGTCTTGTTGTAGGCTTTCTAGCTTGTTTAATGACCTCCATACACTCTTGTGTAAGGTTTAAATGTCCGAATTCTAAGACTTCAGGAGCCAGATTGCTAGATTGAGCGATGCTGGACTGGGGTGTCTGATCTGTTGTTTGTGTTGTGTTAACAGATCTGGAATGTTTGGTAATTTTATGTGAGGTACTACTGATAAGTCCAACAGTGTTGTGTACCACGGTTGGCGAGCCCAGGTTGGTGCTATGAGTAGTAGTTTGAGTTTGTTTTTACTTAGTTTGTTGACCAGATACGGAATGAGTGGGAGAGGGGGGTAAAAGCGTAAGCAAATATCCCTGACCAACTGATCCATAGTGCATTGCCCTTGGAGGGTGTGGGTACCTGGACGCGAAGTTTTGTCATTTTGCGTTTTTTGTTGCGAATAGGTCTATGTTTGGTGTTCCCCAGTGGAGGAAGTGATCCTGTAGGATCTGGGGATGAATTTCCCATTCGGGAGTTTGCTGGTGACCTCGACTGAGATTGTCGGCTAACTGGTTCTGAATGCCTGGTATGTATTGTGCTATCGGGCGAATGTGATTGCGAATTGCCCAATGCCAAATCTTTTGTGCTAAGAGACAGTTGTGACGAGTGTGTCCCCCGTTGTTTGTTGAGATAATACATTGTTGTCATGTTGTCGGTTTTGACAAGAATGTGTTTGAGGGCTATCAGTGGTTGAAATGCTTTTCATGCTAGAAACACTGCCAACAGTTCTAAATGATTTTTGTGAAGTTGTTTTTGTTGATTGTCCCATTGACCCTGTATGCTGTGTTTGTTGAGGTGTGCTCCCCACCCTATCATGGAAGCATCTGTTGTGATAACAGCATGAGGCACTGGGTCTTGGAATGGCCGCCCTTTGTTTAAATTTATAGGGTTCCACCATTGAAGCTAGAAGTGTGTTTGGCGGTCTAGCAACACTAGATCTTGGAGTTGACCCTGTGCTTGTGTCCATTGTTTTGCTAGGCACTGTTGCGAGGGCCGCATGTGTAATCTTGCATTTGGGACAATGGCTATGCATGAAGACATCATGCCTAGAAGTTTCATTACAAACCTTACTGGGTAGTGTTGGTTTGACTGTATGCTTGATGTTATATTTTGGAACGCTTGGACCCTTTGTGGGCTTGGAGTGGCAATTGCCCTTTGTGTGTTGTAGGAAGTTGGCTCTGTATGCACTATTTCAAAGTAAGGAATAGTATGCACAGAGTCCAAGTGTTCCCCTTAGAGGTAAGATAGTGGCAAAAAGATAATTCTAATGCTCTATTTTGTGGTAGTGTGGTCGAGCAGTAGGCTTATCAAAGGAGTAGTGTTAAGCATTTGTTGTACATACACAAGCAATAAATGAGGAACACACACTCAGACAATTCCAGGCCAATAGGTTTTTGTATAGAAAATGAAAATGTCACTTACCCAGTGTACATCTGTTCGTGGCATCAGTCGCTGGAGATTCACATGTTCTGCATAGCTCGCCATCTGGTGTTGGGTCGGAGTGTTACAAGTTGTTTTCTTCGAAGAAGTCTTTCGAGTCACGGGACCGAGTGACTCCTCCTTCTGTCTCCATTGCGCATGGGCGTCGACTCCATCTTCGATTGTTTTCCCCACAGAGGGTGAGGTAGGAGTTGTGTTGTAGTAATAGTGCCCATGCAATGGAGTGACTAAGTATGTACCTATTTAAGGTTAAAATAATATATATACAAATGTACAAAGTTGAAGCTAACTTCCGAACTGCTACAGGCTCCCGGGGAGGTGGGTGGGCACATGTGAATCTCCAGCGACTGATGCCACGAACAGATGTACACTGGGTAAGTGACATTTTCAGTTCGATGGCATCTGTCGCTGTAGATACACATGTTCTGCATAGACTAGTAAGCAGTTATCTCCCCAAAAGCGGTGGCTCAGCCTGTAGGAATGGAAGTGGTTTGAAATAATGTTCTTAACACGGCTTGACCTACTGTGGCTTGCTGTGCGGATAGCACGTCTACACAGTAGTGCTTGGTGAACGTGTGTGGCGTAGACCATGTGGCTGCCTTACATATTTCTTGCATTGGGATGTTTCCTAGAAAGGCCATGGTAGAACCTTTTTTTCTGGTTGAGTGTGCCCTTGGTGTAATGGGCAGTTGTCGTTTTGCTTTAAGGTAGCAGATTTGGATGCATTTAACTATCCAGCTGGCTATACCTTGTTTTGATATTGGGTTTCCTGCATGAGGTTTTTGGAATGCAATAAATAGTTGTTTAGTCTTTCTGATGTTTTTCTTTCTGTCAATGTAGTACATTAATGCTCTTTTGACATCTAATGTATGTAGTGCCCTCTCTGCTACGGAATCTGGCTGTGGGAAGAACACTGGTAGTTCCACTGTTTGATTTAGGTGGAACGGTGAAATAACCTTTGGTAAAAATTTAGGATTAGTCCTTAGGACAACTATTTTTGTGTAGTTGTATAAAAGGTTCTTGTATTGTAAACGCCTGAATTTCGCTTACTCTTCTTAGAGATGTAATGGCGATGAGAAATGTAACCTTCCAGGTTAGGAACTGTATTTCGCAAGAGTGCATGGGTTCAAAAGGTGGACCCATGAGTCTTGTTAAGACAACATTTAAGTTCCATGAAGGAACGGGTGGTGTTCTTGGTGGTATAATTCTTTTAAGGCCTTCCATGAATGATTTAATGACTGGTATCCTATATAGGGAAGTTGAATAGGTAGTCTGCAGGTATGCAGATATTGCCGCAAGGTGTATTTTAATGGAAGAGAAGGCTAGGTTAGATTTTTCTAAGTGAAGCAAGTAACCCACTACATCCTTTGGAGTTGCGTGTAAAGGTTGGATCTGATTATGATGGCAGTAGCAGACAAACCTCTTCCATTTACTTGCATAGCAGTGCCTAGTGGACGGCCTTCTGGCTTGCTTTAGGACTTCCATACATTCTTGGGTAAGTTGTAAGTGTCCGAATTCTAGGATTTCAGGAGCCAGATTGCTAGATTCAGCGATGCTGGATCTGGATGTCTGATCTGTTGGTTGTGTTGTGTTGTGTTAACAGATCCGGCCTGTTGGGCAATTTGATGTGGGGTACTACTGATAGGTCTAGCAGTGTTGTGTACCAGGGTTGCCTTGCCCAAGTTGGTGCTATTAAAATGAGTTTGAGTTTGTTTTGACTCAATTTGTTTACCAGATAAGGAAGGAGAGGGAGAGGAGGAAAAGCGTAGGCAAATATCCCTGACCAGTTCATCCATAGGGCATTGCCTTGGGACTGCCTGTGTGGGTATCTGGATGCGAAGTTTTGGCATTTTGCGTTCTCTCTTGTTGCAAACAAGTCTATTTGAGGTGTTCCCCAGAGTCTGAAGTAAGTGTTTAGAATTTGGGGGTGAATTTCCCATTCGTGGACTTGTTGGTGATCTCAAGAGAGATTGTCTGCAAGTTGATTCTGGATCCCTGGAATAAACTGCGCTATTAGGCGAATGTGGTTGTGAATTGCCCATCGCCATATCTTCTGTGCTAGAAGGCTCAACTGCGTTGTGTGTCCCCCCCGTTTGTTTAGATAATACATTGTTGTCAGGTTGTCTGTTTTGACAAGAATGTATTTGTGAGTTATAATTGGTTGGAAAGCCCTTAATGCTTGAAAAACTGCTAGCATTTCTAGGTGATTTATATGCAGTTTTGTTTGATGTACGTTCCATTGTCCTTGTATGCTGTGTTGATCGAGGTGTGCTCCCCACCCTGTCATGGAAGCATCTGTTATTACGTATTGTGGCACTGGGTCTTGGAATGGCCGCCCTTTGTTTAACTTTATACTGTTCCACCATAGAAGCGAGAGGTAAGTTTGGCGGTCTATCAACACCAGATCTAGAAGGTGACCCTGTGCTTGTGACCATTGTGATGCTAGGCACTGTTGTAAGGGCCTCATGTGTAGTCTTGCGTTCGGGACAATGGCTATGCATGAAGACATCATGCCTAGGAGTTGTAATATCTTTGCTTGTATTGTTTGTGTTGGATACATGCGCTGTATGATCTTGTTGAAATTTTGAATTCTTTGTGGACTTGGAGTGGCTACTCCTTTTGTTGTGTCTATTATGGCTCCCAGGTATTGTTGTACTTTGCACGGCAAAATGTTGGATTTTGCAAAGTTGACGGTGAAACCTAGTTTGTAGAGGGTTTGTATGATTTGATTTGTGTGTTGTAAGCACTTTGTTAGTGAATTGGTTTTGATTAGCCAGTCGTCTAGATACGGGAATACATGTATTTGCTGCCTTCTGATGTGTGCAGCCACTACTGCTAGACATTTTGTAAAGACTCTTGGTGCGGTTGTTAAACCAAAAGGCAATACTTTGAATTGGTAATGTATTCCTTTGAATACGAACCGTAGGTATTTTCTGTGAGATTGATGTATTGGTATATGGAAATACGCGTCTTTGAGGTCTAAGGTTGTCATGTAGTCCTGTAGTTTTAGCAATGGTAACACCTCTTGTAGCGTGACCATGTGAAAGTGGTCTGATTTGATGTAGGTGTTTAGTATTCTGAGGTCTAGGATTGGTCTCAGTGTTTTGTCCTTTTTTGGTATTAAGAAGTACAGTGAATAGACTCCTTTGTTTGTTTGTGTGTTTGGTACTAATTCGATTGCATTCTTTTGCAATAGTGCTTGAACTTCTATTTCCAGAAGTTCGGAATGTTGTTTTGATAAATTCTGTGCTTTTGGTGGTATGTTTGGAGGGAATTGTAGGAATTCTATGCAATAACCATGTTGGATAATTGCTAAGACCCAAGTGTCTGTAGTTATTTCCTCCCATGCTTTGTAATAATGACCTATTCTTCCCCCCACTGGTGTTGTGTGGAGGGGGTGAGTGACATCTGAGTCACTGCTTGGTTGTAGGGGTTTTGGGGCTTTGAAATTTTCCTCTATTCCTAGGGAATTGCCCTCCTCTGTATTGGCCCCGAAAGCCTCCCCTGTACTGTCCCTGGTAGCTGGACGGTGTTGCCTGCGAGGTGCTGGCTTGTGTGGCCTGACCCCGAAACCCCCCTCTAAAGGGTGTCTTGCGGAAGGTGCTGTAGGTTCCTCTGCGGGGAGTAGTGTGTGCCCATGGCTTTAGCAGTGTCAGTGTCTTTTTTAAGTTTTTCGATTGCCGTGTCCACTTCTGGTCCGAACAGTTGTTTTTCGTTGAATGGCATATTGAGCACTGCCTGCTGTATCTCTGGTTTGAACCCAGACGTTCTTAGCCATGCGTGCCTTCTAATGGTCACAGATGTATTAATTGTTCTTGCAGCTGTGTCTGCTGCGTCCATAGAAGATCGTATCTGGTTATTTGATATGTTCTGTCCTTCCTCAACCACCTGCTTTGCCCTTTTTTGTAGTTCCTTGGGTAGATGCTCGATGAGGTGTTGCATCTCATCCCAATGGGCTCTGTCATAGCGCGCAAGTAGTGCTTGAGAGTTAGCGATGCGCCACTGGTTTGCAGCTTGTACTGCGACTCTTTTCCCAGCTGCATCAAACTTGCGGCTCTCTTTATCTGGGGGTGGTGCATCCCCAGATGTGTGGGAGTTGGCTCTTTTCCGAGCTGCTCCTACTACGATGGAATCTGGTGGCAGCTGTGTGGTGATGAAAACAGGGTCTGTAGGAGGTGCCTTATATTTCTTTTCCACCCTTGGCGTTATTGCCCTACTTTTGACCGGCTCCTTGAAGATTTCCTTTGCGTGCCGAAGCATACCTGGCAGCATAGGCAGGCTTTGGTAGGAGCTGTGGGTGGAGGAGAGGGTGTTGAATAAAAAGTCATCCTCGACTTGTTCTGAGTGGAGGTTTACGTTGTGGAATTGTGCGGCTCTAGCCACCACTTGAGAATATGCTGTGCTGTCTTCTGGTGGTGAGGGCTTTGTTGGATATGCCTCCGGACTGTTGTCCGACACTGGGGCGTCATATAAGTCCCAAGCGTCTTGATCCTGGTCACCTTGGCTCATGGTGGTGTGAGCCGGGGAATGTGACGGAGTTTGCGTTGGTGAGACGTTAATTACAGGTGGAGGAGAGGGTGACGGAGTCACCTTTTTCACCATTTTTGTTTGTGGCGCCTGGTCTGTTTGAAACTCCAGTCTCCTTTTTCTCCTAATAGGGGGAAGGGTGCTTATTTTTCCTGTTCCCTGCTGTATGAAAATACGTTTTTGCGTATGGTCCACTTCGGTGGATTGCAGCTCTTCCTCAAACCTATGCTTTCGCATCTGAGAGGACAGTGATTGCTCCTCTGTATAAGAGCCTGGACCTGGGTCGGTTACGGGTTGTTTCGGCACCGAAACCCTGCCTGTATCTTTTTTCGGCTCCGAGGTGGCTTTTTTCTTTTTTGGAGTCGAAACCTCTCGGCGTCGATCTTCGTCGGTGCCGCTGTCTTGGCGTCGAGCCGTTTCTACACCGCTTTCTCTGTGTCGTTGCTTTTCTCCAGCACTTTCTCGATCCCGAGAAGGCTGCATGCCGGTGTCTCGACCGGAGTCGGACGATCTCGGCACTGTTTGGGCCTTTTTCGGTGCCGATGGTCGGTCACCGAATTTATGGGTGGAGCCATGGCCTGGTGGCAGTGGCGTCCCCTGGGCCTTGTCACTTTTCTTATGTGTTGTTTTCGACGTCTTACTCACGGCTCTTTGATCGTCGAATTCCTCGGAGTCCGATTCGTGGATCGAAAAGGTTTCTTCTTCCTCTTGTTCCTCGAACTCTCGGTGCGCTGTCGGCGTGGACGCCATCTGAAGTCTCCTGGCTCGACGGTCACGGAGTGTCTTTCGGGACCGGAACGCGCGACAGTCCTCGCAAGTCTCCTCACTGTGCTCAGGTGACAGGCACAGGTTACAGACCAAATGTTGGTCTGTATACGGGTATTTGTTGTGGCATTTGGGACAAAAACGGAACGGGGTCCGTTCCATCGGCGTTGTTCGACACGCGGTCGGGCCGACCAGGCCCCGACGGGGGATCGAAAACTACCCCGAAGGGCACCGGAGCGCGTCTATCTTCGATGCGGTGGTGAATCTAACTACGCCGATCCCGAACGCAACAATACTGACGAAAATCTTCCGATATTTACTAACTTTCCGTTCCGAAACTCGGAGCGACAGGAACACGTCCGAACCTGATGGCGGAAAGAAAACAATCGAAGATGGAGTCGACGCCCATGCGCAATGGAGACAGGAGGAGTCACTCGGTCCCGTGACTCGAAAGACTTCTTCGAAGAAAAACAACTTGTAACACTCCGACCCAACACCAGATGGCGAGCTATGCAGAACATGTGTATCTACAGCGACAGATGCCATCGAACATATATTTTCTTAGTTTATTTTAAGAACCACCGGTTCAAGATTTACATGTAATACTTCAAATGAAAGGTATTGCAGGTAGGTACTTTGAATTAGCAAAATAGCATATACAGTTTTCACATAAATCACATATAGCTATTTTAAAACTAGACAGTGCAATTTTCAACAGTTCCTGGGGGAGGTAAGTGTTTATTAGTTTTTGCAGGTAAGTAAACCACCTACGGGGTTCAAGTTTGGGTCCAAGGTAGCCCACCGTTGGGGGTTCAGAGCAACCCCAAAGTTACCACACCTGCAGCTCAGGGCCGGTCAGGTGCAGAGGTCAAAGTGGTGCCCAAAACGCATAGGCTTCAATGGAAAAGGGGGTGCCCCGGTTCCAGTCTGCCAGCAGGTAAGTACCCGTGTCTTCGGAGGGCAGACCAGGGGGGTTTTGTAGGGCACCGGGGGGGACACCAGTCCACACAGAAAGTACACCCTCAGCAGCTTGGGGGCGTCCGGGTGCAGTGTGCAAACACGCATCGGGTTTGTAATTGAAAGCAATGGGAGACCAAGGGGTCTCTTCAGTGATGCAGGCAGGCAAGGGGGGGGCTCCTCGGGGTAGCCACCACCTGGGCAAGTGAGAGGGCCTCTTGGGGGTCACTCATGCACTGGAGTTCGGATCCTTCAGGTCCTGGGGGCTGCTGGTGCAGAGTCTTTACCAGGCGTCGGGATCTGAGGAGCAGGCAGTCGTGGTCAGGGGTAGCCTCGGGATTCCCTCTGCAGGCGTCGCTGTGGGGCTCAGGGGGGGCAACTCTGGCTACTCACGGTCTCGCAGTCGCCAGGGAGTCCTCCCTGAAGTGATTGTTCTCCACAAGTCGAGCCGGGGGCGTCGGGTGCAGAGTAGCAAGTCTCCCGCTTCCGGCGGGAAACGCAAGTTGTTTCAAAGTTGCTTCTTTGTAGCAAAGTCGCAGTCTTGGGTGAACAGAGCCGCTGTCCTCGGGAGTTCTTGGTGCTTCTAGATGCAGGGCAGTCCTCTGAGGCTTCAGAGGTCGCTGGTCCCTGGAGCAGTGTCTTTAGAAGGGGGAAGACAGGCCGGTAGAGCTGGGGCCAAAGCAGTTGGTGTCTCCGTCTTCTCTGCAGGGTTTTTCAGCTTAGCAGTCCTCTTCTTCGGTTGCAGGAATCTTGCTGTGTTCTGAAGCCCCTAAATACTCGATTTAGGGGTGTGTTTAGGTCTGGGAGGGCAGTAGCCAATGGCTACTGTCCTTTAGGGTGGCTACACCCTCTGTGCCTCCTCCCTGAGGGGTGGGGGGGTACATCCCTAATCCTATTGGGGGAATCCTCCATCTGCAAGATGGAGGATTTCTAAAAGTCAGTCACCTCAGCTCAGGACACCTTAGGGGCTGTCCTGACTGGCCAGTGCTGCTCCTTGTTTTTCTCATTATCTCCTCTGGACTTGCCGCCAAAAGTGGGGGCTGTGTCCAGGGGGCGGGCATCTCCACTAGCTGGAGTGCCCTTGGGCATTGTAACACGAAGCCTGAGCCTTTGAAGCTCACTGCTAAGTGTTACAGTTCCTGCAGGGGGAGGTGTGAAGCACCTCCACCCAGAGCACGCTTTTGTTTCTGTCCTCAGAGAGCACAAAGGCCCTCACCACATGGGGTCAGAAACTAGTCTCAGCAGCAGGCTGGCACAGACCAGTCAGTCCTGCACTGAACAATTGGGTAAAATACAGGGGGTATCTCTAAGATGCCCTCTGTGTGCATTTTTTAATAAATCCAACACTGGCATCAGTGTGGGTTTATTATTCTGAGAAGTTTGATACTAAACTTCCCAGTATTCAGTGTAGCCATTATGGAGCTGTGGAGTTCGTTTTTGACAGACTCCCAGCCCATATACTCTTATGGCTACCCTGCACTTACAATGTCTAAGGTTTTGCTTAGACACTGTAGGGGCATAGTGCTCATGCACCTATGCCCTCACCTGTGGTATAGTGCACCCTGCCTTAGGGCTGTAAGGCCTGCTAGAGGGGTGACTTACCTATGTGGTCCTCCTCCAGACAGAGAAAGCTGATAGATGCATCAGGCAAAAGAGTGGCTACTCAAGCTTCCAACCACTGGAGGATTACAAATTCACAAGCACTCCTAGCAAGATACAATGGGGCTCATTGGGACCAGATGGAAGACCTATTACAATATCTTCCACTGGAACATCAAAAAAGCGGGCAACAAAAGGTTGTATAATGGCAGACTATTTCTAATAACGCAATTAGATGTGCTAATGATGCAGCTGATACAGCTGCAAGCAGTCATCACCAGCATAATCATTTGGAGACATGCATGGCTAAGAGCTTCAGGACATAAGCCAGAAATACAGCAAGCTGTATAAAATATGCCTTTTGATAAACAACTTCTATTTGGGCCGAGATTGATACCACAATAGATCAACTTAAAAAGGACTCCAAACATCTAAAGCTGTGGGTGCATTATACACCACACCCACTAGAGGCACTTATCGTAGGCCACAAATTAGAGGTGGTTTCAAACCATCAACCACAGAACCATCCACCACACAACAAAAACAAGAGCCACAATTCTATAACACCGGTTCATTCAGAGACTCTAATCTAGTTATACAGTAAGAGGTAAAACAGCTGCTCCCAGAGGTTCTTCTACCTCAACAAAGCAGCAACTTCTTACAGATCCCTACAGAGCATAAATTTCCTGTGGGAAGAAGACTGGTAAATTTTTACCCACAATAGTACATTACCAAAGATCAATGCATTCTATCAATTATCCAACATGGCTATTGCCTAGAACTCACCTCTATTCCACCAAACATTCCCTCTTGTTCACACAGATTTATTCAGGAACATCTCACTTTATTAAAACAGGAGGTACAATCACTACTACTCAAAGAAGCCATAGAGCTAGTGCCTATATTCCAACAAGGATCCAGAGTATATTCACTATACTTCCTCATACCAAAGAATGATGGTACTCGAAGTCCAATTTTAGATCTCAGACCCCTCAATCTATACATCCTTTCAGAACACTTTCTTATGGTCACTCTACAAGACCTAATTCCCCTATTACAAAAACAGGACTACATGACGGCATTAGACCTCCAGGATGCTCATTTCCACATTCCCATCCATCCAGCACACCGAAAGTATCTAAGATTTGTTATAGCAGGAAAGCAGTACAATTCAAGGTGCTATCATTCGGGTTAACAGCACTGTAAGGAAATGCCTCCTTGGCATGGTTACCCCCTGACTTTTTGCCTTTGCTTATGCCAAGTTATGATTTGAAAGTGTGCTGAGGCCTGCTAATCAGGCCCCAGCACCAGTGTTCTTTCCCTAACCTCTACTTTTGTTTCCACAATTGGCACACCCTGGCATCCAGGTAAGTCCCTTGTAACTGGTACCTCTGGTACCAAGGGCCCTGATGCCAGGGAAGGTCTCTAAGGGCTGCAGCATCTCTTATGCCACCCTGGGGACCCCTCACTCAGCACAGACATGCTGCTTGCCAGCTGGTGTGTGCTAGTGGGGATGAAAAGACTAAGTCGACATGGCACTCCCCTCAGGTTGCCATGCCAACCTCACACTGCCTATGAAATATAGATAAGTCACCCCTCTAGCAGGCCTTACAGCCCTAAGGCAGGGTGCACTGTACCATAGGTGAGGGCATAGGCGCATGAGCACTATGCCCCTACAGTGTCTAAGCAAAACCTTAGACATTGTAAGTGCAGGGTAGCCATAAGAGTATATGGTCTGGGAGTCTGTCATGCACGAACTCCACAGCACCATAATGGAGGAGGCACAAAGAGGGTGTACCCACCCTCAGGGCTAGTAGCCATTAGCTACTAACCCCCAGACCTAAACACGCCCTTAAATTTAGTATTTAAGGGCTCCCCTGAACCTAAAGATTTAGATTCCTGCAACTTACCGAAGAAGAAGACTGCTGAGCTGAAAACCCCTGCAGAAGAAGAAAGGAGACACCAACTGCTTTGGCCTGGAGGAGGAGCATCTCCTGTAGACTGGCTATTTTTCTTGCTGCACTTACCACTATATAGTCAGACGGCAATTGTGCCCTAATATAAACTGGATTGAATAATGCAGGTTTTTAAAAAGTTTTTTTTTAACACTAGGTGTAATGATCCTTGCTTTTACAGGCTCTTTAAAAATGCCTTCAGTACGTCTAAGCAGACCTGGAAGCATAAGGAGACACTGGTACTCTTTGTGAGTGGATGTTAAAGTGTTAAACAATAAAACATCTTCAACAGGATGTAACTGTGTTATGCTACACAGCTGCCCTGGCTATAACCAGATTATAAGCAGTGGTATCTTCAGGGGGGAGATGGCCTTGCTAGGTATAAATCTGGGTCATTAGGGAGAATGGGATCTGTGTCATATCCCATGGGTCTACCTCTTCTGTGTTGAATGTGTAGGTGAAGGTGGTGGGGTCGAAGGAAGAGAAGAAAAATCTGGTGGTGAAGGCTGAGGTTGCTGCATTGCCTTCTGTTTCTTCATCTGTTTAAGATCTTTGAAAAGTGGAAGCCAAGTGTCTAAAGTCACTTGAAAAGTTAGTTTTCTTTTAATTGCTGGAGGAGGAGAGGCTATGATCTTCCAATTTTTGTGTATATTAATTTTTCGCTGTTTAGCATCCATAACCTCTAAAATAGGTTGTATTTCCGATGACTCCCCACTAGCTAGAGTGTACACTACTGGCAGCTTTTGATTTCTAATGTCTAGATATGGAAGGCTTGGCTCAATCCAAAAATATCGGCTCCGAAAGTGCTGTTAACTTTTTTTTAGCTCTGAGGTGGAAAAGTCTGATTTCTGCTCGGTACCAGAACAGACGTGGCAGGCTGTTTGGTGTATGCTGAAAGCACTTTGGTATTTTGTTTCAGTGCCGAACCAGAGGGTTGGTCACGCGAAGGTAATTTTCGGGTCAGACCATGGCCTAAAGGCAGTGGAGGACCTATGCATAAGTCTTTTTAATAATCTTTGGTGTGACTTGGCTGGTGTACTCGCGTATTGCGTTGGTGATCTGGATTGGCTGTCGATATCGGAGTCTCCATCCGAATCTGCAATAGAAACTGCTACACTGCCGTACTACCTCTTGGGCGTGATCCTCTCCGAAAGTGTCTGGTGTGTGTCCTGCCGACTTGGACGCCATCTCCATGCAATGCACCCTTCAGTCCCGAAGAGTCTTTTTGGATCAAAATGATCTACAAGCATCGCAGTTTTCTTCTGTGCACCGGGGACAGGCAGAGATTACACACCAAATGCTGATCGGTGTAGGAAAATTAGACATGAGGACAGAACGGAAGCGGAGTCCATTTCATCAGCCTAACATTGTTCAACTACGACATGTCGAAGTAGGCCCCGAAAGGGCGAGATCACCCCTAGGGGCTTGTAATTGACCCAGGCGACTGCAACCAGATCAACTGTAGGAATGGGAAAACACGATCAAAACTATACCAACGTTTATAGAAAGTTAGAAGATACCGAACTGAGATGTCCCGGGCAAAGAGGAAACACATCGAACCCAACGGCAGAAAGAAAACAATCTAACAAAGTACTCAATGCCCATGCGCACTATCACCAAAAGGAGGAGTAACTCGATCTCTAGACTCGAAAACCTTCTTCGAAGAAAAATAACTTGTAACACTGAGCCAAACACTAGATGGTGGACTTATGCAAAGCATATGTATCTACAGCTACACATGCCATTATATATACACACATGTATCCATCTAAAAATCGGGTTACAACCAACAGCGTGCTCCCATGTAATTAGATTTAGGTTTGTTAACACACTGATCTGTTTGAAATGTATTCTGATTGTTCTGCATTTGTGATTAATGCAGAGATGTGGAACGAAGTCTGATTTATGATTTGATGTAAGCAATGGTCGATATTGTTGGCTTGCAATCCTATGTCGTTTTACAATACAGCAATGTTATCAGATGGCCACCACTTCTCTAAAAGCACTTGTCATATGCACATTATTGTGAAAAAAAATTCTGTTGTCCGTTTCTGAAATTGATACCATGCGCCACGTATAAAGTAATGGCGATTTGTGCACTGACATTGACAAAGTCGAAGTGCCGAAACACGTCCATTTTGAGAGTGGCAAAGCTGCTAAACCATTAACATACCTGAAAATTGTTTACGGAAAAAAAAGTGAACGGGGTGATAGTACAAAAGGTGTTAAAATAATAAAATTATTAGCTTGTAACTTTGTCGATGGGGTAATATAAATTCCATCAAGTTGCACTCTGATTTGAAGCCAATCTTACAAACTATTTTCAGTTTGCGCCATCTACACTAGTAGTGTAGCTCAAAAGTACCAATACGTACCTCCCCCTTCCAATATCGCCACCATTTTGCTCCAGCTGCAGTGCTGGTGGGTCCTTGGGGGAATAGATTAGATCCTGATGCCCAGTCACTGAACTCGAATGTCTCTCAGTTGGAAAGTGCCTTGCATTACTTCTATTTAATGGTGCCTCCCCTATTGACACACTGGTAACTGTTGTGCTGACCTCTCCAGAACGTTCTGAAGTGCCCGAGGATGATCGAAAGTGAGGTTTTACACTGTAAAAAAAAAAATTACAAAATGATAATGTTAAGCATAAGGCAACTAAGGTTACCTTTATTTTCTAAGTTTCTAAAATCTAAATGCTCAGTCTTATGACAAAAAAAAACATACAATATTGCTGTAGCTTCAATTTCAAGTATTTTATTGCTTATACAAAGAATCCAGACATAGTATATAAACTGTTTTAGTCCAACTGCTTGGAAGCAGAGACAACATCTCCCAGAATGCATTGGCAAGGTAAATTAAGCTTCTGAAAGTGAATAATGGTGTTCTTATGACATGGAGCAATGCGACAAAGTACACAGAACATTGCAGGTCTTCGGTAGCAGTAATGTCAACTTCCTATCCTGGACAGAAAAAGTTTGCCTGTCAGTACTTTGGTCCCCTATCAAGGGGTTGAGTAGTGGTGGTGGTAATATTTAGGAGCTTGCAGTGGCATCACTGCAGGAGTCTGTGTCGTGTAATTTAAATTCAGCTGAAAATGTTTAAAGTAAAATAACAAGGAATGGCAAAGCCAAAATGACTCACCTATGCAAGAGCTAAAGGCTTTGTCAATGCTGTGGTTAGCCATGATGTACAGCAGCACTGCTGCTGTGCAGCATGTCTGAAAATTAAAGGAAATAAAAATAGTGCTGTGGAGGGGTCTGCGCATCAGACAACCTTTTATGTTTACTTTCAGCTGTGGTGCACAGCAGCTACGCTAGAGTGCAACATGCCAAAAACACATACAAAGCCAATAAGCTCTCGCACACACGAAACGTATTGGCCAAACTTTTTTTCCTCTTTTTGATGACAGATAAGTAGAAGGCTAGAACTAAAAGACAGACTTCAGAAATCCGTGTCAGACTTCAATATACTATGATGAAATAATGTAGTTCTTCAATATTTTTTTCTAGTTTAACACTTAGTTATAAAGATTCAGGGATTTACTGCTTTCTTGGACACTCCACCCATTTGTGGGCAAAACTAACAAAACATGCAACAAGACATGAGCCTACTGCCGCCAGTTACTCCCAAAAACATAAGCAGGAACCAGACAATCAAATCAGATTGTAATCGTACAGTAATATGCGTTCAGTGAACCAAACATAATGCAGACCCATTTCCTCCATAAATAAATTAGTTGTACAATAAAATATTTTGACTTTTGTGTTTAGAACAATAAATGCAACATATTTCTGAGACATGATAATGTTCTCCATCATACAGCCATCTGATTGGGCCGGGCACATGGATGATGTTTGGCAGTAAACAGCAGTCTGTGGGCAAACAATCAAAATTAGTCTTCGTGAGCTTCTTTCATATCCCCAGGCACAGGAAACACTAACTGAAATCTAGACTTTCAAAATAAGGGCTTGATTAAGAGTTTGGCGATCTTGCCATCACGATCACAGCAGCCATTCATTTGCTGACAACCTTGGCAGGGGCTGGGGAGAAGCAGCTGTCAGAGGGCAGTATAGACGAGGGCACGCAACGCTGTCCACAAAGATGTGCTTTTCCATTGAGTCGACTTACGGGGAGAGAGCCTGCTTCGAGATGGAAGAACTGAAGTAAATGGGGTGCTAGCTCTAGCTCCCCCGTTTCCTTCAGTCTCTGACGTGGACCCCTTTGGCCAGGACCCCCACTTCACAGCAGCAGCATTACACCAAACTCCAAAATACACAGGTAAGTACCTTTTGATTTTTTTTGCCATTGGCCGGACTGGGACTATATGGCCCAGTCTCCAGCAATGGAATGGTACATCTACAAAGTATTTTTACAGGTGTCATGCATATGTGTACCTTTTAGTCAAAATGTACACACCTGCATCAACATATATAAAAATATACCTTGTATTGCTGACCACGCCCCGCTAGGTCACTGCCATCAGGACTACCACACCACTGGGCCAGCAGTAACACTACAATATGGCAGACGGGAAACCATGGACTATGCAGTCTTTTGGGGGCTGCGGCCTTGGTGGTATGGAGGTCTGACCGCCCAACTCTTAATCTGGCCCTATGCCTTAAAGTCCGCTGTGCGTTTCCTTCTTTCGCTGAGATTCCAGAGCTGAGAAATTCAACAGGTGTCACTGGGTACACTTTGCAGTTTTAACCACCAACTTTATGAATCAAAAAATTACACTGAAGTGAAATCATTTATTAGGGTTGTGCATTTCATGAGCTCGTCTAAGGACTGTGTGTGTGTGTGTGTGTGTGTGTGTGTGTGTGTGTGTGTGTGTGTGGGGGGGGGGGGGGGGGGTTCACAATGGGGCAAGTGAAGAATGTGGGTGAAAGGAGCAAAGGTCCTTGTGTGATTATCTTGTGCTCATTTAAAGAGATGCAATACTTTTTTGGTCGAGTCTGCACTATATAAAACTGCAAACAAACAAATGAATTTTAAAAAAAGACTAGGCGGGGAACGGATGAAAGTAGTGAAGGAGCAAGCGGTGAAGGAACAGGGTGGCTGAAAACAGTCACAGGGCAAGTGAAAGAAGGAGCGGCAGACAAAAGCAGCAAGTGGCAAGCGATGGAAGGGGCGAGTTAAAGCTGCAAGGTGAAGCAACAAGAGCAATTAAATAAAACAAAGACCGAGGGTTACCCGCAAGGCGCAAGCAGGGGTAAGACATCAATAAAGACCAATTAATCAGTTTATGCTCCATCCAATGGCCGACCACACATGAAGAGGAAAGGACATTATTAAGAAAAAAAAACACACATCATGGGAGTAAAGACTTAATATACAAGCAATTCCGGACCTAACTACTAGATGGTGGAATAATGCACAGCATCCAAATCCATACAGATTCATGCTGCAAAACTGAGGGTGACTAAGGACAACCAGTGGTGAAGCAATGGACAGGGTAAAAACTATTTAGCAGTATATATATATATATATATATATACACATATATATATATATATATATACATATATATATATATATATATATATATATATTGAAAATGTCACTTACCCAGTGTACATCTGTTCGTGGCATCAGTCGCAGTAGATTCGCATGTTCTGCAATAGCTCGCCATCTGGTGTTGGGCCGGAGTGTTACAAGTTGTTTTTCTTCGAAGAAGTCTTTCGAGTCACGGGACCGAGTGACTCCTCCTTTTGTCTCCATTGCGCATGGGCGTCGACTCCATCTTCGATTGTTTTTCCCCGCAGAGGGTGAGGTAGGAGTTGAATTGTAGTAATAGTGCCCATGCAATGGAGTGACTAAGTATGCACCTATTTAAGGTTGAGATGATACATATAGAAATAATTGAAGGTAACTTCCAAACTGCTACAGGCTCCCGGGGAGGCGGGTGGGCACATGCGAATCTACTGCGACTGATGCCACGAACAGATGTACACTGGGTAAGTGACATTTTCAGTTCGATGGCATCTGTCGCTGTAGATACGCATGTTCTGCATAGACTAGTAAGCAGTTATTTCCCCAGAAGCGGTGGATCAGCCTGTAGGAGTGGAAGTAGTCTGAAATAATGTCCTTAATACGGCTTGACCTACTGTGGCTTGTTGTGCGGATAACACGTCTACACAGTAGTGCTTGGTGAATGTGTGAGGCGTAGACCATGTGGCTGCCTTACATATTTCTTGCATTGGGATGTTTCCTAGAAAGGCCATGGTAGCACCTTTCTTTCTGGTTGAGTGTGCCCTTGGTGTAATGGGCAGCTGTCGTTTAGCTTTAAGGTAGCAGATTTGGATGCATTTAACTATCCATCTGGCTATACCTTGTTTTGAAATTGGGTTTCCTGCGTGAGGTTTTTGAAATGCAATAAAGAGTTGTTTAGTCTTTCTGATGTTTTTTGTTCTGTCAATGTAATACATTAATGCTCTTTTGACATCTAATGTATGTAGTGCCCTTTCAGCTACGGTATCTGGCTGTGGAAAGAACACTGGAAGTTCCACTGTTTGATTTAGATGGAACGGTGAAATAACCTTTGGCAAAGATTTAGGATTGGTCCTTAGGACGACTATTTTTGTGTAGTTGTATAAAAGGTTCCTGTATAGTAAACGCCTGAATCTCGCTTACTCTTCTCAGGGAAGTAATGGCGATGAGAAATGCCACCTTCCAGGTTAGGAACTGTATGTCGCAGGAGTGCATGGGTTCAAAAGGTGGACCCATAAGTCTAGTTAGGACAACATTTAGGTTCCATGAAGGAACAGGTGGTGTTCTTGGTGGTATAATTCTCCTAAGGCCCTCCATGAATGCTTTAATGACTGGTATTTTATATAGGGAAGTTGAATAGGTAGTCTGCAGGTATGCAGATATTGCTGCAAGGTGAATCTTAATGGAAGAGAAAGCTAGGTTAGATTTTTGTAAGTGAAGCAAGTAACCCACTACCTGTTCTGGAGTTGTGTGTAATGGTTGTATTTGATTAATATGGCAGTAGCAAACAAACCTCTTCCATTTACTTGCATAGCAGTGCCTGGTGGATGGCTTTCTTGCTTGTTTTATGACTTCCATACATTCTTGGGTAAGTTGTAAGTGCCCGAATTCTAGGATTTCAGGAGCCAGATTGCTAGATTCAGCGATGCTGGATCTGGGTGTCTGATCTTTTGGTTGTGCTGTGTCAACAGATCTGGCCTGTTGGGCAATTTGATGCAGGGTACCACTGATCGGTCTAGCAGCGTTGTGTACCAGGGTTGCCTTGCCCAAGTTGGTGCTATCAATATGAGTTTGAGTTTGCTTTGACTGAGTTTGTTTACCAGGTAAGGAAGGAGAGGGAGAGGAGGAAAAGCGTAAGCAAATATCCCTGACCAGTTCATCCATAGGGCATTGCCTTGGGATTGTTTGTGTGGGTACCTGGATGCGAAGTTTTGGCATTTTGCGTTCTCCCTTGTCGCAAACAAGTCTATCTGAGGTGTTCCCCAGAGTTTGAAATAAGTGTTCAGAATTTGGGGGTGAATTTCCCATTCGTGGACCTGTTGGTGATCTCGAGAGAGATTGTCTGCGAGTTGATTTTGTATCCCTGGTATAAACTGTGCAATTAGGCGAATTTGGTTGTGAATTGCCCAATGCCAAATTTTTTGTGCTAGCAGGCTTAACTGCGTGGAGTGCGTCCCTCCCTGCTTGTTTAGATAATACATTGTTGTCATGTTGTCTGTTTTGACGAGAATGTATTTGTGAACTATTATTGGTTGGAAAGCTTTTAGTGCTTGAAAAACTGCTAGAAGTTCTAGGTGATTGATATGCAGTTTTGTTTGATGTACGTTCCATTGTCCTTGTATGCTGTGTTGATCGAGGTGTGCTCCCCACCCTGTCATGGAAGCATCTGTTGTTATTACGTATTGTGGCACTGGGTCTTGGAAAGGCCGCCCCTTGTTTAAATTTATGTTGTTCCACCACAGAAGCGAGAGGTAAGTTTGGCGGTCTATTAACACCAGATCTAGAAGGTGACCCTGAGCTTGAGACCACTGTGATGCTAGGCATTGTTGTAAGGGCCTCATGTGCAGTCTTGCGTTTGGGACAATGGCTATGCATGATGACATCATGCCTAGGAGTTGTAATACCATCTTTGCCTGTATCTTTTGTGTTGGATACATGCGTTGTATGATGGTGTTGAAATTTTGAATTCTTTGTGGACTTGGAGTGGCTACTCCCTTTGATGTGTCTATTATGGCTCCCAGGTATTGTTGTACCTTGCGTGGCAGAATTTTGGATTTTGTGAAATTGACGGTGAACCCGAGTTTGAAGAGGGTTTGTATGATCTGATTTGTGTGATTTGAGCACTGTATGAACGAATGGGCCTTGATTAGCCAGTCGTCCAAATATGGGAACACATGTATTTGCTGCCTTCTTATGTGTGCAGCGACTACCGCTAGACATTTGGTAAAGACTCTTGGTGCGGTTGTTAATCCGAAAGGCAGTACCTTGAATTGGTAATGTATTCCTTTGAATACAAACCTTAGGTATTTCCTGTGAGATGGGTGTATTGGTATATGGAAATAAGCATCCTTGAGGTCTAAAGTTGCCATGTAGTCGTGTAGTTTTAGCAATGGCAATACTTCTTGTAGTGTGACCATGTGGAAGTGGTCTGATTTGATGAAAGTGTTCACTACTCTGAGGTCTAGGATTGGTCTCAGCGTTTTGTCCTTCTTTGGTATCAGAAAGTACAGTGAGTAAACTCCTGTGTTTGTGTGTTTGGCACTAATTCAATTGCATTCTTTTGCAATAGTGCCTGCACTTCAATCTCCAGGAGATTGGAATGGTGTGTTGTTAAATTTTGTGCTTTTGGTGGTATGTTTGGAGGGAATTGTAGAAATTCTATGCAATAACCATGTTGGATAATTGCTAGAACCCAAGTGTCTGTAGTGATTTCCTCCCATGCTTTGTAATAATGACCTATTCTTCCCCCCACTGGTGTTGTGTGGAGGGGGTGAGTGACATGTGAGTCATTGTTTAGTAGTAGGGGTTTTGGGGCTTTGAAATCTCCCTCTATTTCTAGGGAATTGCCCTCCTCTATATTGTCCCCGAAAACCTCCTCTATACTGTCCCTGGTAAGTGGACGGTGTTGCTTGTGAGGTGCTGGCTTGTGTGCTTTGACCCCGAAACCCCCCTCGAAAGGGCGTTTTACGGAATGTGCTGTAATTCCCTCTGCTCTGCGGGGAGTAGAGTGCGCCCATGGCTTTGGCAGTGTCCGTATCTTTTTTGAGTTTCTCAATCGCTGTGTCCACTTCTGGACCGAACAGTTCTTTTTCATTAAAAGGCATATTGAGAACTGCTTGTTGAATCTCTGGTTTAAATCCAGACGTTCGGAGCCATGCATGCCGTCTGATAGTTACAGATGTATTAATTGTCCGTGCAGCTGTATCTGCAGCGTCCATGGAGGAAGGTATCTGGTTGTTGGAGATGGTCTGTCCCTCCTCAACCACTTGTTTCGCCCTATTTTGGAAGTCCTTGGGCAGATGTTCAATGAGATGTTGCATCTCGTCCCAGTGGGCTCTGTCATAGCGCGCAAGTAGTGCCTGGGAGTTCGCGATGCGCCACTGGTTTGCAGCTTGTGCTGCGACTCTTTTACCAGCTGCATCGAACTTGCGGCTTTCTTTATCTGGGGGTGGTGCATCTCCAGATGTGTGAGAGTTGGCCCTTTTCCTATCTGCTCCTACAACAACAGAGTCTGGTGGCAGCTGTGTAGTGATGAAAACCGGGTCCGTAGGAGGCAGCTTATACTTCTTTTCCATCCTTGGTGTGATTGCCCTACTTTTGACCGGCTCCTTAAATATGTCTTTTGCGTGCCGGAGCATACCAGGGAGCATAGGCAGGCTTTGGTAGGAGCTGTGGGTGGAGGAGAGTGTGTTGAACAAGAAATCATCCTCGACCTGTTCTGAGTGGAGGCTTACGTTATGAAATTGTGCTGCTCTAGCCACCACCTGAGAGTACGCGGTGCTGTCTTCTGGTGGAGATGGCTTTGTAGGGTAGGCCTCCGGGCTGTTATCTGACACTGGGGCGTCGTATAGGTCCCATGCGTCCTGATCTTGGTCACCCTGGCTCATGGTGGTGTGAGCTGGGGAGTGAGATGGAGTTTGTGCTGGTGAAACGTTAATCACGGGCGGAGGAGAGGGTGGTGGTGTAATTCTTTTAACCACTTTTGGTTGTGGTGCTTGTTCCGTCTGGAACTCCAACCTTCTCTTTCTCCTAATGGGGGGAAGGGTGCTTATTTTTCCTGTCCCCTGCTGAATGAAGATACGCTTTTGCGTATGGTCCACATCAGTTGCTTGTAGCTCTTCCTCAAACCTATGCTTTTGCATTTGGGAGGTTAGCGAGTGCTCTTCTGTATAAGAGCCTGAAGCTGGGTCGCTTGCAGTTTGTTTCGGCGTTGAAACTTTGTCTGCGTGTTTTTTCGGCTCCGAGGTGACTTTTTTCCTTTTCGGGGCCGAAACCTCTCGGCGTCGATCTGTTTCGGTGCCGCTGTCTCGGCGTCGAGCCGTGTCCACACCGGCATCTCGGTGTCGAGGCTTGTCTCCAGCACTTTCTCGGTCCCGAGAAGGCTGCGTGCCGGTGTCTCGACCGGAGTCGGACGATCTCGGCACTGTTTTGGCCTTTTTCGGTGCCGACGGTCGGTCACCGAATTTATGGGTGGAGCCATGGCCTGGTGGCAGTGGCGTCCCCTGGGCCTTGTAAATGTTTCTTTGTGTGGTTTTCGACGTCTTACTCACGGTTTGTGTGTCGTCGAATCCTTCGGAGTCTGAGTCTTGGATCGAGAAGGTACCTTCTTCTTCCTGTTCCTCGAACTCCCGTTGGGCTGTCGGTG
Source organism: Pleurodeles waltl (assembly GCF_031143425.1). Lineage (NCBI taxonomy): Eukaryota > Metazoa > Chordata > Amphibia > Caudata > Salamandridae > Pleurodeles > Pleurodeles waltl. The sequence goes on from NC_090443.1 coordinate 107,599,080, forward strand.
CGGACGCCATTTGAAGTCTTCTGGCTCGACGGTCTCGGAGTGTTTTTCGGGACCGGAACGCACGACAGGCCTCGCAGGTGTCTTCGCTGTGCTCAGGTGACAGGCACAGGTTGCAGACCAAGTGTTGGTCTGTGTAGGGGTATTTATTGTGGCATTTGGGGCAGAAACGAAACGGGGTCCGTTCCATCGGCGTTCTTCAGCACGCGGTCGGGCCGACCAGGCCCCGACGGAGGATCGAAAAACTACCCCGAAGGGCACCGGAGCTCTTCGATCTTCGATGCGGTGTGGAATCTAAGTACGCCGATCCCGAACGCAACAATACCGACGAAAATCTTCCGAAATTAGCTAATTTTCCGTTCCGAAACTCGGAGCGACAGGAACACGTCCGAACCCGATGGCGGAAAAAAAAACAATCGAAGATGGAGTCGACGCCCATGCGCAATGGAGACAAAAGGAGGAGTCACTCGGTCCCGTGACTCGAAAGACTTCTTCGAAGAAAAACAACTTGTAACACTCCGGCCCAACACCAGATGGCGAGCTATTGCAGAACATGCGTATCTACAGCGACAGATGCCATCGAACATATTGTTTTAACATAAGATCATCACCATAGCAATGTATGTGCACTAGTATGTGCTGCCTGCAGGCTCGATCTTAAAAGGGTACCCAACACCTTTGCGTAAACAAAATCATCAATAGACAAACTGACAAAATGAGAGGAAAAAAGGTAGAAAAAAAATAAAATAAGAGTTAAGGCGCAAGAGGGAGGAAGCGGCCAGACAATGAAATTCCAACTCAGCTCAGTGTCTTGGGTTACAACAATATGGAATCCGGGAGTAGTGCTTTTTTTTTTTTAAACTGCATTCAAAATGGTGACCTTCAGACATACATGGCAAAATACTGCATTGCAGCTATCACCGTAGAGCGACAGTATGTATTTAACAACTTTATAAAAACCTATTCATTTACATGCCTTTATTTTGGGATCATAAAGCAATACAACGAAAATGTTACCTTCATAAAGTGAAAAGTGACCAGTAACTAGCACTTAGTCTTTAGGAAAGTATGCTATTCAAACAGCAAACACTTATAAACAAGCCATTACCCAGAAAATCAGTTAATCCACCTTTTACTACATTTGTCCACGACTAAGACAACACTTGCAGCTCGCCAAAGAGCTAAACCAAGGTTATGAAAAACAGTAACATTACCACGGTGTCATGCTAAATCGAAACAATTAGTTCAACCCCTTCAGGAAAAACATATCTGACTGGTCGTGAACAAAAACAGCTAATGCAGTCAGCAAATAAAAGGTTAAAGGGCCAATGTATCACCTAAACAATGCCCTAAGGAAATTCCTTTCCAAGGCATGGACTGCCGAAAGGGCAACAAATCCGAAGCGCAAACGAGCCAAACAGTAACAGAATGAGTAGGTTTTCTTAACATGGGTGATGGGCTAACAAAATGATGCTCACTTCACAGGCAGATCAAAGAAGCTCGGACTACCACTCACTCTCCAAGCATGGAGGAGTTCTCTTTGGAGGTTCGAAGGCAGAATCTGTACTTCCCACTGTGACAGGTGATCCACCCTTAGGGGAAGCAGATAAAGCGGGAACTGAGGCAAGAGGAGCTGTAAGGCAAAAAACGGCAGTGTGTTCTGCCAGCGCCCAATAAGTCCACCGGAGGGCTGCCCCAGTGAGTGAAGGAGGGCTGAGCCACCTCCAGGTGAAGACTCCACCAGAAATAAGCCCGTTATCATCGTATGCATGTTAGGAAGGCCCAAAAGACATTGCTAGCCCCAGCACCTTAAAACAAACAGATACTCACGCCAACCAGCATATTCACGTACCACACTGTGGTTGTGCGGTCCATAAAACCCTTAACTGACCAAAAGCAGGTGAAAAGTAAGAAAGCCTTGAAGGCCAAGAAAAAAATCATCAACATGCAGAGAGATGAGTCTTCTAGAGGTCTGTGATGTCATCCAAGAAGCATTCAGGAATCGAAACTGCCATACTAGCTAGTTGAACTTTCCAATTATGGTCCTGCACCTCTAAAAGGGGTCATGAAGTGAGGAATCTTCAGGTTGGAGTATTTACAGAAATAGCACTTTACAATCTCTTTGACTGTGCACACTACGCTTGCTTGGTTAGAAGATTAAAAGAGACTATGAGTGTGTTTGCTACGTTGGGATCATGACTCCTAGTATAAAGAATCAATCACGAAGCTGCTATTCAGGTGTTAACCAAAGTGCTATGCATATTGGCTCAAAACAGTTCTTCAAAGCAGGATGCTCAAAAGTACGTCTTAGACTGGTTTCTTATTTTACAAAGACGAGCTAGTGTGCTGCCTTGCCCCAAACTCATAGGTCATAGTAAGGAATATCTGATTAAATAAAATGCAGGGAATCCTGTTATGGAGTATATAGATCAAAAAACATGAAATAGAAATATATAAAATAGGCATTACTTAAAGGCACTAGACAGATACTTGGCAACCACACTTCAAAACAAAGGGGTTTTGAATTAAAATAAGATAATCTGAGAAATGCCTGTTAACTGAGCTGAAACTAAAAACGCTTATGCATTTATGCACATTAGCAAGCAAGCACATTTATGTTTGTTGCAATGTTTTAGAAGCCCCTATTGTAAGGAGGAGTCTGCTTTTGCATAAACATTTTTCTCAAAAGCATTTCTTTTGCTGTAGATGTGTGTAAAATTAGCATCCAAAGGTATATATTTACATGAGGAATTTATGGTTTACCAGTGTTAAAGCAAAGCTTTTTATTGCTTGCCATTCTGTGGCCATGCTTACTCCACTATGCAGTACAACAAGCCTAAGTAAAAATGTTCAAGTATGGAGCAAAGGCAACACTCTAGAGCTTCCCTCCTACAGTGTGAGATTTCTAACCGCATCTAGCAACCCTACAAGAAAAGCAGAGATGTAGGGCTAGGTAGTGATTAAGAAAACGTGCTACAGGCAGATCAATGGGCAATTAACCACTTTCCTAATATTTGAAAAATTCATAATCACCAAATAAGGTTGCAACTAGACAATCCATAACCTTCAAGCCAATAATAAGAAGCCTCAACCACTATTTCCGAATGTTGAAAATGTGACTTTTTGACAAGATCACCCCGAATTGCCTGGCTCTAGAACTCTGCACACTTCAACCTTGCTTGTGCTCCTCCTTTCAACACAATGAAATTTGCATACTCCCAAATGGCACATTTAACTTGCCTATAAATCTCTAGTATATGGTTCTCAGGGTCCCCAGGTCTGTAATTTAAATGCCACCGATGGGTTGTAGCACCACTGTGCCCCTCACTGCAGTGACAACACACACAACTGCAGCCCTGCCACCAGTAGCCTGGCTGTGCAGGTCAAATTTGACCTATCAAAATAACAGTAGGAAAGTGCCTCTTTTTGACATGATTCCCACACTTTTTGCCTGGTAACTGATGTGAAGTGTACTGGGTTCCTGCTAACCAGGCCCGCAGGCTGAAGTGCTAAAGAGGGCCCCTAAGGGTTGCAGCACAAATTGTGCCACCCTAAGGGACCCTCACCAAGCACATGGCAGGCTGCCATTGCAGGTTGCATGTCTTGGTGCAAACAAAAGCAAAAACATGTTATTCACACATCCCTTTGTGCCTCGTCTCGTAACAGCACGCAATATATTTAAGTCACCCCCACAGCAGGCCCGACAGTCTTAAGGCAATGTGCATATTACATGAGGGAATATATGTTAGAGCAGATGTGCCCCAGCTATGACTGTCGATTCTCAGACATAGTAAGTGAACAGTAAAGCCATTTTAAGTACGTGTTGGACACTAGTCATTACAATGTGTCCAGCTACATGATGGCTTCACTGAAGATAGGGATGTTTGGTATCAAACAACCTGTATTGATAAATCCATCACTGGAATCACAGGGCACCTTAAATGTGTCCCTTGGAAACCTACTAGACTTTGGTGTGCCTACTTACTGGTTTGGGCCATCCTGCCATCCAAGACACGATTCTGGTCCCTTGGGTGAGAGCCTTCTGCTATCAGGAGGCCCAGAACAAAAGCCTGTCTGGAAAGAGGGTGTAACATCCCCCCCCCCTCCCATAGGAGGGCCCGCTGATTAACCTTCCTTAGGCTGCAAGCCTCAAAAGGCTGCTGCCTTTGAAATGCAACTCTGGCTCCCATCACAGGAAAGGAAGCCACCTCCAGTGTCCAGAGTCCACTTGGCAGCTGGACAGACGGGAAAATGAGCTTGTCAGGTAGGCCTGCCACCTCCAAGCTAGTGCCAGGAAGGGTGCACAGTACTCAAGAGTAAGACATTTAAAAGTTTAAGTTAAATGCCTTTAGAGTGAAGAGGTCCAAAAGGCTGCTTTCACTGTAGCAGATTTAACTGTTCGATGGGATATAATTATAAGTTTAATAATTGTCTCTGCTAGGAAACAGCTACAAAAATATTTTAAGGAGTCTTTAGTAGTTAAATCCAATCGATAGTCAAATTCTGCCTTTTACAAAGAAGGTACTATAGAAAAGCCGTTGTGCTTACGTATATCTTCTCAGGCTTTTCAGTGCCTTCCAACTGTCACGTGGCAACTGGAATATGCAGGGGAGGTTAGGAGGATTCTTTAACATTAAAAAGCCAAGTCCTGCTGGAAAGTCAAATCCTGTCGGAAAGGTCTGTTGGGGTTTTTCATATGACACTTGGGACACTATTTGAACAGGCCCTCCCATTCACAGGCAAATGTTCATTGACACTTGGACAGGGCCCTTCTTTTGTCCTGCCAGCCAGTGAGATTCCAGTCATAATGGGACACAGACTCATTGAGGTGGGAATTCAAAGGAGGAAAACAGAATTTTAAAACCTTTTAAGCGTATCCACTCTGGCTGCTAAGAGCTCACTTCGATTTTACCAGACTTCTGTCTCGGAGTTTGTTGGAGTTAGAAGGAATGGCTGAAAGTGGGTTACGGAGGACACCAGTATCACCATAGTACACTCCCTACACACACCCTTAAAATGTAAATTAGCACTTGTATAGCGCACTACTCACCCGTTAGGGTCTCAAGGCGCTGTACTCATACCGCTATGGGACCCCTCCTGGCTTTTCCCTGTGAGGCACCCACTCCTGAGCACCCCCAGGGTGAAGCCAGGCATCCAAGCGCTGTTGGGGCCGTTGTGGAGATTAAGCAAGCTATTGCCCAGAGTTGCAGAGTGGGACCCATGAATTAGATTAGGCACCGAGGCGAGAATTATCTGGTCAAGGGGAATTGAGCCCAAGACCTGCCGAAGCGGGACTTGAACCCTGGTCTTGAGCCAGATCTCTGCTTCAGGGTCTGCCGCTCTAACCATTGAGCCACACTTCTCCAGTCGTGCAAGTTTAGTGTTGACAAGGACTTTGGCAATCTTGAAAACGTCCCAAGTGTGTATGGTTACCCCAAGAACTTTAAACCCATTAGAAAGGGCTTCCCCAGGCACGATTCCCACCCACTGGCTCGTCTGTCAGGCATAAACGTGGCACCTCCAGGCAACCAATTCAGAATATTCCTGAAATTGAAGATCATATGAATCTGCATCCTGCAACTTAAGAACTCTTGAGACTGGACCTGCTCTGTCAAAGGACAATGAGGTGGTCTCCATAAGGTTGGCCTGGTAAAGCTACTGGGTCACAAGAAGCTAAAGATCAAGCAAAGCGTAGATTGGGGAAGTAACACGGATGGGGGGGGGGGGGGGGGGAGGGAAAACACTGTGCTGAAATCAGTGGGTGGGAAAGCAAAAGGATGGAGGAGATGCAAAACAGGGGCCTCGAGTTGGGAGAATCGACAGAGGGAGCAGGGATGAAGCACATGAAGAGGAAATAGAAAAGGGGAAGAAACAGACAAAGGCACAACAAGGAGCTGGGGTGCAGAAGCTAACGGGGACAATGCCAGGGGAACACACAAGTCTGATCCTGTAGCGGGAGATGAGGAGTGAAGCACAGGGACAGTCAAACAGCAATATGAGAGCAGCAGAGAGGCTTGGTAAACACATGGGAGACTGATGGAAAACCAAACGACAGACGCTCAGAGTTCCTAAACAAAAAGACAGTGCTTGGAAAGTGTGGACGTACACAAATAATGAGGCCAGCCAACAGTAAGCAATTGACAGGTTCCAAGCTGGTAATACACCTAGCAACAGACCACGTAGGTGCTGTTTAGTAGGAAAGACTTCACCTAGGGCAGCCCTCAGATCTCATAATCTTGCCAGTCATAGAGACAGACAAACATTCTCAGTCTAGGCAGAAGAAAAGGCAGAAATTAAGGAAGGGGAGAAAATTTTAGAAGAAAACAGTATGTCTAGATGAAAGAATGAAAGGAAGAAAGCTGCCAAGACTTTTGAACATGTGCCATATTCTCTCTAAGCGCGATACATAGTCATCATAGGGCTTTGTTACATTCACCAAACTACCAAGGACTAACAAATACAACATAAGTGGCATGAGAAACTGCACAAGCTACATGGAGCCCAAACAATATATTAACTGAGGTACAGGATACATTATCCCAGGTTTATGCCACAATTCACATTTGCAACTGTACGTGAATCTCATCCCAAGTCCTATGGCTACACAGAGATACATTGTAAATAGAGGACAAGTTATATTACGCGGGGGTGCTTAATATTTTAAAGCATTCCCATTCATTAGGTTACACACTATAGCCTTCACTCTAAAGTGTGAAATGTTTTCATTGCCTTTAAATTTAGTGCACTGACATACAAGTGTATGAGGCCATGAAAGAAGATACCCAGCATCAAATGTAGATTAGGGATTGGCTCGGCGGGTGGAGGAATTGGAGTGTTCACACCTGTCAATGTCATTACCAAAGAAAGGAAAAGTATAAACATTAAAAGAAAACATTCACCATTTACATAAAAAATAATTTAAAAAAAAATTCTTACCTCTTTCTATGGAATGCCCGACCTATACTTAACGAAGAAGCATTTGTTTTATAAGATCCGGATGACCCAAAACCGTTTACAAACCCACCATTGGGAAAAGGAGCCTGTAACCAAGATGCAGAGAAAATATAAATATTTTATCTCATTAGCAATCATTTTCATAAATTAGAGTAACAATTTAATGGTCGACTGGTGCTACACCTATAATGACTATTCTGCCCTGCCTTGCATTCCGCAGCAGCTAAGATTTTCCCACATTGCAGAAGAGAATTCTCATGGGATCTGACATATACCTATGTTTAACTAAGCAGTCTAGCCTCCTAGGTTTTAAGTGATCAATCCAAAGCAACTATAATGGCACGGTCTTCTCAAGCTTAACCAGCTCCTATGTACCATTCACAAATTTTCTTAACGGTTAGATCCAGCTGCTATCCACATGGAATACATGCTATGTTTATCAAGTCAAAAACGAAAAGTCACCACTGGTGGTGAGGATACATGTGTACTCAAAACTCAAATCTAAGGCTACTAACTGAAGATGCTTAAGGCCTTTTCCACAGAATTATTCAATTAAACAAATGCTGATGGTCACAGTTCATATCTTCAGAAGATGATCTTGGTGAAAGCATGCCTCTTTAGACCTCCATCAGTAACTCTGTGCATAATTCCTCCCACAATGCACAGATCACTGGGCAGTAGACCACAAAAGAAACTTAGGTGGCTGGATGGATAGAAGCACAGACAAATCTCGAAACCATATTAAGAAAACTTACAGGTCATTCACCAACCAATATAAACAGGAGATGTACTGTTCACTTTAACTGGACAAGAGAATAATGCCTTAGCAATCACCCAGCCTCCACGCTCACCCTCCTCAATGTAACAGACAAACCAAATCAGTTAGGCAAGCGATCTAAGTACAAAATCAGTACATGTCAGTATCACAAAAGAGTAGTTTTGACAGGTTCCATTCACATATACAGCATTGGGGACCTAAGACCAATAAGCTGCTAGAGGCAGACTTTAAATTGCAATACACTTAGCAAATCAAATGCTTATTTATAGAACCAAGATTTATTCTAGTTTCACATTTTAAAAAAAACAAAAAACTTAAGGACTGCTTCATCAAATCAAAAAACCTTCTGGGCCCTCATGCACTGTTTAAGATAGCAGTTACTGACCAGATTGGGTAAGATCTAATACACATGTGCTACTTACCAGTGGTGTTTCAAAGTAAGGTGTAGGGTTCGGAGACCAGGTCTGAGGCACAATGCTATAGATGGAGTACTGCTGTTGAGGGTTATACACAGGCTGCATATAGAGTGGTGACGCGTACTGTGCTTGTGTTTGAACAGGCTGAGAGTACACACTTGAGTCGACTGCCCGGTACCCATTCTTTGCAAAGAACGTATTGATGGCTTTTATCCTTGCCTGTTGAAAACAAATTGATATTGCAGAGACACTGGAGCAATGCACTTGCCAAACTCAATGTAGCAAATAAAGTTTACAATAGGAAATGATTCCTTGCATTGTGTCAAGAGAAGCAAGATGTGAATTGATCTGAGCTAATTAAGCCTACAATCAATGGAAAGCATTTAATGTAACGGCAGAGAACACACTTTTCTTTAAAAAAAAAAGAATTGTAAAAAAAGGGTAAAAACTCTGTTTAAAATATTTGCATGACTAGTTTTTTGATGGATGTTAGGTAATGATCCAAGTTGCATCACAACACTTAAGAATAAAGGGGATGTTTGAGTTAGACTGGCTACCGATTATTGTAGGACTAGAGCTCCAAGTAAAAAGATCACAATAATTCTCTGGTTTGAGACATAACATACAAAAACAACTGATTAGTTTACTTCAATACTGTAAGGAAATGCCTCCTTGGCATGGTTGCCCCCTGACTTTTTGCCTTTGCTGATGCTATGTTTACAATTGAAAGTGTGCTGAGGCCTGCTAACCAGGCCCCAGCACCAGTGTTCTTTCCCTAACCTGTACTTTTGTGTCCACAATTGGCAGACCCTGGCATCCAGATAAGTCCCTTGTAACTGGTACTTCTAGTACCAAGGGCCCTGATGCCAAGGAAGGTCTCTAAGGGCGGCAGCATGTCTTATGCCACCCTGGAGACCTCTCACTCAGCACAGACACACTGCTTACCAGCTTGTGTGTGCTAGTGAGGACAAAACGAGTAAGTCGACATGGCACTCCCCTCAGGGTGCCATGCCAGCCTCTCACTGCCTATGCAGTATAGGTAAGACACCCCTCTAGCAGGCCTTACAGCCCTAAGGCAGGGTGCACTATACCATAGGTGAGGGTACCAGTGCATGAGCATGGTACCCCTACAGTGTCTAAACAAAACCTTAGACATTGTAAGTGCAGGGTAGCCATAAGAGTATATGGTCTGGGAGTCTGTCAAACACGAACTCCACAGCACCATAATGGCTACACTGAAAACTGGGAAGTTTGGTATCAAACTTCTCAGCACAATAAATGCACACTGATGCCAGTGTACATTTTATTGTAAAATACACCACAGAGGGCACCTTAGAGGTGCCCCCTGAAACTTAACCGACTATCTGTGTAGGCTGACTAGTTTTAGCAGCCTGCCACAAACCGAGACATGTTGCTGGCCCCATGGGGAGAGTGCCTTTGTCACTCTGAGGCCAGTAACAAAGCCTGCACTGGGTGGAGATGCTAACACCTCTCCCAGGCAGGAATTGTCACACCTGGCGGTGAGCCTCAAAGGCTCACCTCCTTTGTGCCAACCCAGCAGGACACTCCAGCTAGTGGAGTTGCCCGCCCCCTCCGGCCAGGCCCCACTTTTGGCGGCAAGGCCGGAGAAAATAATGAGAATAACAAGGAGGAGTCACTGGCCAGTCAGGACAGCCCCTAAGGTGTCCTGAGCTGAGGTGACTCTAACTTTTAGAAATCCTCCATCTTGCAGATGGAGGATTCCCCCAATAGGGTTAGGATTGTGACCCCCTCCCCTTGGGAGGAGGCACAAAGAGGGTGTACCCACCCTCAGGGCTAGTAGCCATTGGCTACTAACCCCCCAGACCTAAACACGCCCTTAAATTTAGTATTTAAGGGCTACCCTGAACCCTAGAAAATTAGATTCCTGCAACTACAAGAAGAAGGACTGCCCAGCTGAAAACCCCTGCAGCGGAAGACCAGAAGACGACAACTGCCTTGGCTCCAGAAACTCACCGGCCTGTCTCCTGCCTTCCAAAGATCCTGCTCCAGCGACGCCTTCCGAAGGGACCAGCGACCTCGACATCCTCTGAGGACTGCCCCTGCTTCGAAAAGACAAGAAACTCCCGAGGACAGCGGACCTGCTCCAAGAAAAGCTGCAACTTTGTTTCCAGCAACTTTAAAGATCCCTGCAAGCTCCCCGCAAGAAGCGTGAGACTTGCAACACTGCACCCGGCGACCCCGACTCGACTGGTGGCGATCCAACACCTCAGGAGGGACCCCAGGACTACTCTGATACTGTGAGTACCAAAACCTGTCCCCCCTGAGCCCCCACAGCGCCGCCTGCAGAGGGAATCCCGAGGCTTCCCCTGACCGCGACTCTTTTGAACCTAAAGTCCCGACACCTGGGAGAGACCCTGCACCCGCAGCCCCCAGGACCTGAAGGACCGGACTTTCACTGGAGAAGTGACCCCCAGGAGTCCCTCTCCCTTGCCCAAGTGGAGGTTTCCCCGAGGAATCCCCCCCTTGCCTGCCTGCAGCGCTGAAGAGATCCCGAGATCTCTCATAGACTAACATTGCGAACCCGACGCTTGTTTCTACACTGCACCCGGCCGCCCCCGCGCCGCTGAGGGTGAAATTTCTGTGTGGACTTGTGTCCCCCCCGGTGCCCTACAAAACCCCCCTGGTCTGCCCTCCGAAGACGCGGGTACTTACCTGCAAGCAGACCGGAACCGGGGCACCCCCCTCTCTCCATTCTAGCCTATGTGTTTTGGGCACCACTTTGGACTCTGCACCTGACCGGCCCTGAGCTGCTGGTGTGGTAACTTTGGGGTTGCTCTGAACCCCCAACGGTGGGCTACCTTGGACCAAGAACTGAGCCCTGTAAGTGTCTTACTTACCTGGTTAATCTAACAAATACTTACCTCCCCTAGGAACTGTGAAAATTGCACTAAGTGTCCACTTTTAAAACAGCTATTTGTCAATAACTTGAAAAGTATACATGCAATTTTGATGATTTGAAGTTCCTAAAGTACTTACCTGCAATACCTTTCGAATGAGATATTCCATGTAGAATTTGAACCTGTGGTTCTTAAAATAAACTAAGAAAAGATATTTTTCTATATAAAAACCTATTGGCTGGATTTGTCTCTGAGTGTGTGTACCTCATTTATTGTCTTGTGTATGTACAACAAATGCTTAACACTACTCCTTGGATAAGCCTACTGCTCGACCACACTACCACAAAATAGAGCATTAGTATTATCTATTTTTACCACTATTTTACCTCTAAGGGGAACCCTTGGACTCTGTGCATGCTATTCCTTACTTTGAAATAGCACATACAGAGCCAACTTCCTACATTGGTGGATCAGCGGTGGGATACAAGACTTTGCATTTGCTGGACTACTCAGCCAATACCTGATCACACGACAAATTCCAAAATTGTCATTAGAAATTGATTTTTGCAATTTGAAAAGTTTTCTAAATTCTTAAAAGACCTGCTAGGGCCTTGGGTTAGATCCTGTTTAGCATTTCTTTTAGAGTTTAAAAGTTTGTAAAAGTTTGAATTAGATTCTAGAACCAGTTTTAGTTTCTTAAAACGTATTCCAACTTTTAGAAGCATAATGTCTAGCACAGATGTGAATGTGGTGGAACTCGACACCACACCTTACCTCCATCTACAGATGAGAGAGCTAAGGTCACTCTGTAAACTAAAGAAAATAGCAATGGGCCCCAAACCTACCAAAGTACAGCTCCAGGAGCTTTTGGCAGAGTTTGAAAAGGCCAACCCCTCTGAGGATGGCAACTCAGAGGAAGAGGATAGTGACTTGGAGGACAATTCCCCCCTACCAGTCCTATCTAGGGAGAACAGGGTCCCTCAAACCCTGACTCCAAAAATAATAGTCAGAGATGCTGGTTCCCTCACAGGAGAGACCAACACCTCTGAAATCACTGAGGATAGCCCCAGTGAAGAGGACATCCAGTTAGCCAGGATGGCCAAAAGATTGGCTTTGGAAAGACAGATCCTAGCCATAGAGAGGGAAAGACAAGAGATGGGCCTAGGACCCATCAATGGTGGCAGCAACATAAATAGGGTCAGAGATTCTCCTGACATGTTGAAAATCCCCAAAGGGATTGTAACTAAATATGAAGATGGTGATGACATCACCAAATGGTTCACAGCTTTTGAGAGGGCTTGTGTAACCAGAAAAGTGAACAGATCTCACTGGGGTGCTCTCCTTTGGGAAATGTTCACAGGAAAGTGTAGGGATAGACTCCTCACACTCTCTGGACAAGATGCAGAATCTTATGACCTCATGAAGGGTACCCTGATTGAGGGCTTTGGATTCTCCACTGAGGAGTACAGGATTAGGTTCAGGGGGGCTCAAAAATCCTCGAGCCAGACCTGGGTTGACTTTGTTGACTACTCAGTGAAAACACTAGATGGTTGGATTCAAGGCAGTGGTGTAAGTAATTATGATGGGCTGTACAATTTATTTGTGAAAGAACACCTGTTAAGTAATTGTTTCAATGATAAACTGCATCAGCATCTGGTAGACCTAGGACCAATTTCTCCCCAAGAATTGGGAAAGAAGGCGGACCATTGGGTCAAGACAAGGGTGTCCAAGACTTCAACAGGGGGTGACCAAAAGAAAGGGGTCACAAAGACTCCCCAGCAGAAGGGTGATGAGACAACCAAAACTAAAAATAGTAAAGAGTCTTCTACAGGCCCCCAAAAACCTGCACAGGAGGGTGGGCCCAGAGCCTCTTCACAAAACAATGGGTACAAGGGTAAAAACTTTGATCCCAAAAAGGCCTGGTGTCATAGCTGTAAACAGCATGGACACCAAACTGGAGACAAGGCCTGTCCCAAGAAAGGTTCCACTCCAAACTCCCATCCAGGTAACACTGGTATGGCTAGTCTCCAAGTGGGATCAACAGTGTGCCCAGAGCAAATCAGGGTCCACACTGAAGCTACTCTAGTTTCTGAGGGTGGGGTGGATTTAGCCACACTAGCTGTCTGGCCGCCTAACATGCAAAAATACAGACAGCAACTCTTAATTAATGGGACTAGAATAGAGGGCCTGAGGGATACAGGTGCCAGTGTCACCATGGTGACAGAGAAACTGGTTTCCCCTGGCCAATACCTGACTGGAAAAACTTACACAGTCACCAACGCTGACAATCAGAGAAAAGTACATCCCATGGCAATGGTTACTTTAGAATGGGGAGGGGTCAATGGCCTGAAACAGGTGGTGGTCTCCTCAAATATCCCAGTGGACTGTCTGCTTGGAAATGACCTGGAGTCCTCAGCATGGGCTGAGGTAGAGCTAAAAACCCATGCAGCAATGCTGGGTATCCCTGAACTGGTGTGTGTGAAAACGAGAGCACAATGCAAGGCACAGGGTGAAAAAGTAGAGCTGGAGTCTGGAAAAATGGCCCAGCCTACCAAGAGAACAGGAAAGTCAGTTGGGAAACCAACTGCAACACAGCAAAAGAAAGGGAACCTCTCTTCTCAGGAAGAAGTTCTGCCCTCTGAGGGAACTGAGCCTTTGGAACTTGAACCTTATCAGGTTGAGCTCTTAGGCCCAGGGGGACCCTCAAGGGAAGAGCTGTGTAAGGGACAAGAAACCTGTCCCTCTCTTGAAGGCCTTAGGCAGCAAGCTGCTGAAGAGTCCAAAGGCAAGAAAAATGGAACACATAGGGTCTATTGGGAAGATGGGCTCCTGTACACTGAGGCCAGAGACCCCAAACCTGGTACCACTAGGAGAGTGGTAGTGCCTCAGCTGTTCAGAGAGTTCATCCTAACATTGGCCCATGACATTCCCCTTGCTGGACATTTGGGACAAACCAAGACGTGGGAGAGGTTAGTCAACCACTTCTACTGGCCCAATATGTCCAACATGGTTAAGGAGTTTTGCCTCTCCTGCCCCACCTGTCAAGCCAGTGGTAAGACAGGTGGGCACCCAAAGGCCCCCCTCATTCCACTTCCAGTGGTGGGGGTGCCCTTTGAAAGAGTGGGTGTGGACATAGTTGGTCCACTGGAACCTCCCACAGCCTCAGGAAATATGTATATCCTGGTAGTAGTGGATCATGCTACCAGGTATCCTGAAGCTATTCCCCTTAGGTCGACTACTGCCCCTGCAGTAGCCAAGGCCCTCATTGGTATCTTTACCAGAGTGGGTTTCCCTAAGGAGGTGGTGTCTGACAGAGGTACCAACTTCATGTCAGCATACCTAAAGCACATGTGGAATGAGTGTGGAGTGACTTATAAATTCACTACACCTTACCATCCACAAACTAATGGCTTAGTTGAGAGATTCAACAAGACATTAAAAGGCATGATCATGGGGCTCCCAGAAAAACTCAAAAGGAGATGGGATGTCCTCCTGCCATGTCTGCTTTTCGCTTACAGGGAGGTACCACAGAAGGGAGTAGGGTTCTCACCCTTTGAACTTCTGTTTGGTCATCCTGTAAGGGGACCACTTGCCCTTGTTAAAGAAGGCTGGGAGAGACCTCTCCATGAGCCTAAACAGGACATAGTGGACTATGTACTTGGCCTTCGCTCTAGAATGGCAGAGTACATGGAAAAGGCAACCAAAAACCTTGAGGCCAGCCAACAGCTCCAGAAGTTTTGGTATGACCAAAAGGCTGCACTGGTTGAGTTCCAACCAGGGCAGAAAGTCTGGGTTCTGGAGCCTGTGGCTCCCAGGGCACTCCAGGACAAATGGAGTGGCCCTTACCCAGTACTAGAGAGGAAGAGTCAGGTCACCTACTTGGTGGACCTGGGCACAAGCAGGAGCCCCAAAAGGGTGATCCATGTAAACCGCCTTAAGCTCTTCCACGACAGGGCTGATGTCAATCTGTTGATGGTAACAGATGAGGATCAGGAGGCAGAGAGTGAACCTCTCCCTGATCTTCTGTCATCAGACCCAAAAGATGGTACAGTAGATGGAGTGATCTACTCAGACACCCTCTCTGGCCAACAGCAAGCTGATTGTAGGAGAGTCCTACAACAGTTCCCTGAACTCTTCTCCTTAACCCCTGGTCAGACACACCTGTGTACCCATGATGTGGACACCGGAGACAGCATGCCTGTCAAGAACAAAATCTTTAGACAGTCTGACCATGTTAAGGAAAGCATCAAGGTGGAAGTCCACAAGATGCTGGAATTGGGAGTCATTGAGCGCTCTGACAGCCCCTGGGCTAGCCCAGTGGTCTTAGTCCCCAAACCTCACACCACAGATGGAAAGAAAGAGATGAGGTTTTGTGTGGACTACAGAGGGCTCAATTCTGTCACCAAGACAGATGCTCATCCAATTCCAAGAGCTGATGAGCTCATTGATAAATTAGGTGCTGCCAAATTTCTAAGTACCTTTGACTTGACAGCAGGGTACTGGCAAATAAAAATGGCACCTGGAGCAAAAGAAAAGACAGCATTCTCCACACCTGATGGGCATTATCAGTTTACTGTTATGCCCTTTGGTTTAAAGAATGCCCCTGCCACCTTCCAAAGGTTGGTGAATCAAGTCCTTGCTGGCTTGGAGTCCTTTAGCACAGCTTATCTTGATGATATTGCTGTCTTTAGCTCCACCTGGCAGGATCACCTGGTCCACCTGAGGAAGGTTTTGAAGGCTCTGCAATCTGCAGGCCTCTCTATCAAGGCATCCAAATGCCAGATAGGGCAGGGAACTGTGGTTTACTTGGGACACCTTGTAGGTGGAGGCCAAGTTCAGCCACTCCAACCCAAGATCCAGACTATTCTGGACTGGGTAGCTCCAAAAACCCAGACTCAAGTCAGGGCATTCCTTGGCTTGACTGGGTACTACAGGAGGTTTGTGAAGGGATATGGATCCATTGTGACAGCCCTCACTGAACTCACCTCCAAGAAAATGCCCAAGAAAGTGAACTGGACTGTGGACTGCCAACAGGCCTTTGACACCCTGAAACAAGCCATGTGCTCAGCACCAGTCCTCAAAGCTCCAGATTATTCTAAGCAGTTCATTGTGCAGACTGATGCCTCTGAACATGGGATAGGGGCAGTTTTGTCCCAAACAAATGATGATGGCCTTGACCAGCCTGTTGCTTTCATTAGCAGGAGGTTACTCCCCAGGGAGCAGCGTTGGAGTGCCATTGAGAGGGAGGCCTTTGCTGAGGTTTGGTCCCTGAAGAAGCTGAGACCATACCTCTTTGGGACTCACTTCCTAGTTCAAACTGACCACAGACCTCTCAAATGGCTGATGCAAATGAAAGGTGAAAATCCTAAACTGTTGAGGTGGTCCATCTCCCTACAGGGAATGGACTTTATAGTGGAACACAGACCTGGGACTGCCCATGCCAATGCAGATGGCCTTTCCAGGTTCTTCCACTTAGAAAATGAAGACTCTCTTGGGAAAGGTTAGTCTCATCCTCTTTCGTTTGGGGGGGGGGTTGTGTAAGGAAATGCCTCCTTGGCATGGTTGCCCCCTGACTTTTTGCCTTTGCTGATGCTATGTTTACAATTGAAAGTGTGCTGAGGCCTGCTAACCAGGCCCCAGCACCAGTGTTCTTTCCCTAACCTGTACTTTTGTGTCCACAATTGGCAGACCCTGGCATCCAGATAAGTCCCTTGTAACTGGTACTTCTAGTACCAAGGGCCCTGATGCCAAGGAAGGTCTCTAAGGGCGGCAGCATGTCTTATGCCACCCTGGAGACCTCTCACTCAGCACAGACACACTGCTTACCAGCTTGTGTGTGCTAGTGAGGACAAAACGAGTAAGTCGACATGGCACTCCCCTCAGGGTGCCATGCCAGCCTCTCACTGCCTATGCAGTATAGGTAAGACACCCCTCTAGCAGGCCTTACAGCCCTAAGGCAGGGTGCACTATACCATAGGTGAGGGTACCAGTGCATGAGCATGGTACCCCTACAGTGTCTAAACAAAACCTTAGACATTGTAAGTGCAGGGTAGCCATAAGAGTATATGGTCTGGGAGTCTGTCAAACACGAACTCCACAGCACCATAATGGCTACACTGAAAACTGGGAAGTTTGGTATCAAACTTCTCAGCACAATAAATGCACACTGATGCCAGTGTACATTTTATTGTAAAATACACCACAGAGGGCACCTTAGAGGTGCCCCCTGAAACTTAACCGACTATCTGTGTAGGCTGACTAGTTTTAGCAGCCTGCCACAAACCGAGACATGTTGCTGGCCCCATGGGGAGAGTGCCTTTGTCACTCTGAGGCCAGTAACAAAGCCTGCACTGGGTGGAGATGCTAACACCTCTCCCAGGCAGGAATTGTCACACCTGGCGGTGAGCCTCAAAGGCTCACCTCCTTTGTGCCAACCCAGCAGGACACTCCAGCTAGTGGAGTTGCCCGCCCCCTCCGGCCAGGCCCCACTTTTGGCGGCAAGGCCGGAGAAAATAATGAGAATAACAAGGAGGAGTCACTGGCCAGTCAGGACAGCCCCTAAGGTGTCCTGAGCTGAGGTGACTCTAACTTTTAGAAATCCTCCATCTTGCAGATGGAGGATTCCCCCAATAGGGTTAGGATTGTGACCCCCTCCCCTTGGGAGGAGGCACAAAGAGGGTGTACCCACCCTCAGGGCTAGTAGCCATTGGCTACTAACCCCCCAGACCTAAACACGCCCTTAAATTTAGTATTTAAGGGCTACCCTGAACCCTAGAAAATTAGATTCCTGCAACTACAAGAAGAAGGACTGCCCAGCTGAAAACCCCTGCAGCGGAAGACCAGAAGACGACAACTGCCTTGGCTCCAGAAACTCACCGGCCTGTCTCCTGCCTTCCAAAGATCCTGCTCCAGCGACGCCTTCCGAAGGGACCAGCGACCTCGACATCCTCTGAGGACTGCCCCTGCTTCGAAAAGACAAGAAACTCCCGAGGACAGCGGACCTGCTCCAAGAAAAGCTGCAACTTTGTTTCCAGCAACTTTAAAGATCCCTGCAAGCTCCCCGCAAGAAGCGTGAGACTTGCAACACTGCACCCGGCGACCCCGACTCGACTGGTGGCGATCCAACACCTCAGGAGGGACCCCAGGACTACTCTGATACTGTGAGTACCAAAACCTGTCCCCCCTGAGCCCCCACAGCGCCGCCTGCAGAGGGAATCCCGAGGCTTCCCCTGACCGCGACTCTTTTGAACCTAAAGTCCCGACACCTGGGAGAGACCCTGCACCCGCAGCCCCCAGGACCTGAAGGACCGGACTTTCACTGGAGAAGTGACCCCCAGGAGTCCCTCTCCCTTGCCCAAGTGGAGGTTTCCCCGAGGAATCCCCCCCTTGCCTGCCTGCAGCGCTGAAGAGATCCCGAGATCTCTCAGACTAACATTGCGAACCCGACGCTTGTTTCTACACTGCACCCGGCCGCCCCCGCGCCGCTGAGGGTGAAATTTCTGTGTGGACTTGTGTCCCCCCCGGTGCCCTACAAAACCCCCCTGGTCTGCCCTCCGAAGACGCGGGTACTTACCTGCAAGCAGACCGGAACCGGGGCACCCCCCTCTCTCCATTCTAGCCTATGTGTTTTGGGCACCACTTTGGACTCTGCACCTGACCGGCCCTGAGCTGCTGGTGTGGTAACTTTGGGGTTGCTCTGAACCCCCAACGGTGGGCTACCTTGGACCAAGAACTGAGCCCTGTAAGTGTCTTACTTACCTGGTTAATCTAACAAATACTTACCTCCCCTAGGAACTGTGAAAATTGCACTAAGTGTCCACTTTTAAAACAGCTATTTGTCAATAACTTGAAAAGTATACATGCAATTTTGATGATTTGAAGTTCCTAAAGTACTTACCTGCAATACCTTTCGAATGAGATATTCCATGTAGAATTTGAACCTGTGGTTCTTAAAATAAACTAAGAAAAGATATTTTTCTATATAAAAACCTATTGGCTGGATTTGTCTCTGAGTGTGTGTACCTCATTTATTGTCTTGTGTATGTACAACAAATGCTTAACACTACTCCTTGGATAAGCCTACTGCTCGACCACACTACCACAAAATAGAGCATTAGTATTATCTATTTTTACCACTATTTTACCTCTAAGGGGAACCCTTGGACTCTGTGCATGCTATTCCTTACTTTGAAATAGCACATACAGAGCCAACTTCCTACAAATACGAATTAACAAAATGATCAGTTGAACTGCAAAACTCACAATGATAACAGTATTTTTCAGTGTGCCATATTTGTCTAAAATGAGATGACCCAAGGAAAATGTTACTTACTCAGACATCTGTTTGTGGCATGTGGTGCTGTAGATTTACATGCCTTTCATAAGTGTCATCTAGTTTTGGGTTCAGGGTGTTATAAGTTGTTTTTGTTTAAAGAAGGTTTTTTGAGTCACAAGATCGAGTGACTCCTCCTCTCGGCGATAGTGCGCTCGGGGATCGTCATATGTTCGATTTTTTTTTCCCCCGCAGAGGAGTGAAGTAATTAGTGTACAAGTGTATATATACATATGAAGTGAAGAAATGAGAAGTCCATGCAATACATATTTACAATATGTAATACTACAACAGCCACAAGCTTCCGGGGGAAGGTGCATGTGAATGACATGCCACTAACAGCACCACATGCCACTAACCGAAGTCTACTAGGTAACATTTCCCGTTCAATAGCATGTGTAGCTGTAGATACACATGCTTTGCACAGACTGTAAAGCAGTCCTCTTCCAAAAATAAGCAGCGGCTAGCCTGTAGGTGTTGGAATAGTTTGAAATAGTGTTCTACACATTCCCTCACCAACATTTGCTTGTTGGCAAGATAATGCACCCATACAGTAGTGTTTAGTAAATGTGTGTGTGGTGCAGACCATGTGGGTGCTTTACCTATGTCTGCCATTGGTAGATTTCCCAAGAATGGCACTGAAGCCCCTTTTTTCCTAGTGAAATGAGCTTTAAGAGTTACAGGTAACTGACTTATAACAAGTTTGTATACCTTTGACTATCCATCGTGCTAATCCATTTTTTGAAATGGGATTACCTTTGTGCGGTTGGTGCATGTTTTATCTGAAATCTTTTCTTCTATTTAGTACATGAGAGCTCTTAACATCAAGGGTGTGAAGAGCTCTTTAAGCAACTGAATATGGCTGTGGAAAGAAGACTGGCAACTCCAATGACTGATATGAAAATGCGAAACCATCTTTGTTAGGAATTTTGGGTTTGTCCTAAAAACGATTTTCTTTTTGTGAACTTGAAAGAAAGATTCCTCTAAAGAGAATGCTTATATTTCAGTAACTCTTCTGAAAGAAGTGATTGCTACTAAAAAAAGCAACCTTCCAGGACAAAAACTGAGGGAAAGAGAGCATGGGTTCAAAAGGTGGCCCTATGAGTCATGGGAGTACATTAAGATTCCACAGTGGCTGGTGGAGCTCAAGGTGGCTTAAGACCCTTCAATAAAAGCCTTCATACCAGGAATCCTAAACAGGGAAGTATGTTATCTCTTTTGTAGGTAAGCAGCTATTGCTGTTAAATGGATTTTAATAGAGGAATATGTGAGGTTTGCTTTTTGTAAGTGTAGCAAATAATATATTGTATTGATACTGTAAGGAAATGCCTCCTTGGCATGGTTGCCCCCTGACTTTTTGCCTTTGCTGATGATGTTTACAATTGAAAGTGTGCTGAGGCCTGCTAACCAGGCCCCAGCACCAGTGTTCTTTCCCTAACCTGTACTTTTGTATCCACAATTGGCAGACCCTGGCATCCAGATAAGTCCCTTGTAACTGGTACTTCTAGTACCAAGGGCCCTGATGCCAAGGAAGGTCTCTAAGGGCTGCAGCATGACTTATGCCACCCTGGAGACCTCTCAATCAGCACAGACACACTGCTTGCCAGCTTGTGTGTGCTAGTGAGGACAAAACGAGTAAGTCGACATGGCACTCCCCTCAGGGTGCCATGCCAGCCTCTCACTGCCTATGCAGTATAGGTAAGACACCCCTCTAGCAGGCCTTACAGCCCTAAGGCAGGGTGCACTATACCATAGGTGAGGGTGCCAGTGCATGAGCACTGTACCCCTACAGTGTCTAAGCAAAACCTTAGACATTGTAAGTGCAGGGTAGCCATAAGAGTATATGGTCTGGGAGTCTGTTTTACACGAACTCCACAGCACCATAATGGCTACACTGAAAACTGGGAAGTTTGGTATCAAACTTCTCAGCACAATAAATGCACACTGATGCCAGTGTACATTTTATTGCAAAATACACCCCAGAGGGCACCTTAGAGGTGCCCCCTGAAACTTAACCGACTGTCTGTGTAGGCTGACTAGTTCCAGCAGCCTGCCACACTAGAGACATGTTGCTGGCCCCATAGGGAGAGTGCCTTTGTCACTCTGAGGCCAGTAACAAAGCCTGCACTGGGTGGAGATGCTAACACCTCCCCCAGGCAGGAGCTGTAACACCTGGCGGTGAGCCTCAAAGGCTCACCCCTTTGTCACAGCACCGCAGGACACTCCAGCTAGTGGAGTTGCCCGCCCCCTCCGGCCCCGGCCCCCACTTTTGGCGGCAAGGCCGGAGAAAATAATGAGAATAACAAGGAGGAGTCACTGGCCAGTCAGGACAGCCCCTAAGGTGTCCTGAGCTGAGGTGACTAACTTTTAGAAATCCTCCATCTTGCAGATGGAGGATTCCCCCAATAGGGTTAGGATTGTGACCCCCCTCCCCTTGGGAGGAGGCACAAAGAGGGTGTACCCACCCTCAGGGCTAGTAGCCACTGGCTACTAACCCCCCAGACCTAAACACGCCCTTAAATTTAGTATTTAAGGGCTACCCTGAACCCTAGAAAATTAGATTCCTGCAACTACAAGAAGAAGGACTGCCTAGCTGAAAACCCCTGCAGAGGAAGACCAGAAGACAACAACTGCCTTGGCTCCAGAAACTCACCGGCCTGTCTCCTGCCTTCCAAAGAACTCTGCTCCAGCGACGCCTTCCAAAGGGACCAGCGACCTCTGAATCCTCTGAGGACTGCCCTGCTTCGACAACGACAAGAAACTCCCGAGGACAGCGGACCTGCTCCAAAAAGACTGCAACTTTATCCAAAGGAGCAGCTTTAAAGACCCCTGCAATCTCCCCGCAAGAAGTGTGAGACTTGCAACACTGCACCCGGCGACCCCGACTCGGCTGGTGGAGAACCAACACCTCAGGGAGGACCCCCGGACTACTCTACGACTGTGAGTACCAAAACCTGTCCCCCCTGAGCCCCCACAGCGCCGCCTGCAGAGGGAATCCCGAGGCTTCTCCTGACCGCGACTCTCTGAAACCTAAGTCCCGACGCCTGGAAAAGACCCTGCACCCGCAGCCCCCAGGACCTGAAGGACCGGACTTTCACTGCAGAAGTGACCCCCAGGAGTCCCTCTCCCTTGCCCAAGTGGAGGTTTCCCCGAGGAAGCCCCCCCTTGCCTGCCTGCAGCGCTGAAGAGATCCCTTGATCTCTCATTGACTTCCATTTCGAACCCGACGCTTGTTCTAACACTGCACCCGGCCGCTGAGGGTGAAATTTCTGTGTGGGCTTGTGTCCCCCCCGGTGCCCTACAAAACCCCCCTGGTCTGCCCTCCGAAGACGCGGGTACTTACCTGCAAGCAGACCGGAACCGGGGCACCCCCTTCTCTCCATTATAGCCTATGCGTTTTGGGCACCACTTTGAACTCTGCACCTGACCGGCCCTGAGCTGCTGGTGTGGTAACTTTGGGGTTGCTCTGAACCCCCAACGGTGGGCTACCTTGGACCAAGAACTGAACCCTGTAAGTGTCTTACTTACCTGGTAAAACTAACAAAAACTTACCTCCCCCAGGAACTGTGAAAATTGCACTGTGTCCACTTTTTAAATAGCTATTTGTGAATAACTTGAAAAGTATACATGCAATTGAAATGATTCAAAGTTCCTAATGTACTTACCTGCAATACCTTTCAAACAAGATATTACATGTTAAATTTGAACCTGTGGTTCTTAAAATAAACTAAGAAAATATATTTTTCTATAACAAAACCTATTGGCTGGATTTGTCTCTGAGTGTGTGTACCTCATTTATTGTCTATGTGTATGTACAACAAATGCTTAACACTACTCCTTGGATAAGCCTACTGCTCGACCACACTACCACAAAATAGAGCATTAGTATTATCTCTTTTTACCACTATTTTACCTCTAAGGGGAACCCTTGGACTCTGTGCATGCTATTCCTTACTTTGAAATAGCACATACAGAGCCAACTTCCTACAGATACTTTAAGTGGGTCAATATTTTTAGGCTGACAGTAGACAAACCTCTTCTATTTAGCTGCATAACCTTGTCTGGTTGTGGGCTTGCATACTTTCTTTAGAATATCCATACCGTAGGAAGTTGGCTCTGTATGTACTAGTTCACAGTAAGAAATAGCATGCACAGAGTTCAAGGGTTCCCCTTAGAGGTAAGATAGTGGCAAAAAGATAATTCTAATGCTCTATTTTGAGGTAGTGTGGTCGAGCAGCAGGCTTATCAGAGGGTAGTGTTAAGCATTTGTTGCACACACACAGGCAATAAATGAGGAACACACTCAAAGACTTACTCCAGGCCAAAAGGTTTTTATATGGAAAAATATATTTTCTTAGTTTATTTTAAGAACCACACGTTCAAGATTTACAAACAATACTTTAAATGAAAGGTATTTCACTTAGGAACTTTGAATTAGCAAAATAGCATATCCAGTTTTCACACAAATGGCAATAAGCTATTTTAAAACTGGACACTTAGTGCAATTTTCCACAGTTCCTAGGGGAGGTAAGTGTTTGTTAGTTTTGCAGGTAAGTAAACCACATACAGGGTTCAAAGTTGGGTCCAAGGTAGCCCACCGTTGGGGGTTCAGAGCAACCCCAAAGTTACCACACCAGCAGCTCAGGGCCAGTCAGGTGCAGAGGTCAAAGTGGTGCCCAAAACGCATAGGCTTCAATGGAGAAGAGGGTGCCCCGGTTCCAGTCTGCCAGCAGGTTAGTACCCTCATCTTCGGAGGGCAGACCAGGGGGGTTTTGTAGGGCACCGGGGGGCCACCAGTCCACACAGAAAGTACACCCTCAGCAGCTTGGGGGCGGCCGGGTGCAGTGTGCAAACAGGCATCGGGTTTGCAATGTAGTTCAATAAGAGACCTGGGGGTCTCTTCAGCGATGCAGGCAAGGGGGGGGGGCTCCTCAGGGTAGCCACCACCTGGGGGGGGGGTCGCTCCTGCAAAGATGTTTCTTCTTTGGAGCAGAGCCGCTGTCCTCGGGAGTTCTTGGTCCTTTTAGATGCAGGGTAGTCCTCCGAGGCTTCAGAGGTCGCTGGACCCTGTGGAACGCGTCGCTGTTGCAGTTGTCTTGAAGTGGGGAGACAGGCCGGTAGAGCTGGGGCCAAAGCAGTTGGTGTCTCCGTCTTCTCTGCAGGTTTTTCAGCTCAGCAGTCCTTCGTCTTAGGTTGCAGGAATCCAGTTACCTAGGTTCTGGGAGCCCCTAAATACTGGATTTAGGGGTGTGTTTAGGTCTGGGGGTTAGTAGCCAATGGCTACTAGCCCTGAGGGTGGCTACACCCTCTTTGTGCCTCCTCCCTGAGGGGAGAGGGGCACATCCTTAATCCTATTGGGGGAATCCTCCATCTGCAAGATGGAGGATTTCTAAAAGTCAGAGTCACCTCAGCTCAGGACACCTTAGGGGCCGTCCTGACTGGCCATTGACTCCTTGTTTTTCTCATCTTCTTGCCGCCAAAAGTGGGGCCGTGGCCGGAGGGGGCGGGCAACTCCACTAGCTGGAGTGCCCTGGGGTGCTGTAACAAAGGGGGTGAGCCTTTGAGGCTCACCGCCAGGTGTTACAGTTCCTGCAGGGAGAGGTGAGAAGCACCTCCACCCAATACAAGCTTTGTTACTTGCCACAGAGTGACAAAGTCACTCTCCCCATGTGGCCAGCAACATGCCTGGTGTGTGGCAGGCTGCTAAAACTAGTCATCCCACACTGGTAGTCAGGTATGGTTTCAGGAGGCATCTCTAAGATGCCCTCTGGGGTGTATTTCACAATAAAATGTACACTGGCATCAGTGTGCATTTATTGTGCTGAGAAGTTTGATACCAAACTTCCCAGTTTTCAGTGTAGCCATTATGGTGCTGTGGAGTTCGTGCATGACAGACTCCCAGACCATATACTCTTATGGCAAGCCTGCACTTACAATGTCTAAGGTTTTGCTTAGACACTGTAGGGGCATAGTGCTCATGCACTTATGCCCTCACCCTTGGTATAGTGCACCCTGCTTTAGGGCTGTAAGGCCTGCTAGAGGGGTGACTTATCTATACCTATAGGCAGTGTGAGGTTGGCATGGCACCCTGAGGGGAGTGCCATGTCGACTTAGTCATTTTATCCCCACCAGCACACACAAGCTGGCAAGCAGTGTGTGTGTGCCGAGTGAGTGGTCTCCAGGGTGGCATAAGACATGCTGCAGCCCTTAGAGACCTTCCCTGGCATCAGGGCCCTTGGTACCAGGGGTACCAGTTACAAGGGACTTACCTGGATGCCAGGGTGTGCCAATTGTGGAAACAAAGGTACAGGTTAGGGAAAGAACACTGGTGCTGGGGCCTGGTTAGCAGGCCTCAGCACACTTTCAAATCATAACTTGGCATCAGCAAAGGCAAAATGTCAGGGGGTAATCATGCCAAGGAGGCATTTCCTTACACATACATTCTGATGAAGGTTTTAAGTAGCCAAACTGACTTCAGGAGCCAATCTGCCAGGTTGAGTATGCTGGGATTTGGATGTCTGATTTGACCTTTCCTTTGAGTCAAGAGGTCTGGTCTGCTTGGTAGTTTGTGATGTGGTACTACAGACAGGTCCAATAGTGTTGTGTACCAATGCTGACTTGCCCAAGTGGGAGCTATGAGTATCATGGTGAGTGAGGTTTGATTAATCTTTTTGAATAGAAATGGAATTAGTGAGGTGGAAAACCAAAGCAAATATCCCTGACCAATTCATCCATGAGCATTGCCCTTGGATTGAGGGTGTGGGTACCTGGATGCGAAGCTTTTACATTTTCTTTTGTGGTGAAAAGGTCTATTTCAGATTTTCCCCACATTTGGAAGTATTGTTAAATCACCTGTGGGTCAATCTCCCATTCGTGTACTTGTTATTGCGTCCTGCTTAAGAGGTGCGCTAGCTGATTGTGGATATACTCTGCCACTAATTGAACGCAATTGTGAATTGCCCATTTCCAAATTGTCTGTGATAAAAAGGACAATTGTGATTAATTTACACCCCCGCCCCCCTCCCAGTTTTTGCAGATAATACACTGTGGTCATATTGTCTGTCCTTATTAATACTGGTGTGTCTGAAAAGCTTTGAGTGCTAGAAAAACTGCTTGTAATGCCAAGTGGTTTATGCGATAAATTTGTTGGATTGAGCCCCGTTCCCACTGTATAGTGAGGTTGTTGAGATGAGCTACCCAAACTATCATGGACACATCTGTTGTGATTATGGTCTGAGGCACAGGGTCCTGAAAGGGCCGTCCTTTGGAAAGGTTGGTGGAATTCCACCATTAGAGAGTGGAAAGTTTGGGGGTCCAACAAGACTAGATCCTGAATATGACCTTGTGTTTGAGACCATTGTTGAGACATTGCTGTAGTGGTCTCATGTACTATTGCTATGCATTAAACCATCATCCCTAATAGTTTCATCAGCAACTTTACTGTATAAGTGGTTGTACTGTTGCTGAGATGAGATCGTGAAATGTTTGAATCCTGACAGGGTTTGGGTATGTCAATACAGACAGTGTTTAGAATTGCCCCTCAATATGGTTGTATCTGTGATGGTTGCAGGTGAGATATTTGGTAATTGATAGTGAATCCAAAATTGTGTAGGATGTTTATGGTGTATTGAGTATGTTGACAACAAATTTGAAGTTTACTGGCTTTTATAAGCTAATCATCGAGATATGGGAAGACATGCATATGTTGTCTTCTGAGGAATGCTGCAAACACCGCTAAACATTTGGTGAATACCCTTGGTGCTGTTACCCCCAAATGATAGCACCTTGAATTGGTAGTGCTTTCCCGATATAATAAATCTTAGATACTTTCAATAGGAATGTGGAAATAAGCATTCTTGAGGTCTAATGCTGTAATGTAATCCTGTTTTTGTCACAAGGGAAGGACGTCCTGTAAAGTGACCATATGGAAGTGTTCTGACAGTATGTATAGGTTTAGGGGTCTGAGATTTAAGATTGGCCTGAGAGTACCATCTTCCTTTGGTATGAGGAAGTATAGTGAGCATACTCCAGATCCTTGTTGGGATATATGTACTTTTTCTATGGCTCCTTTGATCAGTAGTGATTGTACCTCTTATTTTAAGAGGTAGATGCTCCTGAGTAAGCCTGTGTGAACTAGGAGGAATGTTTGGTGGTGTGGTCATGAATTCTAGACAGCAACCATGTTGGATAAGAAAATTAGTTACTTACCTGTAACTGCAGTTCTCCAGTATTGGTATCTTTCATAGATTCACATGCTTGAATCATCCCCGTCGTCGAGGTGGGAGCCTCACGGTAAATTTAAATATATAAAAAGCAGTAAGTCAGTAAAAATAAAACCAGTAGGCCCAAGTAGGCCTCATAAGGTATTTTACAGTCTATCCACTTTGTTTTGTGAAAAGACCCAAACTTGAGTATCAACCAATCAGGATTCAGCCCCTCCCAAACACTCCCAACAGAGGCTGAATTCCCTCAGATTTTCTATTAGGAGTGTGAAGTTTAATATCTGTATAATAGGGGAGCCTCTGAGGGGAGGAGGGTGGGTCGCATGTGAATCTATGAAAGATACCAATACTGGAGAACTGCAGTTACAGGTAAGTAACTAATTTTCTTCTCCAGTATTGGATCTTTCATAGATTCACATGCTTGAATCCGAGTAACGAGCAGTAATGTTTTCTTACTTACTGAATTACATTGACTGTAATTCCATCGTAATTCTATACGTGATGTGATTCACATTAGTTCAGTTTTAAATATGCACTTACATATAATTATATTTATATTCACAAACATACGAATATAAAAGCAATAAAATGTGTGTGGCCAGAAATCCTGACACAGTTTATGCTATTATTATGGAGAATACGACACGTTAAACAGTAGAAGAAAATGAACCATTAATGACCATACCTCGAGTGTGGTGGTGGGATGTGTAAGAGGCTCACCTTAACGAAATAGATGCCTCAGCACTGCTTGTCCCACTGCTGTATCGACCTGGTTTGTCTCCTCTAGACAGTAATGTCTTGTAAATGTGTGTTGGCTGGACCATGTTGCTGCTCTACAGATGCGATGTAGTGGTACACCTGCAAAGAGTGCCGCTGAAGTGGCTACCGATCTTGTAGAGTGGGCTCTCACCTTGGTGTGGAGCGGCTTTCCTGCTTTTGAATGGCAGAATTGAATCGCCAGGCCAATCCATCTTGCTAAAGTCTGTTTGGACACCGCGTGTCCCTTCTTTGTTCCGCCGAACGCTACAAATAATTGATCCGACTGGCGGATGGCCTGAGTTTTCTGTAGATAAAACTTTAAACATCTTTTAATATCGAGAGAATGTAATGTTTTTTCCGCCACTGTTTGCGGATTTGGAAAAAAGGTTTTTAAGATGACTGGTTCATTTAAATGAAATGTTGAGGGAACTTTCGGAATGAATTTAGGATTTGTCCGCAGGATGACACCTGAGTTTGTAAACTGGAGGAACGGCTGTTTGATGGTGAACGCCTGAATGTCACTGACTCTTTTTGCCGAAGTAAGAGCTAACAGTAACGCTGTTTTCCATGCGAGGAATTTTAGGTCAGCTTTGTGGATCGGCTCAAAAGGAGCTTTCATGAGTTGCATCAACACAACATTCAATGACCATAGAGGCGGGGGTTTCCTAATTGGCGGGAAGACCCGAAAAAGGCCCTTCATAAATTGTTTGACAATTCTTGTGGAACACAAAGAGAGTTTATCTGGTGATCTGCGGTATCTGGAGATTGCCGCCAGATGTACCCGTATGGAAGAATATGCAAGTCCTGATTTTGCCAGGAGCAGGAGATATGGAAGTATCTGTTCCGGAGTAGAAGATAAAGGATGTATATTTTCCGCTGCACACCAAACACAAAACCGTTTCCATTTAAGTCTATAGGTTTTGTTGGTAGTGTCAGCTCTAGCTTTTGCTAAGATGTCTCTACACTCTGGGGAGATTTTGAGATTTAAGTATTCATTGTGTTCAGGAGCCAAGCCGACAAATGAAGAGACGACGGATGTGGGTGTGTGACTTGTCCCTGGTGCATCGTTAAGAGTCGGACTCTGTCTGAGTGGTAGATGTGGTCGTTCGGAGAGCATGAGGAGCTCCGTATACCATATTTGTCTGGGCCATCTGGGAGCTATGAGTAGAAGTCGACACCCCTCCGTCTTCATTTTTCTGATGACTCTCGGAATGAGCGGGATCGGAGGAAAAGCGTAGGCATAAACTCCTGACCATCTCATCGAAAACGCATTCCCCCACGAATCTTTTTGGGGAAGCCAACTTGCGTAGAACTGGCATTTCTTGTTCTCGAGAGTGGCAAATAGGTCTAAGTTCGGTTTGCCCCATAATAGAAACAGGCCATTGAGAGTTTTCTGGTCTAGCTCCCACTCGTGATAAGGAATTACTGTCCTGCTCAAGGTGTCTGCTAGAACATTGATCTGTCCTGGCACATGCTCCGCTTTTAGTGAAATATTGTGTTTGATGGCCCATGTCCAAATTTGTTGGGCTAGCTGCGAGAGTTGTAGGGACCTTGTGCCTCCTTGCTTGTTTAGATAAAACATGCTGGTCATGTTGTCCGTCCGGATTAAGACGCTTGAACATTGTATCTTTGGCAAGAAAGCTTTTAGAGCTAAGTGTATTGCTTTGAGTTCTAGATAATTGATGTGGAGCTGGCTCTCTTGCTGATTCCAGATTCCGCTGATTTGCAGGTCCTGGCAATGTGCACCCCATCCTTCGAGAGAGGCATCCGTTGTTACTATGTAACTTGGTGTTTGAAGAAGAAAAGACAGCCCTTTTGAGAAATTGGTTGGAGTCGCCCACCACCTCATAGTGTTCTTCATTAGAGGCGTTATGCGAATCTTGTCTTCGAAGGAGCCGAGGACCTGTGTCCATTGTATGTCCAATTGCTCTTGCAGGGGTCGCATATGGAGTCTGCAATCTGGGACTAGCGGAATGCACGATGATATCATTCCGAGCAATGATTTGTAGATGCGGACTGAAACGAACTTTTTTCTGGATAGGTTGTTTGCCAACGAGGTTAACTTTTGTTTCCTCTCGTGTGATGGGTACGCTTTGCTGCGTACTGTGTCCAAAATTGCTCCCAAGAAACTCAATTCTTGTTTGGGGTATATCTGAGATTTCTGGTAGTTGACTACAAACCCCAGGCTGTGTAACAAATGAAGGCAATAGGAAATATGATTTGTTACTTGGAATTTTGAGGGTGCCTTTATAAGCCAGTCGTCCAGGTAAGGGAAGACCTGGATACCTGCCTGGCGAAGATGTGCTGCTACTGGAGCTAGCATTTTTGTGAAGATTCTGGGGGCTGATTTGAGACCGAATGGTAGAACCCGGAATTGGAGGTGCATACTTCCTACCCTGAACCTTAAAAATTTGCGATGGTTGCGATATATGGGGATATGAAAATAAGCATCCTGGAGGTCTAGGGATGCCATCCAATCGCCCGTGTTTAAGAGACGCAGGACATCCTGCAACGTTACCATCCTGAACGATTGTTTCTTTAGAAACTTGTTTAGTGCTCTCAAGTCCAGGATGGGGCGCCAATCTCCTGAGGGTTTCTTGAGAAGGAAAAACCGGGAATAGAATCCCTTGTTCCTTTGAGATAAAGGGACTGGTTCTATTGCTCCTTTTGTTAGCATTATCCTTACTTCCCTGAGAAGTTGGCTCAACCTCAGAGGCGGTGTACCCGATGGTGGGACACTCGGTGGTGTTTGGATGAATTCCAGAGTATGACCTCTGGTCACCACATCTAGTACCCATCTGTCCGATGTTATAGCCTTCCACTTGGGGAAATAAGAATTGATGCGACCTCCGACCTTCAATATTGATTGGGGAGGTGTTGAGATTATCCGCTGGTCACTGCTTTCTGCCTGTATCTCTTGCTCGGGCAGCTCCTCTTCCTCTAGCCGGATGTTTGTAAGCTGCGGCTGGTGGTAATCGATAATGCTGCTGTTGTTGATGGTGCTGATGGCCTGGTCCTGTGGAGGAAGATGTATATTGTGACCTGTATTGTTGGTATCCACCTCGAAAGGAGTAATTACCTCTACCCCTTGCTCCACGAAAAGGTAGTTTTTTATATTGCAGGGTACCTAGGGATTTTGCCGTATCGGTATCCGTCTTGATAGCCTGCAGCATATCATCGACATGTTTGCCAAACAAACTCTCTCCATCGAAGGGCATGTCGAGAACACGAGTCTGGACTTCTGGTCTGAATGAAGTAGCTTTAAGCCACCCTTGTCTGCGCAGGACTGCTGCTCCAGCTAATTGTCGAAAGCCAGTGAGGGAAATATCTATTGCACTGTCTATTATCTCTGCGGAAACCCGTTCTCCCTCCTGCAAGACCTTTTTAGCCTCCACCTTGAGATCTTCTGGCAGTGAATCTACAAAAACGGACATGTCTGCCCACATCTGCCGATCGTATCTTCCCAGGATGGCGAGGGAATTTGCCGCTTTGACCGTTACTGCAGCAACCGAGGAGAATTTCTTACCAATATTGTCTAGTCTCCTTCCCTCTTTGTCTGGGGGAGACGCAATAGGTGTAGAGGGGTTTTTGGATCGTCGTTGAGCCGCCTGTGATATAACCGAGTCAGGTTTCGGTTGTGAGACTAAACAGGCCGGAGAATCATCTGGGGCCTTGTATTTTTTCTCTAGCCTTGGCATTTGTGAAGGCACTGTTGCCGGGTTTTTCATTGCCTTCAAACCCTCCTGCCACAAAAAATCCACAATAGGTATGGCTCTTACCGATCTCTTTGATGGCTCTTTAAAGTCATACAAAAAACACTCAGTTTCATGGGAAACAATTTCCAGGCC
Source organism: Pleurodeles waltl (assembly GCF_031143425.1). Lineage (NCBI taxonomy): Eukaryota > Metazoa > Chordata > Amphibia > Caudata > Salamandridae > Pleurodeles > Pleurodeles waltl. Next base: position 107,631,265 of record NC_090443.1, read on the forward strand.
AAAACGTTTCGCCGCTCTCTCTATGATATTATGGAAACCTCCTATGTCTTCTGGAGGAGAATCCACTGGAGCTGCTGGAGGTGGAGATGGTGTGGGAACGAGATAGTCGTCCCATTCACTAGCAGCTGAATCTGCTATCTCGCCCTCTTCCCTTTCGTCGTCCGACGAGAGGTAAGCTTCCGGAGCTTGGCTAGTTACAGGTCTACTAGCCTGAGGCGTTTCGGAAACATTAGTAGTTTGAGCTTGCTGGTAACTCTGAGGTCTAGGTGGCGTGGACTGAGTTGACGGTGGGAACCTTTTATAGTAGTCCTTCAACATATGTTGTAAATCTGTCACTAATGTGCTAGGCATAGCTAGAGGCGATGGTTGGTTTGTCTGTGGATAAGATGTTGAAGCATAACTATGCTGGTAATGTTGATCCTCTTCTTCATCAAACTCTTGACATTTGACATTTAGTTGGGACGGGCTACTAGCTGCCCCAAACATGCCTTGAACGTCGTCATCCTCATCGTCTAAAAGATGTTGCGGTGGGTATGGCAGCACCTTACTTGGTGATGTATGCATCGGCAAAATGTCAGATGGCTTGTCCCCTATATTAATAAGGGAAAGGGGTAAGAATCTGGTGGAGTCCTCATGATGGTATGAGGAATGAGCTGGTGAAATGTCCAAAGGTTTGTAAACTGTTAATGCTGTGGTGATCGTCGGATCCATTGTCGACGGTTCCCTCGTCGACGGTTCCCTCGTCGACGGTTCCCTCGTCGACGGTACCGTCGCGTCGACGGGTCTCTCGTCGACGCTTCCGTCCATGACTGCGTCTTTTCCTTAGTCGACGGTCCCTTCGTCGACGGGTATTTTAGCGACGACGGTCGCTTCGCCGACGTAGTTTGCGTAGATGGGAGTGCCCTGGATGATTTGTGAACCCAGGAAGCCTCCGCTGTCGACGATGTGGTTGCCGACGAAGCTCTTTTGAAGATTTTTGCAGTAATAATCGTCGATGACAAAGGTGACGACGTCATAATCATCGGTGAGGATGGTGTTGTGAACGTCGACGATACCGTGGTCGCTGTTACCGTCGACACTGTCGTCGACGGGGCGGTCGTCGAAGGTTGTTTTTTCACCAAAAAGAGTTTTTCTGACTCTTTTTGTGGTGACAGAGACAGGGATGGTTTCTTTGAGGTGCTTTTCCGGTGTAACGGCGTAGTAGGTTCTGAATGAACTTTTTTTGGTCCATGTTTAACTGCCTCTTCAGTTAAGACTTGTTTAGTCTTTTTGTGTATTTTTCTTGGTGGTTCATCCGCACCTCTATCTCTCTCACCTGTTCTTTTCTCAGGGCGAGAAGTTTGTGGTGACTCTTCGCTGTCTGATGAAGGATGCTCTAAGGCTTTTTGTTTTTGCAGCCATAAGAGAAGTCTACCCTCTCGGTCTTTGAGGGTTTTTTGACTAAAGGTGCGACAGATTTTGCAGTCTCTCAACTTATGGTCTGGATGAAGGCAGTAAATACACTTCTTGTGGGGGTCATCAATATGTAGTCTCTTCTTCCCACAGTTGTCACAGTCTCTGAACAGACCCTTCTTTGCCTTTTCAGACATAGTAAAGTTGTAACTAGTTTCCTGAGAGAAAAAACAATCTTCAGTCAGAAAATAGGAAAAAAACTGAGCAGAGCTCAGGGAGACTCCCTTCACACGACGTGCGGTAGAAAATCTGAGGGAATTCAGCCTCTGTTGGGAGTGTTTGGGAGGGGCTGAATCCTGATTGGTTGATACTCAAGTTTGGGTCTTTTCACAAAACAAAGTGGATAGACTGTAAAATACCTTATGAGGCCTACTTGGGCCTACTGGTTTTATTTTTACTGACTTACTGCTTTTTATATATTTAAATTTACCGTGAGGCTCCCACCTCGACGACGGGGATGATTCAAGCATGTGAATCTATGAAAGATCCAATACTGGAGAATTGACAGAACTCACTGATCTGTAGTGATATTGTGGATAGAATTTTACTAGTCTTCCTCACACAGGAGATGTGTGCTCTGTGGGAATGGTGACAAAGTCACTGTTTATTTGATTGAGAGGAAACAGTGGAAGGTTTACCTCTTTCTCTAGTATTGGATCCTCTGTAGGAGCCTCTCAACAATCCTTTAGTGTAGAATTGTGAGGATTGCTTTTATTGAGGAGTTGCTGTTTGAGGCTGATGGTTTGAAACCCCCTCTAAACTGTGGTGTACGAAACGTAACTTTACTGGATGTGGTACATAATGCACCCATTGCTTTGGCTGTTTCAGAATTATAAGTTTGTCTATGGTTGTGTCAACCTCAGGGACAAATAGATGTTTGTCTAAGGGGAATATTTAACACTGCCTGTTGTATTTCAGGTTTGAACCCTAAACATCTTAACCAGGCATGTCTTCTAATAAGCACACTGGTGTTTATCTAGCTGCTGTAACAGCTGCATCCATAGTAGATCTAATAGCATTATTAGATATTGCTCGCCCTTCAGTTACTATCTGTTGCCCCCTCCTTTGGTGTTTGGGAGGAAGGTAGTGCAATAGTTCCTCCATCTCATCCCAGTGGGCCTACAAGTTGGCTATCCTTCAATGATTTGCAGCTTGTGAAGCTACTCTTACCTGCTGCATCTATTTTCTTACTGTCCTTGACTGGAGGAGGAGCATCTCCTGTGGACTGTTAGCCCTTTTTCTTGCTGAACTAACTACAATTGAGTGAGGTGGTAATTGAGTTGTTATCAACACGGGTCTGAGGGTGCAGGTTTATATTTTTTTATCTACTCTAGGAGTGATAATTCTGGGCTTTACAGGTTCCTCAAAAATATCAGAAGCATGTCTGAGCATTCCTGGAAGCTTAAGACGACATTAATAGTGTGTAGACGCTAGTGTGTCGGAAAGGAAATCTTGTTCTATCTGATCTGCCTGCCTCTGCACATTAAGATAGGCAGCAGCTCTGGCCAATACTTAATTGTACACAGTAGTGTCTTCCGGTGGTGAAATTATAGCAGGATATAAGTCTAGATCATTTGGCAGAATGGGATCAGGGTCCTATGTATACCAAGGATCATTGTCCTGGTGGTCATCACTAAAGTCATCCCTGTGTGGTAATAATGAGGATGTGTGTAGTGACAACTGTGCTTCATACATGGGTGGTGATGTGAAAGGAAGAGCAGGGGAATGTAGTGGTGAAGGCCTTTTGTGGTTTGTAGCCTCTTCATCCTTAGAGAACTTTTCTGATGGAAGTACATCCTTATGAATGTGTAGTTTTCGCTGTTTAGCGTCCATTGCCTCTAAAATAGGTTGTATGTGCAAGGATTCATGGGTAGAAGTAGTTTGCTTTCTACTCATGTCTTTTGACTCTGAAGATTTGGGTGTGATGTGGTTTTGATTGAACCAAAAACATTGGCTCCGATGGTGTAGATTTTTTCTGTTCCAAAGATGTCCCTTCTGATTTTCGGTTAGATTCTGAGACTGTTGTATGAGTGTTTGGTCAACGCCAAATTCACTTTAGACTTTAATCTCTTTGCTGAACCCAAAGGTTGGTCATCCGGACTTACTTTTCAGATCTGACCATGGCCCGAAGGCAGTGGAGGACTGATGACTAGAGCTGGAGTCTTCAATATTTGTGTGTGGTGCGATGGGGCAGATATACTCATGTACTGCACTGGAGGTATGTAGCGGCTATTATCATCCGAGTGCTGATCGGCGTTGGAGTCTTGGACGGAAAATGTTGCCCCTTGTTTAACTTCTTCTGTGCATGTTCTTCACTGAAAATATCAGGTTTGTAATCTGTGGACTTTGACGCCATTTCAAGACTAGCTCTACAGTCCTGGAGAGTCTTTTTAGATAGAAATAATCTTCTGCAGACATTACAAGTTTCTTTCTGATGATCCGGAGATACAGCCAGCACACAGAATGTTGATCAGTGTATGGGAATTTAGCATGACAGAGGACAGAATCAAAACAACGTTTGTTTCATCATCCAGACAATGAAGTAGGCCCTAAAAGGGTACAAATTTGACCCAGACAGTCTAAATCGGATCAAGTATACATGAAAAACGATAGACTATAATAGAGAAAGGTAGAAAAAGTTGAGAAATATCAAACCAAGATCCACCAGAGCAAGAGGAAACAAGTACGAACCAGACGGCAGAAAGAAAACGATCTAACAAGAACTCGATGCACATGTGCACTATCACCAAGAGGAGTCACTCGATCTCGTGACTCGAAAACCTTCTTCGAACAACTTGTAACACTACGAGCCCAACATTAGATGGCAGCCTTATGCAAAGCATGTGTATATACAGCTACACTTGCCATCAAACATGTCATGCAGTGTATATACATATGTACAATATTTGTAGAAGTCTACTACAACGCAACAACCAAAGTCTCCCGGGGAGGACTAGGGGCGCATGTGAAACTCACTACTAGCCACAAACAGAAGTCAACGGGGTAATAGTTCCAGTCGATGACATGTGGTTGTAAGTACACATGCTTTGCACAGACTGGAAAGCAGTCCCCTCCAAGTAAGCGGTGGCTAACCTGTAGGAGTTGGAATAGTTTGAAAAAGTGTCCTGAGCACTGCCTGACCAATATTTGAAGAGCTAAAACCTCTACACAATGGCACTCAGTGAATGTGTGTGGTGAACACCAAGTAGCAGCTTTATAAATCTGCTATTGCAATATTTCTTAAAAAGCCATAGAAGCACCTTTTTCTGGTAGAATGTGCTCTAGGAGCAGTAGGTAATTGTCTTTTAGCTTTCAGATAACAAGTTTAAATACACTCATCTATCCATCTAGCTATCCCAGTTTTTAAAATTGGATTGCCTTTGTGGTGCAGTGAAAATGCTGCAAAAAGCGGTTTAGATTTTCTAAAACTTTTATACATAAGAGCTCTTAACATCTAGTGTGCGCAGAGGTCTTTCAGCGACTGAAGTCTGGCTGTGGGGAAAAAAAACAGGTAACTTAACTGATTAATGTGAAAAGGTGCAACTTCTTTTGGAATACATTTAGGGTTTGTCCTAAGGACTACTTTATCTTTATGTACTTAGAAAAAGGGCTCATCTAAAGTGAAAGCTTGTAATTCACTTACACGTCTTAGGGATGTGATAGCCACTAAAAAGGCAACTTTCCCTTTTTGTTTTTTAAAGCTTTACAAACAATTCATTACAGATTAAAAGAATTAAAATCAAATTGATAACGAGAAGGAGATATAGGACCCTATATCTTGTTAACATATATAACCTGGTTACTACAATGCTGCATTAATTAATCGATCCAACTATTAATTCTGATCGACTCCTGAACCCTTATGAGATTCAGACCGTTTGTTTCACTGACCCCATCTTAACCCTAAATGTTCCTAACATGAATAAAAAGCAAAAGAAGGTGCAAAAATGCATTAGTGCAAACAGAGAGAAGTGCCTATTGTGCTAGGCGATTCTACCATTAACCCTGAAACACTGTTTATTCATTCCACATCGACTAGCATTCTTCAGTCGGCCAGGTCCTGAAAGTTAACCCATTACTCAAGCAGTCCCTATATTTCCTGACCCTTGTGTCTAGCCTGTCTGCTCTTCCATTGATACAAGGTGATCAAGATTATATATAGAAAGGAGGCGTCCCAGCCTTTGTTGATAAGATGGGAGTTGCAAGTCAAGCCATGCAGAAGCTAAACAGAGGCAATACACCACCAATGATAAGAATATGAAAGGCCAGTGCTTTACTATTCCTGGCGCCTTTGACCCCCAAAAGGAAGGTAGAAGAGTAGAGTTGCATATCATACTTCATTACTTCTCTTTAAAAAAAACCAAAAAAAAAAAAAAAAAAACTTGTGATCTCAATCTTTAATGCATCTCATTTTGTACAGGCCACCAAAAAGGCAACTTTCCATTAAATAAATTGCAAAGAACAGGAGTGCATGGGTTCTAATGGTACAGCCAGGAGTCTAGTAAGGACAACATGAAGGTTCAATACAGAAACTGGAGGAACCCTCTGTGGAATAACCCTCTTAAGTCCTTCCATAAATGCTTTAATTACAGGAATTCTGAACAAAGTATGTTGTCTTCTTTTGTAGGTAAGCAGCTATAGCTGCTAAATGGAGTCTAATTGACGAGTATGCTAAATGTGCCTTTTGTAAATGTAGTAGGGAACAATGTGTTGCACTGGTGCTTTTTGTGGATCAATGTGTTTAGGCTGACAAAAGCATACAAAACGTTTCCATTTCGCAGCATAACACTGTCTTGTAGGTTTAAGTGCTTCTCTAAGAATGTCCATTCATTCAGAGGGAAGCTGTAAACATCTTAACTCTGACTTCAGGGGCCATATCGCAACATTGAGATTTTTGGGGCCTGGATGCCTGATTTGACCTCAAATTTTACATCAAAAGAGTTGGTCTGTTGGGAAGTTTCAGGTGGGGAAACCACAGACAGATCTAACAGTGTTGTGTATCAAGGCTGACATGCCCATGTGGGGGCTACAAGGACCATGGTGAGTGATGTTTGTCTGTTTGCAAACCAGAAATGGAATGAGCGGGAGAGGCAGAAAAGAGTAAGCATATATGCCGGACCAATTCATCCATAGACCATTGCCCTTGGACTAAGGGTGGGATATCTGGACGCAAGGTTTAGACATTTTGAATTTTCAACATTGGCGAAGAGATCCATTTTTGTTTTTCCATACAGGTGAAAGTATTGGTTAAGTGCTTGTGGGTGAAGTTCCCATTCATGGATTTGTAGCTGCATCCTGCGTGGGGGATCTGTAAATTGACTGCCCATCCCTGGGAGATATTCTGCCAGTAACTAAGTGATTGTGAATTATCCATGTCCAAATTGTCTGAGCAAGAAGGGACAGTTGAGATTTGCTGCCCCCGTCCCCCCAAACAGATAATACATGGTTGTCATGTTGTCTGTACGGATACTTGTCCCACTTTGTGGGAAAATTGTGGCTGAAATGCTAGGAGTGCTAGAAAGACTGCTAGTAACCCCAAGTAACTGATGTGATACGTTTGTTGAATGTGATCCCCCCCCCTGCCTTTTATAGAAAGGTTGTAGAGGTACGCTCCCCTATCTGTGATGCATCTGTAGTGAGAGTGATCTGAGGCACAGGGTCTTCAAAGGGCCACCCTTTGGAAAGGTTGGTGAGACACTGCCATTGCAGACAGCGGTGAACCTGGGAGTCCAACAACACTAGATCCTGAAGATGACCCTGTGACAGACCACTTATGAGACAGATACTGCTGTAATGGATGCATGTGTTTGGCATAAGGAACTATGGCAATGAAGGAAGCCATCATCCCCAATAGCTGCATCACTATTCTCACTGTGTGGGGCTCACCTGTAATTGAGACAGAAGAGTTTGGAAAGCTTGAATCCGTACTGGGTTTGGATATGTCAACCCTGAATGAGTATTGAGAAATGCTCCCAGATAAGGCCGTGTCTGAGGGTTGGAGACGGGATTTGAAAAAGTTGTACATCCCAGAGTATGTAGGTTTACTGTGTACTAAGTATGCTTCTGACACTGTTGGATGGTGTTGGCTTTGATGAGCCAATCGTCCAAGGATGGGAAGATGTGAATGAATGTGGTCTTCTGAGGAATACAGCCACTACCAATTAGCATTTTAGGAAAACCCAAGGAGCGGTTAACCCAAATGGTAGAATCTTGAATTGATAGTGTGTTCTCGCAATGACAAAGCAGAGGTATTTGCAATGTGCTGGATGTATGGGAATGTGGAAATAAGCATCTGAGATCTAATGCTGTCATGTAATCTCCTTGCTATAATAGGGGAATTACATCTTGCAGAGTGACCATATGAAAATGCTCTGAAAGTATGTATAGGTTAAGAGGTCTGAGATCATAATGACCAGCCTTTCTTTGGTATAAGAAGTATAGGGAATTTACTCCTAACCCTTGCGGAGACAGGGTACTGGTAGCCCCTTTTAGAAGGGATTGTACCTCTTCCATCAAGACAATGAGATGATCGTGTGAGTTTGTGAACACAAGGGGGAATACTTGGTTGAGAGGAAATGAGTTCTAGACAACCATGTTGGATAATTAATAGAAGCCATTGATGTGGCGATATTGGACCATTGCGGGTAGAAGTCTGCTAGCCTTTCCCCCCCACTGGAGCGGTATGTGCTTAGTGGATTTGTAAGAAGTTACTGCCATATTTGAGGCAGAACCTCTAGAGGTGGGCGCCTTACCCCGCTTTCATTACTGCACCCTTGTAAAAGCCTCTGAAGGAACCTCTACTGTAAAAAATAGTTTTTTTAGTTTGAGAGGTGAAAGGCTCGGTAGAAGTTTTGAAACCTCCCCTAAATTGCGGCCTACGGAAATTACCCCTATTTGGTGTAGTTAGTAAGAACCCCATAGCTTTAGCTGTTTCTGAATTCTCTATCAGCTTGTCAATAGAGTTATCAACCTCGGGGCTAATCAAGTGTTTATTGAAAGGCATGTTGAGAACCGCCCATTGTATTTCTGGCTTGAAGCCAGAGCACCACAGCCAAGCATGCTCTCTTATAATAACACTAGTGTTAACACCACATGCTACTGTATTGGCTGCATCAACGGCACATCCAATTGAATTGTATGAGATGGCCTACCCTTCTGGGACTATCTCTTCACCCCTTTTTTGTGTGCTACTTGGCAAAATACTGAAGCAGTTTCTCCATTTTGTCCCAGTGGGCCCCATCATACCTTACAAGGAGTGCCTGAGAATTTGCAATTCTCCAATGATAAGCAGCTTGCGCAGCTACTCTTTTGCCTGCTGCATCCAGTTTTTTGCTCTCCTTATCAGTAGAAGCAACTCCTGTGGACTGACTATTAGCACGCTTTAAATTTATTATTGATTTTTTTTTTTTTTTTTTTTTTTTTTTTTTAAAATCGACCCTTGGTGCAATAACTTTCCCTAACAGGGTCCCTGAAGATCTCTGTGGCATGTCTAAGCATACCTGGCAGCACAGGTAGGAACTATGAGTATTGGTCAATGTATCAAAGAAAATCCTCTTCGATAAGGTAGGTGTGCATATGTGCCTTATGGTATACGGCTGCAATAACCTGATTGTATGCTGTTGTATCCTCAGGGGGTGAAGGCCTTGCTGGATATAAATTAGGGTCATTAGGGAGTATGGGATCTGGATCATATGAACCCCATGGATCTACATCTTGTGGAACATCACCTAAATCATCTCCATGAGAAGATGACCCTTGTGGAGAGAATTGTGGCTGTATGAAAGGTCTGGGAGAATGTGGTGGTAGGGAGTAGGAGGAAGTACAGGAGAAAGGGGGATCTGGAGCCTTGTCTTTATCCTTGGAACTTTTTAGGAAGAGGAGCAGTGTCCAGTTTTTTTTTTTTTTTTAATTTGTTTTTTTTTTTAAAGGTAAGTCTCCTTTTAATTGGAACAGGAGGAGAAGCAATTATTTTCCCCGTTCGTATATGGATCTGGTGCTGACAAGCATCCATTACTTCTGAAATGGGCTCCACTGGTGAAGTCCCTTCAGATGGAATAGTGGAGTCTTTGGGAACCATTATCCTCGGTTACAAAGTTTTCAAAATTGAAACATTTTTTCAAAACGAAGGTGTCTGCTCAGAGATTTGATGGGATGCTGTTGAGCCCTTGGTCGGTGCCAAAGATTTCTTGGTAAATTTCAGTGCCAAACCGGAGGACTGGGCAGCCCAAAATAATTTTCAGATCGGACCATGGCCCAAAGGCAGTGGTGGACCGATGACCAACTTGGAAGTCTTTTTGAAAGTCTTAATGTGTGAAGATGGGGCTGGAGTACTCACATTGTCCTGCTGGAATTGACTGGCTCCCGATGTCAGATTCGATGTCTGACTTGGTGGCTCGGATCGAGAGGGCTGCCTGAGGTCCAATTCTCTCTTGTGCATCTGCCTCTTAAAAGGTGTTGGAGTGTCCGATGCGCTCTTCAGTTCCAAGGAGATTATTATTATTTTTTTAGATCAAAAAGACCTACAAGCATCGCAGGTTTCCTCTATGTTCTGGGGACAAGCACAAGTTACACACCAAGTGTTGTTCAGTGTGCGGGAACTTGGAGTAGCATCAAGGACAGAACCTAAATTGAGTTAGTTCTATCAGCCATGCATTTTCTGACAGCACTTGATGGAGTAGGCCCAAGAAGGGCGTAGACGCCCCTAAGGGCATTGAATAGACTCAGACGCTGACAATTGGCTTGATAATTAAGTTTGGAAATAAGCGTTTGAAATACCATACAATCATCGAAAGAAAGACAGGAAGGAAAGTTTGAAAGAGACTGAACCGAAATCTACCAGAGCGAGAGGAAACATGTCCAAACCCGACAGCGGAGAGAAAAGAAAAAAGAAAAAAGGACTCTATGCCCATGTGCACCATCACCGAGAGGAGAAGTCACTTGATCTTGTGACTCGAAAAGATTCTTCGAACAAAAACAACTTGCAAAACTGAGCCCAACACTAAACAGTTGACTTTTAGAAAGCATATGTGTCTACAGCCACACATGCCATCGAACATATATTACCATTTATTGGCCTTCAGAACACAAATCCACATATTAGATTTACAGGTCATCTCTAAGCAGTTCAAGTAAATACATTGCCCTAGTTGTTTTGCCCAAATAATAGATACTTTACAAGATTTGAAAACTTCTGTTCAAGTAAATAATTAAAAAGGTGCAATGTTACTCAGGAATTCCCATCCAAACATTTGAAGCCAAATAACTTGGAAAATATGTATAAGAGCACAAATCTTACCATTATTGGCTTGCCCTGAAAGGTTTTGACCTCTTCCCTTAGGTATTTAAAAGCCTGCATAGAAGAAAACATGGATTTCTTTTGCAGTCAAACAATGTGTGATTGAACAACCGTACAAATCTGACAATATATGAAAATTCAAACCCAAGCCAGGCGTTTGCAGCAGTAATTACCCCCACTGTACATTAATCCTCTTCAGAGGAAGGCGTTCAGCTTAGCAAAAAAAAAAAAAAAAAAAAAGTTTAAACTAAGTTAGCTGAGGAGACTGCATCATTCCCAAAACCGAGACAAACTGAAGTGAAGTTACAAAACTCTGGTGTTAGTTTGTCAACAACACATTTTGTTCTAGATCTGGCTACCAGCATCGGAGTAGACTAGCAGACTTCCTATGTAGTCCACGGTCTGGTGAACCATTGTACGTACCACTTACTAAAACCTGAGTAAGCTTCTGAGTCAGTGTTTAAACACCATCACCATGCTGTAAAAAGGGATAGCTAGGGCATCTGTAGAAGACAAATGTGTATCCACAAGTTTTGGTTCAAAGCTGTTCCAAGTTCCTCAGATAGGCTATAATGCTTCTTTGCTTCTAATTAGTCTAGCAACAGTATAGTGTGCGGGAAGGATGGGGTGTGCATGGGACACTTTCTCTTCGCTATCATCCTGGAGTCAATATTGGTCACTGTTTTCACACCAAAAAAACAGCTTCCAATTCAATTACCCAAGTGTCTGTGCCTCTATACGATCAGACGATTGTCAAATGGTAAGAAAAGCAAACACTTCAATAAAGAGTCATTCATTTTCTCAACTGATTAGTCACGTGGGCCCCTATCGGAGGGACCATTTAACCAATCCACAGGAGAACTCTTAATTTGATGAATATAGACAATCAGTGAAAAATTGCCTATACTATCTGCATCAAAACATTTTTAACTGCATTGTTTTCCTCATTTATAGCACAAGTATTTATATTTTAATAACATGTCTGCTCACGGACACCAACAGTACCAAAACACGCAGAAGGTATAAGGCAGCTAGCATAATATGTAATGTTCCTAATTATTACAAACACACTGCATCTTCGGTGACAAATAAGTAACTATAAGGACTCAGGTAAAATAACAAATGCTGCCATAAGCTAAATTTCCTAACTGAGGAGGTAGCTTTGTAATCTTCCATTAAAGTCTTAGTTCTCAAACACTTTTTTTGCTCTGACTAAATACATTAAAATCACCAGAAAAAGTTTAACCACAAGCAGCACTTTCCAACTCCCACCACTATATGTATAGTATAGGAATCTAGATGACATCTATGCTGCAAAACAAAGGTTCCTTCAGATCTCATAATCTTAGTGGGTCACAGGGTCAGGGTTAGCACACAGCAGTGTCAAGAAAGGAAAAGAGAAAAAGAAAAAGAAAGAAAAACTAGAAGTTAGATTAGTATATAAGAGACCAAACGCTGCTTTAGTGTTGCCCCTTGGACCCTCGCTGCGCATTACTGTCATCACAAGGAACCATTGCTTTCAATCCCAGACTAACTAAAACTTCATTGGTGTCATTATGAATAAGGAGCTCCAAAATACGTTAAGTATGCAAATAGTATCCCCTTGACTTAGCGGAATGACCACACTAACCATACCACTCTCAGCCGTTCCATCAAGGATAGATTTTCACAAGCACATAATGTATTAAGCATATAACGCAATAATTCATTATACCTCAAATTAAAAATGAAGATGACATTACAACAGATTTCCACTGATTGTTACAGCTGTGACAAAATGTAACCTATTAAAACACTTCCACCATCGAAGGATCTTGTCCTGTCTTGTTTAAGATGGTGCCATAAGTTGTTTACTTGCAGTGATTAGCACGACAACTGCAAAACACCATTCCCCATCTAAAGGAGCTCCATCAAAATTATTCCTAGAACTGAACAAAAGGCTATTCAAAGTAGTTTCAGGTTGTACAGACAATTTACACTAGAGAATATTTAGTAGATATAATGTTATTCGTTTAAGTTTAAGAAATCATCCCACTTTTTTTTTGCCAAGAGAGAAATCATTAGGGAAAAAGCAATAGCCCACTTACTATATGCCTAACGTTTGCAGGTTTTTGGAAATCATCTCTTAGAAAAGATAAAATATAATGACCTGTTGTGCATCAGTATCAGACTGGAATGTGATGTACCAGTTATTGTTGTGTGCAAACTCGCAGCCTATCACTTTCGGACAGTTTTCATTTTGAAATAATGCTTTAACCTCCTGAAAAAAAAACATAAGAAACAAGCTATTAATCAAATCGTATGCCTAACAGTTATCAAGCCAAAAAATTCACACCGGTCTAAATAACAGAAATAACCATACAAATCGCTATTTGTAGGAATTCACTGGTCCACTGGCTACACATCTACTTCTGAACTTTTTATCTACCCTACTGCACTGTTCTAAGGATCATTGTGTGCTGGGGCATCAGGGCCTATATTTAATCTACTTTCTGTGAATCCCATCCAGACCTTCATTCTCCCACCCACATGGTGTTCAGCCCCTTGAACCTCTATGAATAAAGCCTACCCACTCATCCTAGTAAGTCAGGCAAACTCCAGCTGCTTCAGTTCCATACACATGCACTATTTTGATGATGTGCTTATTTCGGGTCTCGCAAAGCAAGTGTCGCCAAGTGGTAAAAACTCCTCTAGTACTCAAGTGTGTCCGTCTGACTTCAAGCCCTTCAATGAAATAATCTGTTGCTCAGAAAACAATGCCCTGCCACTATGTACATCATCGGACTGGTAGACTGTCCTGTGACACAAACAAGAAAAAGCAGGATTTACATTGTACTGCATTCTTGTGCTGAAACGTATGCTACATTCTAAATATACAAAAGCAAATAACTGGACAAATTATAGAATTTTACCATAGACAATTTAAGAGTCAGATTACATGTCAGTTTAACTTTGGCCCATAGATGGAATAAGTGGATCTAACGAAGTCTGGAACAACACTAATACGGATTAATAAATCAATTGCACAAACCTTATAACATTAATCTTGACATATTTAACTCCTGCGCCATGTTTATTTTGTTTCTGCAACTATCAAACTGGCAGCCCTCTAATTATCTAGCAGTCTGTTTTGTTTCCAGGATGGAAGACATTGCCACACATACAGTTGTCTCGCTCTTCTTCACAACACACCACGAATAAACTAGTTTGCACTGCTCTGGATTTTATTTTCTGAGGTACTGGAGCTTCTCAGGAGGGTTCTAGAGGGTGGTGACGTCTGATTGGTGGATGCTCAAGTTTGGTCCTTTTTCTTAAAATGACTGATAGACTGTTAAATTAAAGAGACCTAGGGCCCTTGTGTTAATCTATTCCAAAACTACTTAGATAATTATACCGGGGGCTCCCATCTCGACGACGGGGAATGATACAAGCATGTGAATCTATGAAAGTTCCAATACTGGAGTAACTTTGGAACCACTACATGCAAAGGAAGGCCAAAATAAAAGCTCATCTTGTACTGGGTACAACACCGACTCATCCCCCGCACCAGTCTTTACAAACTCATTTCAAAGCAAGCATTGAAAGGAAGAGTCGACTTGTGCATAATGCTCTTCAGGACCCTTGTGAGGGAGGGATAGCGAGCATATATTTACACAATTCTATATAAAGGGTGTCACAAAGGGACAGTACTCCAGCTAACGCCACACAATCTATGATCCCCTAAGGTAAACAAGGTATCTACAGACTAGTAGCCATGTTTCCTTTGCAACTTGCTTAATTCCATGCTAATGGGTCTATTAAGAAGACTCAGCTCCCACTAATAGTTACATCAATAGCTAACCGCTAGTGGTGCAAAAATAAATGCGGTGGATCACTGGACTGAGATTACAGAGGTATATACTTTGGCTAAGGCAGTTTTATACACTATTTCCTCAAAGGATTTTTTTTTATTATTTGGGTAAATGTATACATAAACCAAATATATGCTGTAGGAAGTTGGCTCTGTATGTACTATTTCAAAGTAAGAAATAACATGCAGTGTCCAAGGGTTCCCCTTAGAGGTAAGATAGTGGCAAAAAGACATAATTCTAATGCTCTATTTTGTGGTAGTGTGGTCGAGCAGTAGGCTTATCAGAGGGTAGTGTTAAGCATTTGTTGCACACACACACAGGCATTAAGTGAGGAACACACACAGACAATTCCAGGCCAATAGGATTTTATATGGAAAAATATATTTTCTTCGTTTATTTTAAGAACCACAGATTCAAGATTTACAAGTAATACTTCAAATGAAAGTTACTTCACTTGGGTATCATAGGAACTCTGAATCAGCAAAATAGCACATACAGTTTTGGCAAAAATGGCAATAAGCTATTTTAAAATCCAGACAGTGAAAATTTCAACAGTTCCTGGGGAGGTAAGTATTTGTTAGTTTTGCAGGTAAGTAAACCACCTACAGGGTTCAAAGTTGGGTCCAAGGTAGCCCACCATTGGGGGTTCAGAGCAACCCCAAAGTTACCACACCAGCAGCTCAGGTACGGTCAGGTGCAGAGGTCAAAGTGGTGCCCAAAACGCATAGGCTTCAATGGAGAAGGGGGTGCCCCGGTTCCAGTCTGCCAGCAGGTAAGTACCCGTGACTTCGGAGGGCAGACCAGGCGGGTTTTTGTTAAGGGGGGGCAGCAGTCAGTACAAAAAGAACACCCTCAGCGGCACGGGGCGGCCGGGTGCAAACAGGCGTCGGGTTTGCAATAGGTTTCAATGGGAGACCCAGTGGTCTCTTCAGCGAAGCAGGCAGGCAAGGGGGGGCTCCTCAGGGTAGCCACCACCTGGGCAAGGGAGAGGGCCGCCTGGGGGTCGCTCCTGTACTGGAGGTCGGATACTTCAGGTTCTGGGGGCTGCAGGGGCAGTGTCTTTACCAGGCGTCGGGTTCTTGGAAGCAGGCAGTCGCGGTCAGGGGGAGCCTCTGGATTCCCTCTGCAGGCGTCGCTGGCAGGGCTCAGGGGGGTCAACTCTGGCTACTCACAGGGTCGCAGTCGCCAGGGAGTCCACCCTGTAGTGTTGTTTCTCCGCAGGTCGAGCCGGGGGCGTTGGGTGCAGAGTGCAAAGTCTCACACTTCCGGTGGGAAACGTGCAGTCCTTTAAAAGTTGTTTCTTCTTTGGAGCAGAGCCGCTGTCCTTGGGAGTTCTTGGTCATTTTAGATGCAGGGTAGTCCTCTGAGGCTTCAGAGGTCGCTGTACCCTGGGGGACGCGTCGCTGTTGCAGTTTTTCTAGAAGTGGGAGACAGGCCGGTAGGGCTGGGGCCAAAGCCGTTGGTGTCTCAGTCTTCTCTGCAGAGCTTTCAGGTCAGCAGTCCTTTGTCTTCAGGTTGCAGGAATCTAGTTTTCTAGGTTCTGGGGAGCCCCTAAATACTGAATTTAGGGGTGTGTTTAGGTCTGGGAGGGCAGTAGCCAAAGGGTACTATCCTTGGGGGTGGCTACACCCTCTTTGTGCCTCCTCCCTGAGGGGAGAGGGGCACATCCCTATTTCTATTGGGGGAATCCTCCAAAATCAAGATGTAGGATTTCTAAAGGCAGGGGTCACCTCAGCTCAGGACACCTTGTTTTTCTCATTATCTCCCCTGGACTTGCCGCCAAAAGTGGGGGCTGTGTCCAGGGGGCGGGCATCTCCACTAGCTGGAGTGCCCTGGGGCATTGTAACACGAAGCCTGAACCTTTGAGGCTCACTGCTAGGGTTTACAGTTCCTGCAGAGGGGAGGTGTGAAGCACCTCCACCCAGAGCAGGCTTTTGTTTCTGTCCTCACAGAGCACAAAGGCCCTCAACACATGGGGTCAGAAACTCGTCTCAGCAGCAGGCTGGCACAGACCAGTCAATCCTGCACTGAACAATTGGGTAAAATACAGGGGGCATCTCTAAGATGCCCTCTGTGTGCATTTTTTAATAAATCCAACACTGGCATCAGTAAATGTTTATTATTCGGAGATGTTTGATACCAAACTTCCCAGTATTCAGTGTAGCCATTATGGAGCTGTGGAGTTTGTTTTTGACAGACTCCCAGACCATATACTTAATATGGCCACACTGTACTTACAATGTCTAAGAATGGACTTAGACACTGTAGGGGCATATTGCTTTGCAGCTATGCCCTCACCTGTGGTATAGTGCACCCTGCCTTAGGGTGACTTATCTATGCCACAGGCAGTATTTTGTGTGCATGGCATGTCGACTTTGCCTTTTTCTCCCCACCAACACACACAATCTGCAATGGCAGTGTGCATGTGTTAGGTGAGGAGTCCCTTAAGGTCCCTTAGGGTGGCACAACATATGCTGCAGCCCTTAGGGACCTTCCCTGGTCACAGGGCCCTTGGTACCACTGGTACCTTTTACAAGGGACTTATCTGTGTGCCAGGGGTGTGCCCATTGTGGAAACAATGGTACATGTTAGGTGAAAGAACACTGGTGCTGGGCCTGGTTAGCAGGGTCCCAGCACACTTCTCAGTCAAGTCAGCATTAGTATCAGGCAAAAAGTGGGGGGTAACTGCAACAGGGAGCCATTTCCTTACATATGCCAATCTGAATTCTCAATGCATGGAGGTTTTAAGTTTATTTCCCATCACCTTCAACTCATCTAAAATGCTCTGCACTTAACACATCCTGCCCCTCAAAAGTAAAATGTTACTTGCCCAGTAGGCATCTGTTTGTGACATTTAGTGCTGTAGATTCACATGCACTGCATACTTTCACCATCTAGTGTGGAGTCTGGAAGGTTGCAAGTTTTTGTTTGAAAAGTCTTTCAAGTCACGAGACAGAGTGACTCCTCTTGCTGGCAATGTGCATGGTCCTGGACTCCATCTTCAGATTCCCACAGGCGATGATGAATGGAATGTTGTGTAAATATAACCAAGTGGAATGCCCATGTGTAAGAATGTAGATGAAGAGACTAACGGCCAGAGGTGTCCAGAGAAGTGGATGGGAGCATATGAATCTACAGCACTAAATGGCACAAACAGATGCTTACTGGGTAAGGAAGATTTTCTGTTTGATGGCATGTTTGGCTGTAGGCATGCTCTGCATAGACTGTAATGCAGTGCCTCCCAAGAAGCGGTGACTAACCGGTGGGTGTTAGTATTTTGAAAGAGTACGCAGAACTGCCTGACCTACATTGGCATGTTGGTGTACTAAAACATCCACAAAATAGTGTTTAGTGAAAGTGTGGTGTTGACAATGTAGCTGCCTTACAAGTGTCAGCTATAGGTATGTTACCTAAAAAGCCATAGATGCACCTTTCTCACATGTTGAATGTACTCTAGGGGTAATAGGTAGAAGCCGTATGCACGATTTAGTAATAGGGTTACCTTTATGTGGTTGAGAAAAGTGGTTTGGTCTTCCTAAAGGTTTTAGTTCTATTGATATAGAACATAAGCGCTCTTTTCATGTCTATCGTGTCTAGGGCTCATTTAGCAACTGAAACTGTTGTGGGGAAAAATACACCAAGTCAGTAGTTTGAGATGGAGTTGAGATACTACAGTTAGTAGAAATTTGGTGTTGGTGCGAAGAACCACTCTCTTTATGTATTTGGAAAAAAGGTACACACAAGGTTAGTGCTTGGAGCTCACTTGCACCTCTAGGGAAGTGACTGCAACTACAAAGCCTACCTTCTATGAAAAACTGCAGAAGGTATGAGCGCAGTGTTTCGAAAGGCAGACCCATAAATCTAGTGAGTACTATATTAAGGTCCCAGGAAGGAACTGGAGGCAGCCTTGGTGGTATCACCTTTTGAAGTCCTTTCTTAAAAGCCTTTACAACAGGGATTTTAAAAAAGGTTAAGAAGAATGCCTGCTCGAAAGATAAGCTATGGCTTTTAAATATAATCTTAGAGGTATATGCCAGGTTTGCTTTTTGCAAATAGAGAAGATAGAACAAATATTTTGTACTGACACACTGAAAGGCTCCCACTTTTTAGAAATGCAATAGTGAATTAAGTGTTTCCACTTTGCTGCAGAGCACGCTCTAGTGTTTGGTCTGCATGCTTCTGTAAGAATGTCCGCGCATTCTTGGGGGTAGATTTGAATACCTAAATTCTATGACTTCAGGAGCCTTAGTGCAAGATTCAAATCCTTGGGATTTGGATGCCTGATCTGACCTTCGTTCTGAATGAGAAGGCCCGAGTCGAGGGGAAGCTTCTAGGGCAGCACTACTGATAGATCCAGTAGAGTGGGGAATCATGGTATTCTCGACCATCTGGGTGCCACTAAAATTAGTGCGAGAGACGTTTGCCTGAGCTTCTGAACCACATATAGGAGAGGGAGAGGTGTAAAAGTGTATGCAAATATCCCTAACCAGTTCATCCATAGAGCTTTGCCCTTGAACTGAGGATATGGGAACCTGGAGGCAAAGTTTGGGCACTTTGCATTCCTCTTTGTTTTTAACAGATCTAGGCTTGGAAAAATCCCCACTTCTGGAAGTAGGGTCGGAGGACTCTGGGGTGGAATTTACACTTGTGGCCTCAACCTGCTGAAGTTGTCAAAATTGTGTGACCCTGGGAGGTGTTCCACCAGCATGTACATGTTGTGGCGAATGGCCCAGTGGCAAATAGTTTGTGCAAGGGGAGACAACTGTATTGAGTGTCCCTGTAGGAAAGTGCCCTCTTGTTTTGGCATGGTTACCTCCCATTTTCTGCCTGGGGTCAGTGTGTTTGACTGTGTCCACTGGGATCCTGCCAACCAGGACCCCAGTGGTTATACTCTCTCTGTTCTAACTTAGTAACTGTACCTATCTTTTTCTTCCCACAACTGGCATACTGGTTGTCCCCCGGAGTAGTGTTCTTGGTCCCCTCTGCCAGCTGTACAACTTTGGTGAAGATAAGCCTTTGCCTTCCCAAGCAGGACATTACCCCATGCACGAGTGTCTTGCAGCTGTCAAGGCTTGTTTGCATCTCCTGCAAGTGATCTTCAGGAGACGTTTAGCTCCAGCCCCCAGCACTCCTTCCTGCAATGCTCAGCCCTCTGTGTGGTTCTCCTGCTGCATGAAATTCCTTTTTGTAGTGTTCCTTGGGCTCCTTCAAACGACTTCTGTCCACCCCCTCCCCCCCTGTGTTTTCCTGGGGTGCGGCTTCTGCGGACTGTGCAACACTAAGGGTCCCCTGCAACTGGGTGGAGTCATTCTGGGCCCTGCTAGTCCCCTGCAGCACAACTTTTACACTACGCGCAAGTTTGCCTTTGCCAAGGCTTGTTGGTAGAATTCCTGCACCAACACCAGTCTGCAATCTTCCCTCCAGCTTCGGACATCTTTTGCATCCATCAGGAACTCTTCAGCGGCTCGAGGGCTGCAGTGGTGATCTGTTCTTCCCCGTCGACCAACTCCTTCAAGTACAGCTGGGTGGGTAGAAGTGCTCACTCCTCCTGGACTTCGCTGTGACTTCTGGACTTGGTCCCTTCTCTCCACAGGTAGTCTTCTTCAGAAATCCACCACTGGTTTCTTTTCTGGGTGTGTTTTTTATTTGCCTCCTTTTGGGTGGTTTGGGGAAGATAGAGTGAATTACTCCTGCTTTCCTGGTCGCTGGGGGATGTTGCGTTACGTCAGGGTTTTTTTAGTACCCACAGCTCCTACATATTCCACTTACCTAGGTGGGGGTCCTGTGTTCGCATTCCATTTTTTTAGTATATGGTTTGGGCTCCCCCCTGGGTCACTATTGCTTATTGCTATTTGCACTGATTTCTAATCTTTTCTATGCACATTTCTGATTGCTAGTGTCTATATTTAGTGTATTATCTCCTACTGGAGGGTTGCCCTTCTAGTACCTTTATTTTTGTACAACTGGGTGTTTTATTTCATGTGTGTACGTGCTGTGTGACTACAGTGGCACTGCATGAGCTTTGCCAGTCTCCAAGATATGCCTTGGCTGCTCATCCACAGCTTCCTCTAGAGAGCCGGGAGTCTATACACTGCCTACACTTCACTAAGAGGGGATACCCGGACGAGGTATAAGGTGTAAGTACCTTAGGTACCCACCACACACCAGGCCAGCTTTCTACAGTCCCTCGTTTCTGCAGATAAAACATGGTTGCCATGTCTGTACGAATGAGGACTACTTTGCTGATCAGATATCACAAAGGCTTTTAGTGGTAGATGAACAGCTAGCAGCTCTAAATAGTTTTAGCAAAAGTGTGTATATCAACCCAAAGACCCCTGTATTTGAATTGAAGTCTTGGAGATAAGCATCCATACTGTTTGGGAAGCGGCCATTGTCAGAATAACCAGCAGAATAGGGTCCAGAAATGGTCGCACTTAAGAGACTGGTCTTGTTCCATCACTGCCAAAAGCGAAAGGTGGTGTTGTCTACCAACACTAGATACTCTAAATGACCCTGTGGCCAAGACCATTGGTGCCTGTGCCCTGTGGCACGATTGCATAACATCATTCCCAGAAGGTTCATAATTAATTTCACTGTGAATTGTTGGTTGGGGAGAAACACTTTTATTTTTTAAAGTTCTGTATTCTTGCAGCATTTGAGTATGCAATTCCAAACCGTACTGATCATGGCCCCAAGGTAAGGTTGCACCTGAAGAGGGGTGGGATGCGACTTTTGGAAACGGAACCGTAGATGGTGAAGCAGGTCTATCGTGGTTTGAACGTGGCTGAGACATTATTTGAGAGTTCTAGGTATGGGTACAAATGAATTTTCTGCTTGCGGTGGTTAGCTGCTACCACTGCTAGGCATTTTTTGTGAACACTTGGTGCTGTGGTAACCACAAAAAGGAGCACCTTGAACTGCTGATGTTGCCCTTCCTATGAATAATACGAGATAATTGTGGTGTGCTAGGTGTATAGGAAGATGAAAAAAGGCATCTTTTAGATTCAGTGCTGATACAAAGTCGCCCTGTTGTAGCAAGGGCAGTATATCTTGGAGTGTTATCATGAGAAAATCTTCTGATACACTGTAGTAGTTTAAGGGTCTAAGAAAGGGGGGTCCAAATGAGCCATCTCTCTTGGGTATGAGACAGTAAAAGGAATACACACCTGTTCCTTTATGTTTAATAGGAGCTGGCTCTAGTGCACGTTTTTCTAGTAAAGGCTGTACTTCCTGTTTGAGGAGAATGATCGGATCCTATAAAAGGATGACGAGGTGGGATGTTTGGAGATGTGGAACTGAGCTCCGGACAACCATGTTGGATAATATCAAACACCCACTGATCTGTTGTAATTTGTTGCCAGTTTTGTAGGAAGAACTGAAGGTGGCCTCCCTACAGGTGCTGGAAGCAGGAGTGAGTCACCGTTTGAAAACAGTGACAGAGGCTCATGGAAAGGGTGTCTTACCTCTACCTCTGTAGTTGTTCCTCCTTCAGTACCCTTTGTAAGCGCCTCTGTGTGAGGTTGTGTGGCTGACCTCTAATGTATGGTGATGTTTCACCTGAAGAAGATTTAGAGGCTGGTTTGTATTGTGGTCCACAAAAAGCACTACGAGAGGGAGGAAGTTGTAGCATCCCCATGAACTCTGACACCTTGTTGCCTTTCTTCATCTTTTCTAACCCCCGATCTACTTTCAAACCAAAAAAAAGTCGCCTTATCGAATGGTTCATTCAAGATTGTTTGTTGTACCTCCCATTTGAAATTGGAAATACGTAGCCAAGCATGCCAGCGTAAGAGGACACTTATCAATACCTCCGGGCTGCTGTATCAGCAGAGTCCAAAGCAGTGTATGGAGCTACCGGAATTTAGTTGTTCCTGATTAATTTCTTCCCTTTTTTTTCCCTGCATATGTAACAAAAGACAGACAAGAGACCGCAGCGTGCCCCAGCCTTGATCATGGCTCTAGTACCCCAGTGTCACTAAAGGAATGAACCCCATCAGCCGTGGGGGGAGGGGCAGCCCTAGGCCGCTCCCATCCTCCTAGCTGTTCGGTCTCAAGACCGAATCATTGGACTCTTACCAGAATCAGATTTCATGAGTCAAAACAGGTGGAGTCTAATTAATTCACAGTATCCTGATGCCTGGAGAAGATGGTTCTATAGAAAGCCAAAAAGGGCTCCCACATTATAAGGCACCTATCCGAACCGTTACTACAATCTAAGTCAGAGATTCTCTTTGCTGCCAACAGCCAGTCTCTATGAGTGGGGGGGAGCTAGAGATCCACTTAATGCATATTTCCCTCCGGGCTGTCAAAAGCAAATAAAAAAAAAAGAAGAAAAAAAAAAAGATGCCTCAGAGGTCTCTCTAATCTATCGAGTAAACTCCTCTCAGCAACCACGTATAGCCCAAATACAATCATTGGTAGTGTTCTCATTACACCTATTTATAATAGACAGGATCGATTTGCCCACTTGTTACCAAAAAGTATGTATCCCTGGACTCTGCCGCCAAAGATGGATATCTGCAGCTCCCTTTAAGCAACACTTCGGGCAGTTGCTCTTTCCTTGGATAGCTATTTTAGTAAACCTTTTGGGGGTCCAGTATGCCCAGTATACAGTGAATAGGTGTTTCCGCCGCAAGGGGCAGGTTTAACCACAGACCAAAGAATCTTCATAGAGGCCCGCCAGTAATAAAGAAGGTCTAGGGCAGGAAAAACGAGATCCCATCCCTCTGTAGAGGGGGGGAGAAGATGCATCTTCAGCTTGTATGAGTACCCAGTACCACTTTGAAACTTTTTTTGGGCACTGTGGCCCAGTGATTTACCTCTCCCAAGTCCCGGAACACCCGGACTCCGGTCCCCCATGCGCCCAGGCTTTAATCTGCACATATTTAATTCTGGACAATTTAGCATTAGTTGCTTCGGATAGAGATTCCCAAGAAATAACAGAGCCCGAACTAGCTTGCTGTCCCCACTGCATGATTCCTCCCTCTATCAGTGGCTTGGCTAATACATCCTTGAGACATGCCGTGGTACCAGGAGAGTTCCAAATTGGGGCCAGTTCACTATAATACAGAATGCCCAGTCTCGTTCTTACTGCATACCAGATGCTGCAAGCATTATAGAGAACTTTTAGCCTAACTTTTTTATAGTATCTAGGGTGACCAATTTTATAAAGAAACTGTGGACCCTGGTCCCGAAACACCCTGTCAGTGCCTTAAGTCGAGGGGCTAAATTTTCCTTAGAGAGGCGTGATTTGATATTTTTCAACTGAAATGCCCAATAGTAAAGCTGGAAATCCGGAAGTGCAATTCCCCCATCTAGCTTTTTCTTCCTTAATTTTTTTCCAAGCTATTCTGTGGTTTTTATATGACCAGATAAGACCAATTCATCCTGCAGTTTCTTTAGACATTCAGTTTTAAAAGATAGTGGAATAGCATTAAAGATAAATGAGAATTTTGGCAGTACCATTTTTATTAGATTGGTTCTGCCCAATACAGAAAGACGTAAATGTGACCATTGGGTGAGTAGCTTGTTAGTTTCCCTAAGGCGCTGCACAAAATTCCCTTGGGCCATCTCTGGCAGGATCTTGGCTACTTTAACCCCTAACTATCGAATTTCATCTCTCTAATGGGTTATCTCGCAGGCCGTTCCAAGACATTAGTTCAGCTTTATCTGTATTAACTAAATATCCAGAGATCCCTCCAAAAACTAGTGATAATTTCCTAAAGTGCCGGGAGAGCACATTGGGGGTTCGGTGTATATATCAGAAGGTCATCCGCATAGAGTGCTTCCTTCAGGGCCCAATCATGATACTGAAAAGGTATAATTCTCTGATCTGCCCAGATTCTCCTAGCCAGCGGTTCAATATAAAGATTAAAGAGAAAAGATAGAGAGAGAGGACAGCACTGTCGAGTTCCCCATTCAATCTTAAACTGTGGGGATAGGATATCATTAACCAAAACACAAGCAGAGGGAATTTTATTGTTTTAATTGCGTTAAGAAAGTTTTCTCCGAAATTGCTGAGGTCCATAACCGCCTGCAGAAAGTGCCAATTGACTGCCTAATGCCTTGGCAGCGTCAACAGTTAATATAGTTAAAATAATATTCATAGTGGTTGCCAGATCAATTGCAGCATCTAAGTCATTGGTCAGGTCTCCTAAATATAGATTACTCATGAATCCTTTCTGATTGATATGCACTAAATCACCAATCACCTTATCCAGCCTCCTAGCCAGTATTTGGGCAAACATTTTATAGTCGTTGTTAAGCAATAAAATGGGTCTATAAGACTCGCATCTTCTGGGGTCTTTCTGAGGCTTTAATATTAAGGTTATAGTAGCTTCATTCCAAGAGGGTGGAACCGGAAGGGAATCTACAAAGATCGAATTCATCAGCTGCGTAAGAACAGGCACCAGCTCTTCTCTCAAGAGTTTATATACTTCTGCCGGTAGCCCATCTGGACCAGGCGCCTTCCCATTTTTCAAGCCAATAATAACACTATCTGGCTCACTAAGGAGCAAGCATTGATTAAGGCTCAAAGTTTTAGCTGGTTCTAATCTGGGGAGTGTGTCCCCCCTTTAGCCAATTTTCAATTGCCACTGCTGAGGTCACCAAGTCATCTCTGTATAGTGTAGAAAAAAAAAAAAACTTGACAAAGTCTCCTGTGATCTTCTGGGGAGGTTCTGCCCGTTTCAGCTAGTATTATTTCTTTAATCTTATTCCTAACCTTGTTGGGCCTCATCTTCCATGCCAATAACTTGCCAAGCCTTCGCCATACTCAAAAAGCGCCAGTTTACTAGCTTCCCATTTGCTTTTCACAATCGATTCTTTAAAAAAAAAAAAAAACTAAAAAAAAAAAAGTGAATTTTGCACTTCCTGAATTTGCTGCTGTAAGTCTTTGTGAGTTGTTGCATCCTGAGAGGATCGACTTTGGGCTTGCAAAGCGCGGAGTTTAGCCTCAAGAGACTATTCTTGTTCTCTTAGCTCTGAAGGCAGCATAGCTAATCAATTTTCCGTGAATAAAAGCCTTTTACGCTTCTCACACTGTGGCATGACGCAGAGCCTAAATTAATCCCAAAAAAATTCCTTAGTCTCTTTTCAACATTATAACAATCTCTTCTTCCCCCAAAAGACAGCGATCCAATGTCCATCTAGTATGTTCACGAGGGTCAACAAGGTTTATATCCAGCTGAACAGCAGAATGGCCTGAGAGGTGACTAGGCTGGTGGGAGATTCCCATTAAATTATTGCTAAGATTTGCATCTATCAGAAAAAAAGTCAATTCCGGAAGCGTGCCCAAGTTTCTTATTCCAGAAGGTAAACTCTTTAGTCTGTCCAATTCTGTTGCGCCAAGGATCAATCAAACCAAGATTTTACATTATGTTATGCAAGCAAGTTCTAATATTCGGTGCACTGACGGTCAGTCTGGGGGTAGACCTATCTAAGGAGGGATTAAGCAAAAAGTTAAAGTCCCCGCCGACTATTATCAAATTCTGAGTTCTTCCTATCAGTTGCCCGTATAGATCCTGGAGTGGGCCCAAGTCGTCCACGTTGGGGCCGTAAAGTATGTTGGACTCCTCCTAACTTGATATTTTCCCAAACCCATCTCCCCCTAGGATCAACACTGAACTCAATAATTGCTACCCTCTCACGTTGCAGGATTGATTAGTACAAGCAAGGTGGGCGATCCACTTTTCTTAAGTCACAAATCTCGTCGTCGACTCAGGTCTTAGATGGGTCTCCTGCAGGAGAATGATCTGGCTATCAGATAGCCTTAGGAACTTAAGAATTCTCCTTCTACTGCTCACTCTAAGGCCGTTTACATTCCAAGTCAAGATTTTAAGTTTGAAAGTACTGCCGGGTTCCATCCTCATGTCTTTATCCAGATAAAGAATTCTTGTCTGACCCAAACAGTTGTACACCCATGCGAGAAATCAATTTTCTATTTTTACCCATCTGCTCCCCACCCAGTGTGACCTTAATTGAATCATTAAAACATGTGACAGACTACCCTTCCCAATACCCTCCCAGGGGAACCCTCCTTGAAACCATATTGGGTCGCTCATCCTACCCATTGGGCCTCAGCCCTCCGCAACTCGCTGGCTCTCCCCTTTTATCTGATCAATCAAAACTCTAGCTTCCTGGGGATCACGGAAATTGTACATTTTGTTTTTCCACATTACCCGCAAGGTGGCAGGGAACCTCAATTGTGGAGTAGCACCCAGAGACTTGAAATCTTGCATAGCCTTTCCCAGCGCCGATCTAGCGTTGCCCTGGACATATCAGACCTTATTAAGAATGACCAACCCTCATACCGAAAGCCCTGGACTTTGAGAGCTTCTGCAAGAATCAGTTCTTTAACTCGATATGAGGCGAAATTAACCAGAACCTTTCTAGGCTTCTCCTGGTTAGGATTCCTCCTGAAAGGGTCCCGGTGGACTCTAAGTTTCCAAGGCTAAATCTAGGGAGGTCACAGTCAGGATATGGTCTTTAATCATGGATATTATAAAGTCTTTAATAGTGTCTCCTTCCGCCCCTTCTGGAATGTTCAAGACTCTGAGGTTATTACTCCTGCAGTGATTTTCCAGAGATTCTAGCTTCTCCCTCAGCTCTCTCTCACTTCGCTTCAGTATTTGGACCTCATGAGCGTTTGACTCCACATCTGACTGTGGTGCACAGATAGAGGACTCCATAGCCCCTAGCCTCTGTTATAGTAGTGATTTTCACATCTAGCCCATCACAGAGCCCCTGGATTTTAGCTTGATTGGATTCGGAGACAGCAAATTTGTCTCATCTCATGTAGTAGTGATTGGAGAAGGGAATCCGTGTGGGGTGGACTAGTTCACTCAGACTCTAGCTCATGCGGGGAAACACACACACTCCTCTGTGTCCTGTTCTTCCTCCTGCATAGGTGGGCTGTGTAATAAAACAGACGAGGTGCAGTTAGTAGAGTACTGGACTGATCTAAAACTTTAAAGAAAGACCTAAGAGATGGAGTAACTAAGTCGCCCAGTAGTAAAGCTTGCGGTGATTTTAGCTGGTGGGGCTTGATTCTCTAAAGGAGAAACCCCTCCCTCAGTTGGTGGATGAGGAGGCAAAAGTAAAGAGGCTTTAGCTTCATTGGCACACTTGCTCCTTACCCCAGGACCTGGTAAAGACATCACTGATGAAGCACGTAGAGAAGCAGATAAAGAAACTGGAGGGTCCAACCTAGATTTTGAAAATGGCAGCTTCTGTCCCCGTAGCAGAGTTCTGGCCCCCCCGATGGGTGTCTGGGGGTCATGCAGGAGGGCCGGTGGTCAAGAGCCTGGGGCACAAAATGATGTATAAAAACAATTGTTACAAGGGAGCTCCAAATCCTGCTCCCTGAGAAGACCCGGATTAAGCCCAGGCAGAGCATAGCACAAGCCTGTGCTGACTCTGCCCCTACTGCCCTGGAAGCAGAGCCTGGCCCTCTGTGTTGGTGGAGCAACACGGAGGGAGCTGTGGCTTTTTTGGGGGGGGGGGGGCCTAAACACAGGACGCCCATCCGCTGCAGTGCCATGTAAGTGCAAAACAAACAAAAAAAGCAAACGTAGGCTCAACCCCACAGCGGGGGAGCCGGCGATGTAAAGCGGAGGGCTGAGACCGCGATCTGCGCGTCTCAGCGAGCCGCCATGTTACCCCTTCCCCTCTTTTCTTGTGCTCCTCTGGGAGGTATCGGATTAACTTCTCTGTTTTGTCCCAGTGGGCACGATCAAATTTCACCAGGAGTCCCTGCGTATTGGCAATACGCCAGTGATTTGCTGCTCGAGTAGCAACACATTTGCCTGAAGCGTTAATGTGCTTACTCTCCTTATCAGAAGGTGGAGCATCTTCAGCAGGTTGGGGATTGACTCTCCCAAGCATTTGACAAAACTAGAGTCCGCTGAAAACGGACCCTTAATATAAATTGGATCTGAGGGAGAGGCCTTTTTTTTTTTTTTTTTTTTTAAACACTCTTGGGGTAATACAGGCCTTTTCAGGGTCTTGAAGTATAGCATCCGCATGTCTTAACATTACCTCAAGCATGGTGAGATTGAGAGACTTATAGGAGGCAGTGTCTTAAAAGAAAAACAATAATCTTCTATAGGATCTTTATGGAGGGGTACACCTGGTGGTATATAGCGGACCATCCAACAGGTTCTTGAAAAGAAGTAGTATCAGGAGGTGAAGGTCTAGTTGTGTAGACCTCTATGTCAGTCTCAATGTGATGTGGACAACTGCACTGATAAAGGGGCTATGTCAGCCTGAAAGTGGGTTGTCATGCCCCAGTGTCTTGAGTGTCATGGAGGGAATGAGGTGATCTTTGCGATGAAATATATAGAGGGTCATCCTGAGAATGTTGTGGAGAAGGAGTTTGTGGTGGAGTGATTGGTGGAGATTTAGGCAGAGGTGGAGAAACCTCTTCAAATTTCTTGTCCCTTCTCATCTGTTTAGCTGGAGGCGTAGTATAGGAAAGTAGGATCTTTGACATGGTTGCCCCCACTTTTTGCCTAGTGTCTGTTCTGTCTGTAGTACACTGGGATCCTGGTAACCAGGACCCCAGTGGCAGTGTTCTCTCCACTAAATTTGGCTGATAAGCATCTCTTACATCCAACAATTGGCTACTGGTGTACCCCTGTAAGTCCCTGGTATATGGTAGGCACCCAGGGCATTGTTACAGCAGGGGAACCCCATAGGCTGCAGAATGTATTGTGCCACCCCCATGGGAGCCCATGCCAACTGACTACAGGCTTGCCATTGCAGCCGGTGTGAAATAGTGCATGTGCCTTTCAACCCCCCCCCCCCCCCCCATATATATATATAAGGGTTGCCTTATATCGCGGTCACTGCACTATGACCCTATAAGTCACCCCTACGGTAGACCCTTCAGCCCAAGGGCAGTGTGCACACTTAAGTGTGAGAGTACCGCTGCATGAGCAGAGGTACCCCTACAAACCCCAGACTCCGTTTTTTTAAACAGAGCCTGGGAGCAGCCTATTAGTCAGTCCAGTCCCAACCCCTTCCTGGGTTACTTATGGGCTCCCATGAGGGTGAGACGGTAGATACATCCAGATATGCCTAGATTAATCTTCAAGACATCTGTGCCCTGGACACCAGACTGCTGCTGGACTTTGCTGGGAATTGAGAAGACCACAGCTGATAGGACAGCTCCTACTGCAACTTTGACCCCAATCTTTGCAAAGACACTGCAACTTCAGTGGCCACGCATCCTCCGGAGTCGCAAGGACTTTGCCTTCACTAAGGACATTCAGAAGGAGTCTCCCTTAGTGAGGGATTCACTCCCCTGCATCCACAGGCACCTTAACGTCGACAAATGATTTGTAGATCCTGCTGTCCCACAGATTCCTCAAGGCTCTGCATCACAGGTGGTGGTGGATCTGTGGGTCTTCAGACGTCTGACCGGTCGTCCTTTCAACTTGGAAGACTGGGTCTCTCGTAAGAGCTGCTGGGAACAAACCCCTGAGCACCATGTCTGTTGTCGTTACCAAAGTTTGTTGGGTCTTCACCACAAAGACTGCCTAGCTCCAAAAAGTCCCACCCTCAATCACACTACTCCAAGACAGACATCTTCCCTGGAACCTCTGCAACGTGGGCATCCATCCTGTGTTTGCCGCAGAGGCCTCCTTGTGACTCCCATTGCCTGTCAGAGGGTCCTCCTGGGGGTCTCCATAGATTCTTGCTGGCTCTCCTCACTGCAGAGGGTCAGTCCTGACTTAGGTGCAAAGGGTGAGTCTCTCTGACCTTGCTGGCCCCACTACTCCAACTTTTTCCAACTCTTCTCGAATTTGCCAGGGCTTGTTGGTGGTCCTGCTGACTGATCCCTCCCTCTGGGGCAGCTCGTGGGCAACACATGGGATTCCTTCTG
Organism: Pleurodeles waltl; assembly: GCF_031143425.1. Classification (NCBI taxonomy): domain Eukaryota; kingdom Metazoa; phylum Chordata; class Amphibia; order Caudata; family Salamandridae; genus Pleurodeles; species Pleurodeles waltl. Next base: position 107,661,749 of record NC_090443.1, read on the forward strand.
CATTGATCAGACACTGCAGCTGCATCTCCAAGACAATCGTCCACCAGCACTGCTTTCACGAGACGTGGGTATTGCCCCCCTCCTCGCCCGGGATGCCTCCAGGTGGTTTGGACTGTCCTTTCCTAACCACGACGTACCCAAAGTTATCCTATGGGACAACCAAAACTAGGTAACACATCTGCACATGGGCTCCTGGGGAATCCCAGCTACTTACCTTCATTTTAGTACTTCTCTAGTCCTTTGGATTCTTGAGTATATAGTTTGTCTCCCCCCAACACAATATATAGTTCTTATATACTTTAACCTACCTGTTTCCAAGTATAATTTTGTGTGTTCACATCTCCAGTTAAGAGTTATACCAAAGTTAGTTTCGTGCCTCTGGGTGGGAATAAAAAATACTTTTTTCTAACACTTGGTGTGGGCCTTTGTGTGTAAATCATTGACTAACTGTGGTTATTTCAATTGCTTTACACCCTATCCGAAAAGCCTCAGCTGCTCTCCACAGATACCCCTTTCTGAGAGCTTTGGTTATTGTTACGTCACTATCACTAAGGATTTCCTGGATTCAGTGCAGAGTGCATCACCTATAGGTGAACACCATATACTGAGCCAGCTTCCTACACATAGGTGTTCAAGGTCTTCACAAAAGTAAGCGGACACACTTGGGAGTGGAAAGGACAGTTTTTAACCAAAACACCCCTGTTTGTGTCTGGATGTGAAGCTGCAACAGCTTGACTTGGAACAGTTGCTTTATCTTTTGAAAAAAATGGCTCTGGTGGTGTTTGACTCAGTCCTTTTCTTTCTAGTCTTTTCTGTGACCAAGCGCTTTTAAAATTCTGTGCCCAAGTTGTCGGTGTGCCTAGGCAGGCAATCTTTTCCATGCCGAAACAGTCAGCACTGAGTGAGATGTGGAAGGTTTTGTGCCAAAGCCAGTGGCATTTGGCATTGAAGCAATTGTCTTTGGCTTAAATTTCATTGCCAAGCCTGAGGAAAGGGGCATCCAAAAACGTTTTTTGATGCCTGCCATGGCCAGAGGTGGCTCAATCGCCTTTGCTTACAAACTTGAGTTTTTTGGTTGGAGCAAGGGGTTGTTTCTTCACTGTTCACGGTTTGTAGACCTGAAGGGATTGCCTTCTTTTAAATAGTCATTTCAGCTTCTGAGTCTGTCTCTTGAATGGAAAGCTCCTCTTGTACAGCGGAAGCCTCCTGAATTTCCTGCTGTGTCCGACATGGTGTCTTGGATACCAAAAATGTTGGGTATCTCCTCAACTTCTTGCCTTTGTATTTCTTGGCAATGTGCTCTTATCTCGCAGAGGCTTTTCTTCAGCCAAAACGACTTCTCTATGTTCCGGCAACAATCAGAAGTTACAAACCTGATTGTGGTCAGTCCAAGGGAATTTGGAGTGGCATTTCGAACAGAAACGAAAAGGCATCTGTTCCATCAAGCTTTCATTCTCCATGGTGTAGAATGGAGAAAATGGCTGCCCAAAGGGCATGGTCCTAAGGGCCTCATTCGAAAGTTCAGATTAACAAGTGAAGAAAAAATATACATATACAAACCGACAGGCTTGGAAAGGGTTTCCTGAACAGAGGAGACCTAATACCGAATCAAACTGAAGCTCCGAGAGAACACGACCAGACCCAACAGCAGAAGAAAACAATCTGAAGATGAAGTCTAGGACCATATACAATGCCAACAGGAGGAGTCACTATCTCGTGACCTGAAAGACTTCTGGAACAAAAAACTTGCAGTCTCCAAGACCAAACACTAGACAGCAGACATATGCAAAGCATGTGCATCTACAAGCCACATGTCAAACATGTTGCTAGAGAACAACCTTTCAATAGTTCACATAAAATGCATCCTTGCTCGTTCTGTAAACCTTGCAAACATGCTGTAGATGAACAAAAGTCATTGGAATGTCATACATTATACCATATCAATGGCAGGTTGAATGCTATACAAACTCAGAACATTAGATATTTAGGAGTAGTTGCTCCGAACTGCCACTTGCTCTGACCTCTGACACAAAAAGTTGGGCTGCATTTGATGATCAAGACTACTTTAAGTGAAATACCTAAGAATTTTAGAGTATAAAATGATAACGCACAACAACTACATTGTTTTCTAAACACCTTTAGGGCACTGCTGCCAGCAACACTACCTCAAAAACAATGACTTTTGGAGTTTGTTTTATCATAAGCAAAAATTTTCAAACACTATTTCAGATGATTTGCCACTGAGGGCTCAGGTATCCTTCTTAGGGTAGAGTCTGCAATAATGTGTTAGCAGATGCAAATTGCTTTCGAGACGCTGTTGTACTTCCCTCTTTGGTGTTTTTAAGCGCTTGTCACTCTTCCAAAAGGGTTAAATAAAGGTGCACTAGCCACACTTGGCTAGTACACGCCTTTACTCATTCCATGGTGTCACAGTTAGAGTATGCCCAGGGGCCTCTGAGGCCAAAGCGTGACTGCCACCTCCACTACATCTTCGTCTACGGGTGCACACTCATCGATTCATTCAAGGAACAAAAAATTCTGTTGACATTAATAGATTAAAAATACTTCTCACGGCGCAGGTCCGTATGGGCGATCATCACCGCGCAATCAACAGAATGTTTTTGATTTACAAAAAGATATAAAACCTAGTGTCAAAATTGTAGCATGGTAGAGCCATTCTGGTCACGCCTCCCTCAGTGCCCTCCAAATTTTTTTTTTTTTTTTTTTTTCCTGTTTCCTGAACTCTTAAGTAACTTCCGGTGAACGTCCTGCCCCAAAAGAATGGGAGCACGTGACTGACTAGTTCTGTGTTAGCCTCCGCTGCAGGGATTGCCTGTCACTTGATGGGCGCTTAGCCTCAACTAAGTGGGGTGTATGTGACGCTGGACAAAGCAGCACAGACTGAAGCCCGCCAATAACTGGTGCTTCTGTTTTGTATTAATGGAGTGACGAGGACCCCCTCCACAATGGACCCGGTGCCACTGCACTTATGGCCCTAATGATAGCTATGACCCTGCTCCCCTGTATCTCTTCACTCCTAGATTCCTGTATCACTCCTTCATGTCTACTACCCCTTCCTCTCCTCCCTTGCTATTGCCCTGCCTCCACTTTCCACACTCATCGTGCCTTTCCACTGCCCACTGATTGATCGCTTTTCAACTGCCTTCCTTGTCCACTCCTCTTGCCCTGTACCTCTTCGCTCTCCCATTCTAAATTTTTTCTGTATCCCTCCATCCTTTTGTCCTTTCTCCCTCAGTACTTGAATACTTCGACCTTTCATTGCTACCCCTTACCTCTCTCCTTTCTCCACTGAGAATCCCATTATGCAGTAGAACTAGCCCTCACATTCTCTTATGTCGTCCTCTTCTGTAACTCATTCTCTTCACGCTCTCCTACTCAGACATCCAACCCTGTATCTCTGCATCCTCTACTTCCAATGCACCTACTTTCCAACTTGCACTGTCCCATGAACTTGAACCTTCGTTGTAAGGAAATGCCTCCTTGGCATGGTTGCCCCCTGACTTTTTGCCTTTGCTGATGCTATGTTTACAATTGAAAGTGTGCTGAGGCCTGCTAACCAGGCCCCAGCACCAGTGTTCTTTCCCTAACCTGTACTTTTGTATCCACAATTGGCAGACCCTGGCATCCAGATAAGTCCCTTGTAACTGGTACTTCTAGTACCAAGGGCCCTGATGCCAAGGAAGGTCTCTAAGGGCTGCAGCATGTCTTATGCCACCCTGGAGACCTCTCACTCAGCACAGACACACTGCTTGCCAGCTTGTGTGTGCTAGTGAGGACAAAAACGAGTAAGTCGACATGGCACTCCCCTCAGGGTGCCATGCCAGCCTCTCACTGCCTATGCAGTATAGGTAAGCCACCCCTCTAGCAGGCCTTACAGCCCTAAGGCAGGGTGCACTATACCATAGGTGAGGGTACCAGTGCATGAGCATGGTACCCCTACAGTGTCTAAACAAAACCTTAGACATTGTAAGTGCAGGGTAGCCATAAGAGTATATGGTCTGGGAGTCTGTCAAACACGAACTCCACAGCACCATAATGGCTACACTGAAAACTGGGAAGTTTGGTATCAAACTTCTCAGCACAATAAATGCACACTGATGCCAGTGTACATTTTATTGTAAAATACACCCCAGAGGGCACCTTAGAGGTGCCCCCTGAAACTTAACCGACTATCTGTGTAGGCTGACTAGTTTTAGCAGCCTGCCACAAACCGAGACATGTTGCTGGCCCCATGGGGAGAGTGCCTTTGTCACTCTGAGGCCAGTAACAAAGCCTGCACTGGGTGGAGATGCTAACACCTCCCCCAGGCAGGAATTGTCACACCTGGCGGTGAGCCTCAAAGGCTCACCTCCTTTGTGCCAACCCAGCAGGACACTCCAGCTAGTGGAGTTGCCCGCCCCCTCCGGCCAGGCCCCACTTTTGGCGGCAAGGCCGGAGAAAATAATGAGAAAAACAAGGAGGAGTCACTGGCCAGTCAGGACAGCCCCTAAGGTGTCCTGAGCTGAAGTGACTCTAACTTTTAGAAATCCTCCATCTTGCAGATGGAGGATTCCCCCAATAGGGTTAGGATTGTGACCCCCTCCCCTTGGGAGGAGGCACAAAGAGGGTGTACCCACCCTCAGGGCTAGTAGCCATTGGCTACTAACCCCCCAGACCTAAACACGCCCTTAAATTTAGTATTTAAGGGCTACCCTGAACCCTAGAAAATTAGATTCCTGCAACTACAAGAAGAAGGACTGCCCAGCTGAAAACCCCTGCAGCGGAAGACCAGAAGACGACAACTGCCTTGGCTCCAGAAACTCACCGGCCTGTCTCCTGCCTTCCAAAGATCCTGCTCCAGCGACGCCTTCCGAAGGGACCAGCGACCTCGACATCCTCTGAGGACTGCCCCTGCTTCGAAAAGACAAGAAACTCCCGAGGACAGCGGACCTGCTCCAAGAAAAGCTGCAACTTTGTTTCCAGCAGCTTTAAAGAACCCTGCAAGCTCCCCGCAAGAAGCGTGAGACTTGCAACACTGCACCCGGCGACCCCGACTCGGCTGGTGGCGATCCAACACCTCAGGAGGGACCCCAGGACTACTCTAAGACTGTGAGTACAAAAACCTGTCCCCCCTGAGCCCCCACAGCGCCGCCTGCAGAGGGAATCCCGAGGCTTCCCCTGACCGCGACTCTTTGAATCCTAAGTCCCGACACCTGGGAGAGACCCTGCGCCCGCAGCCCCCAGGACCTGAAGGACCGGACTTTCACTGGAGGAGTGACCCCCAGGAGTCCCTCTCCCTTGACCAAGTGGAGGTTTCCCCGAGGAACCCCCCCCTTGCCTACCTGCAGCGCTGAAGAGATCCCTAGATCTCCCATTGACTTCCATTACAAACCCGACGCTTGTTTCTACACTGCACCCGGCCGCCCCCGCGCTGCTGAGGGTGAAATTTCTGTGTGGGCTTGTGTCCCCTCCGGTGCCCTACAAAACCCACTGGTCTGCCCTACGAAGACGCGGGTACTTACCTGCAAGCAGACCGGCACCGGGGCACCCCCTTCTCTCCATTCTAGCCTATGTGTTTTGGGCACCGCTTTGAACTCTGCACCTGACCGGCCCTGAGCTGCTGGTGTGGTGACTTTGGGGTTGCTCTGAACCCCCAACGGTGGGCTACCTTGGACCAAGAACTAAGCCCTGTAAGTGTCTTACTTACCTGGTTAACCTAACAAATACTTACCTCCCCCAGGAACTGTGAAAATTGCACTGTGTCCACTTTTAAAACAGCTATTTGTGAATAACTTGAAAAGTATACATGCAATTTTGATGATTTGAAGTTCCTAAAGTACTTACCTGCAATACCTTTCGAATGAGATATTACATGTAGAATTTGAACCTGTGGTTCTTAAAATAAACTAAGAAAAGATATTTTTCTATACAAAACCTATTGGCTGGATTTGTCTCTGAGTGTGTGTACCTCATTTATTGTCTATGTGTATGTACAACAAATGCTTAACACTACTCCTTGGATAAGCCTACTGCTCGACCACACTACCACAAAATAGAGCATTAGTATTATCTCTTTTTACCACTATTTTACCTCTAAGGGGAACCCTTGGACTCTGTGCATGCTATTCCTTACTTTGAAATAGCACATACAGAGCCAACTTCCTACATTCGTGTTTCCCTCTTATCAGTCCCTGGGAACATCTACTTCCTCCCTTGTACATTTCTGATCCTTTCTACTTCGTCCACCTTTCTACTCTCTCCTGTATTTCTGTTTTTTCCCCTCTTACATTCTTCTCTCTTTATTGTCCCTCTTCACTTGCTACTCTCCATTTTCTTCTTTATGTCTTCTATACCCTCAGTCTCTTCACTATACCTTTCCAGTCTTTTGTATGTTTCCATCATCCTCTTTTCCTCAGCCCCTCAATCTTCCAGCCATTTCATTTGATGCCCCCGTAGTTCTCGATTCATGCATCTATATCGCTATCTCTACTATCTCAGTTTACATTTATCTCGCATGTATTCCCTTTATCTCTCCACCCCTTTCAGTCACTCTCATCACTCCCATACATTACCTATATCCTCTCTACTGCCTTCTACACATTGTACCTATCTGTACCTCCACACTGTGCACTGGTCCCCTTTCCCAGCCCGTCCCCTCCCTCCATCCCTTCCACTACTCCTGCTATCTCTTTATTGTACTATTTCACATCTCGCTTTCATGCACTATCCCCCATCACTAATATTCCAGTACAACACAATTCCACTAAACACCACAAATCCAATACAAAACATAGGTAAAACAAAAATCACTTACAATGCCAATAGCTCTAATTCTCACTATTGAGACCCACTGCATTGCAAATGCTTGTTTTAAAGCAACACCCTCTGAAACAAGGAAACACACTATACAAATACTTTAAATTAAAAAATAAACTGTTCATGTACCTCAACCGGTGTACTTTCTGGGATCTCACGGAGAATTATTATACATCTTTTATGGTTTGGTCTCACTTTTTCGCCTTTCTCGTCAACTTGCACCATAGGGGAAGCTAAAAATTAAATTTAATTTCAGTCAAAAAGCTTTTAAACAAGGCATTTCTAAGAAGCTATGTAAACTTATAACAATGTGAAAAAGTTGTAGAAATGATACAAATGAGTCATGATCCCTCTATTACCAATCATTTGGTCAGACTGTATACAAGGGATTCAGGAACAGTAGAAAGAAAATACGAAAGGAAGACCAAAGCAAGGACCAGGTGGGAGATAGAGGAAAGCTCAACATATAAATTGTCCCATGGTTATAGCATAACAAGGAATATACCACCTGAAAGTGTGTATACAAAGTTTCCTTCCTTGCGGTCACAAATGTAGGTGAATTTTATCAAAAAGTTACTTTTCAACTTTACATTAGGGAGATTTAGCTCTGAACTACAACTACATTAAGGTAATCTTATATGTCCATCATATCAGCATCATCTGTAATGGCCCCAAGACTCCTGATCTTTGCCATTTTTAATTCAAAACAACCCAACAATTTTGCAGCCCTGGGCGGCAAATTTCGCAGCCAAAAGCCTCAAAATTAGCAGTATTTTAGCTGTGGCACCGCAATGTGATTTTATGAGCGTCTAATGTCAGAGAGCAGCTTACAGTACAAACCCTGCTCTGACAACCCGAGCGTGCAGGGCAGCAGGGGCGGGAAAGTGGCAGTGGAGGTTGGGGCATGTTAGACACTAACCAAAAGAGGGGACGGGAATATGGGGGTTCTAGGGACGGCCATGAGGGAAGGGCAGTGGAGGGTGGTGAGCAGGAGAACCTTTGAATGGCCTGCAGAGTCACAGGGGGCACATAGCGGTGCGAGTGAAGCTGCAGGCTAGTTGCACAGGAGGGGGCTCTGTGCATTTGAACGGCAGGCAGCAGAGGAAGTTAACGCCTCTGTCTACTAGCCTGTTTCAATCTCACTTTTACACAACTTTCACAGGCACCATTGTAAAAAGAAAAAAGTAAAAAAAGTTTTCCCCATAAGTGCCGATTTCACAATTATTTAGCAAATCGCGATATCATAGGCGGTCTGAACAACTGTTAACAGGTTTTCTAAGAATTCACACGTACATCGTAATACTTCCAAAATAAGGTCCACGTCGGTGGTTAGCTTCTTCACGCCTTCCATGCTGGCAATTGTCCAAACTGGAACAAACTGATCGCCATCCATTTGGGACATCAAGTACAGATCCTTTGACAAATTTTCCCTAAAACATAAAAATTACACTTCGTGGATTAGCAAGTGCTAAATTCTAAGCACTCATCTAAACTACAGACTTGAAACCATAACCTAAGAACGATTATTTCAATAATGCCTTAACAGTTTTCTATATATATTTTTCTCAACAATTATGCATATTCTGGCAGCTCACAAGACTTTCTAACGTCATCCGTTACTCATTTACAGTCTATGACATGCCTACCGGAAGCCAGATGGAAAGCCATATTGTACGAAAATTTGCACTGGTGCAGCCTCTAATGGCACAGTGTGGCTTCCAGCATCACTTGGAATGCTGGAGGTGTAGGTGATCTGGCCGTTAAGAAGGTTTACAAATTAGTGCTGCACTGTGGTACAACCTTACAGCATTATGGTCCTTCACAGCGTCTATTAGTGGATGTTGATTTATCAGGCCTCACTACATGACCTTTAATACGCTATTAGCATATCCAATTGTAAGCTGCGATGGATGGCAAGTGAACTACCTTGATAACAAATGGCTGTCCCTTTTTTAATTTTCTTTCTTTAAAATACTAACATAGTAAATCAGGATCTTCCGGTGCCTAGTAAACTGTGTGGATGACTTATCAGGAATCCCAAATTGTTTCAGCACCAAACAAACTGCATCCAAAGCAACTGTTTATTGCTGGATATTTTAAGGCAAGTGGAACAAGTCTGGACTAAGTGTTGTAGAAACTCATTGGCTAGAATGGTGCTGTGTAGTACAGAAAAAAAATCATTGCACAAGCTCAAAACTTGCCTTTTTTATATATACATGCAAGACCTTTAATTTCCTCTCCTACATTCCCATCCACAGGTAAGCAACACCCATTCCAAAGATGACATGGAGGAAGGCCTTCGACACCTGATGAATGGCCTACAACTGCACTAGACTGGTCTTTGACGGAATCTCCACTTTCCATAATAATGCCCCCAACTCAATGACACATCAGTCACCACCATAAACTGTAGGTGAGAAAGAAATAGGAGCCTGCCACACCAATTGTGTTCAAGTAGCCATCACTGCATTTTTTGAGCAGTTTTTTTTATTTATTTAATAAACCTTTGTGTTGGGCCACCTTGCATAGTCCATCAAGAGAATACTGAGGCTACGAGACCAATTAGCCTGTTTGGACAGAAAGGTCCTTTGCAGAGACATGTACCCCTGCCTTTAGTGCCCCGCTGTACTGTTGTCTGGCTCCCCAATAGAGATTTTTTGTTGTAGGCGAACATGAATCATGCATGTGTGCCATGACACAGGCATGTGTCTCAGACTGCAGTCTTGTTGGACTGGGAGGAGTGCCCAAAGTGTTCCCCTTCATAGAGGTGGAAGGGTACCTCCTTCACCAGGAGTTAAGGAACAAGAGCGTGATGATGGCAGCATAACAAGTAGTAGTGAACAGGACCTTTTAATCACGTCACTTGAGTGAGGCTTTCAGCTCACTCACCATTTCAAAAGCTCTGCTGCTTTGTGTGCAACTCACCCTTGGCCTACATCAGTTACGCTGTGGAGTGCCACAGAGCGCAGGATTATTGAGTCGGCTTTTTATGTGCCTTTTAAGATTACAATATAAGGATGGAATAAAAATGAGCAATGTATGTGTGGTTAGTACATGTGCTGGGTGTATGCAAGCACAGAAGGATTAAACTACATGAGAGCTGAAGCATGTGCTGGGTGTACGTGCGCCTGCGTCAAGTAAAACACATCAAGGGGCCTATTGAGACCAAACTATCAAAGTGTGTGTACCAGGAAAACACATTCTCATGGGACTCCAGTCAGGAGTCGAAAGACATAATTCTGCCACTGAGAACTTGACTTGCATCACAGAGCTGCTTCGATAACTGGAGAGAGCAGCCACGCCACTCTGGAGAGTCAGCCTGCACCTGACCGACGCTGCTGCATGTACCACGAACCACCTGACTACTCCGAGCAGGATCTTGAGTGCCATTGCTGAGGGCACCTGCTGTAATACGGATTGCTTCTGTGCTGCAGAAGCAGTTAAGACTTGAAATCTTTGGCCTTTGGGGCCCCAGGGGATTTACTGCTAAAGGTGATGTGGCATCAGACGCTTTTGATTGACATCCTGAAGAGTCCAAAGGGAACTCTAGTACAGCTAATAGTTTGCATCCTCTGATGCGGCTACCAGTGAAAGGATAAGAACCTTGAACACATTCCATGAATGAGTGGTAACATAAGAAAAACAAATAATTTTAATATTTACAACTGTTATTCATCAGGAATAAAATAATTAAGTAGTGAAAAACACAAGATGAGTCCAACCGCTGCTTATTTTACATCTGCACTCTACTCCATTTAAAGATGGCCCAACATGTTTACACATATTTCAAGGCGAATTGACTTGCATTCAGTTCATCTTTTCGAATACGAACACTAAGTAACCAATCACCAAAAACTGAAAGTACTTCAGCCACCCTGCACATGACAATAAAAGAACAGAAAGGAGAGAAGAACCTGCTAGCCAATAAAAAGCAAGTAAATTCAAGAGACGTTCGAGTGATGTTTGAATTAACAAACGGGAAGTTCAAGTTAGTTGCGAAGTAGGGTCTGGTTCTAAGTCCATTTAAAGTTTTCATTTTTTTTATTTTTATTATTAACAAGACTTTGCAGGCACAGCACAAACATTGTGCAGTCGAAAGCTAAAAAAAAAAAACAGGGACTTCGAAGACATGTAAGGCAGAAGCAGACCAAGGACTCCGAGGAAGGAATAATAAAGCTGAAAGAACAATGTGTTGTATAGCTGACCTTCATCCCTAACCTTTAAGTGCCAGGCACATACCGCCTGAGTGGCTTGCATATTCTTTTCTACAGTAGATTTACTCTTTTGTTTCCACAGCAAGCCTGCTTGTCGGGATGATTTGAATGCATTACTCTATATGTTGACCAAATCCAGTCACAAGCAGTTCTCGCATGGAAGTCCTTTTAGTTAATTTTTCAATGTTAAAATCAGCAGCCTACTGTGAAATCCTAGAAACACCTTGGCCGTCATCCGTTCTAATCATGCAATCTACCTTGAGAAGCAGAATTCGAGCTGCTTCTTCAAACATTCTCGGAGATCTTCTTGAGACACTGCTGGTGTAACTCCTGTACTGCCTTCACCTAAAATAAAAGAAAGATGGGATGAGGAGGGACAGTTGAGGGTGGTGACCAACCATCCCACAGCTTGTACACAAATGCTGATCTAAAAAAATAAACAGACAACTACATCTCTGCCATTCCTTGCTCATCATTCCATGTGCAGAACACATCTGCCAGGTTCCTTCAGATCTCATAATCTTTAAAGGTCACTGGGTAAGTACCAGCACTCAGTTGGTTCATGAAAAAAAGAAAAGCAGAAAGAAAAAAAAGGAATAATATGAATGGAGAAGACAGATGTAAAACTAGATACTGCTAGGCAGAATTTTAACAAAAGCTAAATAAAGATGATCCAACCTTAGCGCTGGCACAATCCCTCTCTGAGCTATGTTCATCATTAGGAACCATTCTCAAGTTAAAACTAAAGTTTAAATACTTACACTTTATAACCAGTTGGAGAAGAACCAAAGCTGTTCAGTGTTAGCAAAACAGATCTTTGAAACGGTGGTCTACTGGCTCAATTCTATGTGAGGATCGGAGGGTCAGAACATGCTTTTCTTTATTCCATTCATTTAGCCCAGCAGCCAACAAAAACAGTATTTATAAACAAATTTTAAGTGGATGCAACTCTAATGAGTCCAAGCATAAACTCGAAGGCCACCAATCAAATGACTCAGTCCCTTCAAAGACCATAGCCAAGAAACAGCACTTGCTCTTTCTATGACGCTCAGCAGGCAGATTAAGAGCTTTCCTCTGGTGCTCAAAATCCCTTGTAAGTGTGTGCCATCTGCATGATCCCTGATGCAGCACAGTCTTAGACTTGCGCCTGGCGAGTGCAAGTTGGGGCTCGTTATGGGTGGTTTCCTGCTGGTGCTGCTAGGAATGCCTTTGACTACTTCTCTGTAGTATCTGACTTCCATTCGAAAGACAAATGGCACATGTGGGTCTGCCTCTTGTTTAGGGTGGATAAAAGAAATTAGTTTTAGTCCTCCATTTACTTTACTGGGCTTCATGCAAATACCTGGTGAATTGTTTTCACAATTTAAAGAGCTCTGTCTGCATCCACAAAACAGTTATTGCCATAATAAACTGGCTGGCCCGTATTGTTGTCATTTTTATTACTAATAGTGTAGAGAGTTGGGTTCTGGTTGCAGTATCCCCCCACGTTCTGCCTGTTTTTTTTTAGATTATAAAAAAAAAAAATAAAAAAAACTTTGACTGAAGTGCACTGGGCTCCTGCTAACCAGGTCCCCAGTGCCAGCGTTCCTGCCCTAAAGACACCTGCTCCCCCAAGTGACCAGGCTCTTCAGCCCCTTTTAAGTCTCTAGAAAATGGTACCCCTGGTACAAAAGAAATGAGTAATGAAGAGTGCCCCTCAGAGCTGCAGCACTACTTGTGCCAATCTGGGGGACCCAGCACCAGCCTCATGCAGACTGCCATTGCAGGCAGTGTGACAAGGTGATCCCAAAATTGAAATCACGACATGGCACACTTGTGTGCCATGTACCCAAAAACACTGCTTGTAATATCTGTAAGTTACCCCTAAAACAGGCCCTTAGTCCTAGGCAGGGTGCATTATATTACAAGTGACGGTATATATGCACGAGAAAATACTATGTCTAAGAATCGACACATAGTAGGGGTGCAAGGAAGCCATTTTGAATACATGTGCTTGACACCTGCCATTAAGAGGTCCCATCTACATGATGGCTTCTCTAAGGTTATGGATGTTTGGTATAAAACATCTCCTATTAATAAACCTTCACTGATTCCAGTGATGGACTTATCAATTCATGTACCCAGATGGCACCTTAAATGTGCCCCCTGAAAAAAATTAACTGCTAGTGAGCGCACGGACTTGTTCTGGGCAGCCTGCCATCAACCAACAAGACTGACCATAGAGTATGAGCCTCTGCTCTTGAGAGGTCAGAAACAAGCCTGACTGGGGTGTTACCCACCCTCTCCCCCACACGATGACCTGCATTCCAAGGCAGGAGCTTCAAAGAAGCCTACCGCCTTTGGTATGCAGATATGGACTTCCTCAGAGAAAGATGCCAACACACCCCATTAACACCCCCCCCACCCCAGGGGTCATCTGGCACCTGGACAGGCAGGAAAATTAGCTATGCAGGAAGTGCGTCACTTCCAGACAAGGAACGCCCCTAGGCTGAAGTGGACACGACTTAGGAAATTCTGCTATCTTTAGTGTGGTGGAATTTAAGGTATCTGGACAGGGTGATGCTCACTCCTCACAGGAAGTGGTCATCTAGGGGGTTTAGTGACCCAAAGGTGAGAATCCTATTAGCTACTAACCTTCACTCCCCGTAACGCCCCCTAAATGTAGTATTTAGGGGACCCCTACAAAGCAGATTCTCGCCGAACACAAAAGGAGGAGTGGACAAGAACACTGTTGAACCCACGACAGAGGAGCATGGCTGACTTGGCACCAACCCTGTCAGCTGCACCGACCCTCTAGCATCAACTGACCTGTCCTGCCGCTGCAGCCTCCAAAAAAAAAAAAAAAAAAAAATGGGAGAGCTGCCAGTTCTTTGCAAATCGCCAAGAAGAACTACCTTGGAGAAAAGGAGCTGCTCCCCTGCATCTGCCGGCACACAGAACGAACTGTGAGGACCGGGGCCTCCAAAAACCGGACATCACCATTGTACCAGAGCCACCTAGCCCGAGCTGAAGTGGGACAACGGTACCAGCATGGTCCACAGGCCCTCCAGAGTCTAAGCCCACCCCAAGCTTGCCCGCTGAAGACTTTCCATCAGCATCTGCTGCCTGATTCTGCAGACCTCACCAGTTACTGCCTTTGGTGACAGAGATCCACCATCCACTGCACCCGGATGCCCCAGATCAAGAGAAGGGACACTGGTGTCCCTACGTATCCCAGGCTCATGAGACCCAAGCCCACCTGGTGCTTTGGCTGGATTGAAACCACCTTCACACCCCAGTCCACGCCTGCAGCCTGTTTCTGTGGGCCCCCAGCACTGTGACTGCCTCCGCTGACTGTAAACCCAATAGTCCAAACCAATTCTACACCCCCACGTCCTGGACAGAGGAGAACAGGACCTCTAGTGTCACTACATCCGAGCATTACAAGAACTTAACATCCCTCAGTGGTTCACCCAGACTGGACTCAGTCCACCCCTGCCGCAACTGTGACCAGACCAATCCCTGTTAAGACTTACATGGGGCACCCGACGCTGAACTGAGTCACTTCACCTAGCCGCCCCTGTACAGACTGAGGTGACCTGTTGGTGTGGCCTTTGACCTTGCTCCATACTTGCCCCAAGTACAGGAGATTGGCCCCTTAAGTCACTGTAGTATACCTGTATGTAGTGCTGGTTGTTCCTCCAAAAGAAAATGTTCCAGCATCTGAAAAATACACCGTCAACTTTTGAAAATTCTAAAAAATCATGACTTGAAAAGTACTCACCTGATTCTGATGATCTTAGTATCTAAATGTATATAAAGATACGTGTTATTTTTATAAACTGGTGTCAGATTTCTTTGAATGCGCCTCAATCACTGCATGAGTGTGCCTTATATGCTTAGCACTACCCTCAGATATGCCTAGGTGCTTGACCAAACACACCAAAGAGCATTTGGGATGTCATTTGTGCCTCCGATACCTCTGGCGATTGCTTGAATTCTCTGCACAGTGTACCCACATTTTGGTCCACTATATAAAGAGCCAGCTTCCTACAACCAGTCTAAATAGTTTTACTGGCTTCTGATCTCAATAGCAGGTGTGTGGTGTGAGTGGACTTTTGAAAAGGCGGCAGAAGATAAGTTGGCCATGCCTCTAGATGACGAGTTTGGTAATGCAGTTAAAGCAACCCTCGAGCAGGCAGTTGCCCAAGATTTGGTGCCCTTGAGCAGGTAGATGATTGATGATGCGGTCTGCAGAATGACACGACAACCCTCCCACTATGGTCCCCTTCAACCGTTTGAACCTCTGAGGCCCCAAAGGCTCAATGTAAAGCTAACTATGACAAAAACCAAGAGACAGTCCTCCGCCGGCTTGGCGCCTACAAAAAGCTCAGGCTAGCATTTCTAAAATGCCATGCCTCCATAGCAGTGAATCCTCACAACTCCTCCTAATTAAATAGTTTATCTGTAGGTGTAATCCTGCAGCTTGAAGAATTTTCTGGATTCACATGCTGTGCATTATTCACCCCTCTAGTGGTTGGGTCCATAGTTCTCAACTTTTCTACTCTAATATTTTTTCTCATTGGTGGGCATCGACTGATTTCCCCCCCATTTTTCTTGCGACATCGTACACCCTTCCCCGGAGCCTACCACTCCTGGGCACCATTTTTTAAATATCTTTTCTCCTGCCATCTTCTCTGTGGAAATGGGTGGGTCACTTGTGAATCCAGAAAATTCTCTGAACTGCAAAACTACACCTGCAGGTAAACATTTGTTTTGCAGTCTGAATCTTTTCTGGATTCACATGCAGTGCATAGATTTTGTAGCGGCTTTGTTCTGCGGCGATTGGGTTGAAGATTAATTAAGACTCATGAACAGATGTTTTAACACTTTGTCCCACTTGGTTTTCTTGTTCATTTGAATGTCTATGCAGTAGCATTTTGTGAACGTGTGACCACGTCGATGCCATGCAGATGTCCTGTAAAGGTGTATTTGCAAAAAAAGGCAATAGCTGCTTCATTTCTCCTTCTTGAGTGTGGTTCTAGGGTCGAGTTTAGTTGTACTTCAACATGAGTGGGGCACTTGAATGGCTTGCGTGATCCATCTGGCAACTGTGCCCTTAGTTACTAGTTTTCTCAAACTGTCTGCAAAGGAAACCAGTAGTTGCTTTGTTTTCCTCACCGTCTTGGTCTTAGATATAATACATTATTGCAGGACTTGTGTCCAGTGTGTGCAACACGTTCTCCGTTTAATGCTTTGGAAAAAGCTTGGAATTTGTATTGTTTGATTTACGTATAAGCGTGAAACTCCCATAAGGTAAGAACTATGGATCTGGCCTCATGACTATTCTGTCCTTCGGGGCTTGTAAGTATTGTACTTGAACTGTGAGTGCTTGTATTTCAATCACCCTACGAAGTAATGTTATAGCCACTAGGAATGCCGTCTTTAGTGTGATTATTAATGTGGCCTTGTGTAAAGGCACACATGACGTCTTCATTAGGTTGAGTTAGCACAACATTTAGATTGCTTGTGAGGGCTCGTACTTTTCTTGGTGGAGCAATTCTTTTTGCTCCCTCAAACAAATTTTTACTGGAGTTGTGAAGAAACTTCTCCCTATGTGACCTTTTGTGTGGGCCACAATTGCAGCTTTTATGTACCGTCGAGGATGACTACATCTGTTTGCAGTTTAGCAGGTGTGCAAGATATTTTATCACAGTTGAGTCTTTAGTGTTTTTTCCTAATAAGCTCACTTTATGGCACCATAATGAGTATCGCTTCTATTTAGATATGTAGCACTTTCTTATTGTTGTCTTTCTCGCTTTTCCAATAGACGTTTTCTGGTAGCTTTAAATGACTGATTTTTAAGTCTTCAGGAGCCAAGCTGCTAGGATCACAGCCTATGGTTCTGGGTGCAGTGTCCTTCCCTCTTCCACTGACAACAGGGCTTTCTGTTTAGCAGATTTCAAAATGCTGCCCTGTGACATTTCTATTAGTTCTTAGAACCATGTTTGCCTTCCCTATTGAGGCGCAATTAGTACTAAGCATTTTTCTCCTTTGGCATTTGTAGATCACTGTATCACTGGTATCAGGGGAAAAGCATATGCAAATATCCCTGACCAGTTTATCTACAGGGCATTCCTTGGGGTTTGGCTGTGTGGATATCGGGATGCACAGGGTCAGCATTTTCAGTTCTTTGGTGTTGCGAATAGGACTACCCTTGGAGTTACCCAAATCCCGAAAATCTGTTTGAGTACTGCTAGAGTTCCTATTCGTGACAGCATGATGCTCGTCTGCTGAGTGTTTCTACATTGTCCTGCCCTGGTACATAACCTGCTGTTATATCAGTCTCTGAACTGCCTACTTCCAGATTTCTTTGGCTAGCTATGAAAAGGGCAAGGATTGAGTCTGCCCCACTTGTTGATGTAGAACATTGTAGTGGTATTGTCTGTTTAGATCAATATTGTTCTTCCCAACAGCTCTTTCAAAAAGGCTTTTACAGATAGGAACACAGTCTTTAGCTCCAAAACACTGATATGCTGTACTACACCTTGCTCCTTACAGAGCCCACTGGCTTTGAGCGAACGCATGTGACCACCTCAGCCCATGAGGCATATGTTGTAATTGTTACAGTTGCTTGTTAAAATTACCTTCCTTGTTTTATATGGGAGCTGTTCCACCACGCCGTTTCCTCCTGTATCTTGGTGACTACCAGTAGATATTCCCAACTCCTTTTTGCTTGTGAACATTGGTTTGTAGCCATTCCTGAATTGATCTCATATATAATCGTGCACATGGAATCAAAGGGATGCATGAAGCCATCTTCCCCAACAATTTCCCACAGTCCTCTGTCGGAGATTGCCCCTTCTGGTAAAGCTGAGCTTCCTGAAGAAGTGACTACTCTCAATGTGATATACCTTCCATAGTACTAAACAGATTCTTGCTCCTAGAAACTATTTTTCTCATTCTGGATTTGGAGTGTCTCATCAATTGTCTCTCCAAACAGCTGCTCCCCATTGAAGGGTGTATTTATGATGCAGACTTGCACCTCTGGTTTGAATCCAGAAATGTGTTACCATGAATGACATGTTGTCCCCACAATTATTTGGCGACTTGCTGTGTCGGCTGCATCTAATGCGGATTTTAGGCATGTATTTGTAATATTCTTGCCTTCCTCCGCTAGGCCTACTACTCTCTATATTGCTTAGGTAGGTGTTTCAAAGCTTTTCTAACTCCTCCCAATTCTAGTATGTAAATGCGTTCAGGAGGTGTAGGGAGTTGGCTCTGTATGTACTATTCCAAAGTAAGAAATAGCATGCACAGAGTCCAGGGGTTCCCCTTAGAGGTAAGATAGTGGCAAAAAGAGATAATTCTAATGCTCTATTTTGTGGTTATGTGGTCGAGCAGTAGGCTTATCAGAGGGTAGTGTTAAGCATTTGTTGTACACACACAGGCAATAAATGAGGAACACACACTCAAAGACTTATTCCATGCCAATAAGTTTTTATATAGAAAAATATATTTTCTTAGTTTATTTTAAGAACCAGATTAACAAGCACAAGTCCGCACAGAAAGTACACCCTCAGCGGCGGCCGGGTGCAGAGTGCCAACAGGTGTCTGGTTCGCAATAGGTTTCAATGGGAGACCCAGGGGTCTCTTCAGTGATGCAGGCAGGCAAGGGGGGGGATCCTCGGGGTAGCCACCACCTGGGCTAGATGGAGGGCCACCTGGGGGTCGCTCCTGCACTGGACACCTGGGGGTCGCTCCTGCACTGGAGGTCGGATCCTTCAGGTCCTGGGGGCTGCGGGTGCAGTGTGTTTACCAGGCGTCGGGTTCTTGGAAGCAGGCAGTCGCGGTCAGGGAGAGCCTCTGGATTCCCTCTGCAGGCGTCGCTGTGGGGGCTCAACTCTGGCTACTCACAGGCTCGCCGGGGAGTCCTCCCTGTAGTGTTGGTTTTCCGCTGGTCGAGCCAGGGGCTTCGGGTGCAGAGTGGAAAGTCTCACGCTTCCCGCAGGAAACGTGTAGTCTTTTAAAAGTTGTTTCTTTGTTGCAACTTTCAGTCTTTGTGGAACAGGGCTGCTGTCCTCGGGAGTTCTTGGTCCTTTTAGATGCAGGGTAGTCCTCGGAGGCTTCAGAGGTCGCTGGACCCTGGGGGACGCGTCGCTGTTGCAGTTTTTCTTGAAGTGGGGAGACAGGCCGGTAGGGCTGGGGCCAAAGCAGTTGGTGTCTCCGTCTTCTCTGCAGGGCTTCAGGTCAGCAGTCCTCCTTCGTCTTCAGGTTGCAGGAATCTAGTTTCCTAGGTTCTGGGGAGCCCCTAAATACTGAATTTAGGGGTGTGTTTAGGTCTGGGAGGGCAGTAGCCAATGGCTACTGTCCTTGAGGGTGGCTACACCCTCTTTGTGCCTCCTCCCTGAGGGGAGGGGGGGGGGCACATCCCTATTCAGGGAATCCTCCAAAATCAAGATGGAGGATTTCTAAAGGCAGGGGTCACCTCAGCTCAGGACACCTTAGGGGCTGTCCTGACTGCTGGGTGACTCCTTGTTTTTCTCATTACCTCCCCTGGACTTGCCGCCAAAAGGGGGGGCTGTGTCCTGGGGGCGGGCATCTCCACTAGCTGGAGTGCCCTGGGGCATTGTAAGACGAAGTCAGAGCCTTTGAGGCTCACTGCTAGGTGTTACAGTTCCTGCAGGGTGGAGGTGTGAAGCACCTCCACCCAGAGCAGGCTTTTGTTTCTGTCCTCATAGAGCACAAAGGCCCTCACCACACGGGGTAAGAAACTAGTCTCAGCAGCAGGCTGGCACAGACCAGTCAGTCCTGCACTGAACAATTGCGTACAATACAGGGCGCATCTCCAAGATGCCCTCTGTGTGCATTTTTTAAATAAATCCAACACTGGCATCAGTGTGGGTTTATTATTCTGAGAAGTTTGATACCAAACTTCCCAGTATTCAGTATAGCCATTATGGAGCTATGGAGTTCGTTTTTGACAAACTCCCAGACCATATACTTAATATGGCCACAACTGTACTTACAATGTCTAAGGATAGACTTAGACACTGTAGGGGCATATTGCTCATGCAGCTATGCCCACACCTGTGGTATAGTGCACCCTGCCTTAGGGCTGTAAGGCCTGCTAGAGGGGTGACTTACCTATGCCACAGGCAGAATTGTGTGTGCATGGCACCCTGAGAGGGATGCCATGTCGACTTTGCCTTTTTCTCCCCACCAACACACACAATCTGCAATGGCAGTGTGCATGTGTTAGTTGAGGGGTCCCTTAGGGTGGCACAACATATGCTGCAGCCCTTAGGGACCTTCCCTGGTCACAGGGCCCTTGGTACCACTGGTACCTTTTTACAAGGGACTCATCTGTGTGCCAGGGGTGTGACAATTGTGGAAACAATGGTACATTTTAGGTGAAAGAACACTGGTGCTGGGGCCTGGTTAGCAGGGTCCCAGCACACCTCAGTCAAGTCAGCATCAGTATCAGGCAAAAAGTGGGGGGTAACTGCAACAGGGAGCCATTTCCTTACAGGAGGGCGTTCACTATAAGCCATTGATTGGCTGAGCTCCTCTCGAATAGTCTCTCTGTGAGATCCATCCTTTTAATCTCCTTTCCTGGAGGTGGCCCAGATATTGATGGGATATTAGCTTTCTTCCTCGCAGTGGAAGTGATGGAGTCAGCAGGCACTTACCCCTGATGTAGACAGGGCATTTTGAGGAATGTTTATATTTCTTCTCCACCCTTGGTGTTACTGCTCTGCATGTACCAGGCTCTTTGAAGACCTCCTTTTCCTGATCCAGTACGCTGTGAAACATTGGAAGGAATGAATTCCATGTCTGTGATGGTACTAAGGTCTCTAGTAGGAAACATAATCAAGACTTCCTCTGCTAGCTGCACTCCACACCTGTCTGCAGCATTGTTTATTAAGTGATTATACGTTGCAATATCATCTTGAGGTGAAGGCCTCAATGGATAACAATCTACCACTTCTTCAGGGGTCAGTCCCTATTTCATGACAGTTTCTGTATATTCTCTGTCTTCTGACCCCCTGAAACATTGACGGGCCTTCCTGTTATTCCTCTTCTTAGGACTCCTCCATTTCTTCCTGGTGCTCTGGTATCATGGGAGGGTCCATTTCCCCGACTTCCTTCTACATTGATCTTTCTGGGTCACTTTTCTGTGGAACCTGTAATTTCTTCAGAGAGGCATCTGAATCTTTCTTCTGGATTAACGCTGGCATTTCAGCTTTGAGGCGCTGCTTCCATCTCTGCCAAGCGTTCCTTGGGATTGAGCATCTACATGGATTTAGTTTGTCGGTGTTCGTAGAGCTTCTTGTCTTCTCCCTAGATCTGACCTGTTTCGACGTCAAAGCGTCTCGACTTCAAATGTCTTTCGACTGAAGTCTTTTCAGGAGACTTGCCTCATGCAGTGTCCATTTAAAGGGTTCCGAGAAGTTCCATATATCTGGGCATGCCCTTGATCAGTGATTATAAACAGCAAGGCTCCCTTTATTGCCTTGTTTGATTTTTTTTTAGACTGTAGCAGACAGTTTTTTTTCAGTATTACCTGTAGTCTGTCTTTCTTGAGCGGTTCCCCCTCAATTCTCATGTCAGCTTCTCCCTCTGCACCTTTCACAATTTTCTTTGTAGTCAATCGAAAGACCCAAATCACTCAGGGAATAGTGTAGGCTACACCCCCAGGTGCAGTGCACACGCCTGCTTCTCCCTTCAAACATCTTTGACTCGAACCCTGCTTCGATGGTCGATCCGCAGAGCAGTTGTAGACCCGATCTTGATCCTTCTGTGTAAACTTATGTTGGCAATTCAGGCAGAACTGGAACAGTCTTTTCCATATCTCAGAACAGGGAGCACCCTGTCCAGGAATTCCTCAACTTGAAAAGAAATCTCGGTTTGTGCTAGGGACCTCCACTAGTAGCTCTTATTCAATTAACTTAAAAAAAAAAAAATTCTACAAACCCCTTCAGAGTTTATCTTCTCTCATGACTTTAAAAGCCCTGAGCAAAGTATTCAGATCCAACAGTGGAGAGAAAA
Organism: Pleurodeles waltl; assembly: GCF_031143425.1. NCBI lineage: Eukaryota > Metazoa > Chordata > Amphibia > Caudata > Salamandridae > Pleurodeles > Pleurodeles waltl. The sequence goes on from NC_090443.1 coordinate 107,683,810, forward strand.
AAAAAATAAGAATCTGAAGATGGCGACCAAGAGTGGGAGCTTTGGGAGAGAGCATATGATGTAAAGGGAAGCACCAAATGAGGCATCTGTCGATGCCAAAACAGCAAGAGAAAAATCACAGAAGGACTAGAAAAGCAGAGAATCGTTGACCCAACCAATACAGTGGAAAATGCACAGTATGTGAATCCAGAAAATATTCACACTGCAAAACGTGTTTGCCAGCATTGAACAGACTCGGCTACCATATAAAGACAATGTTGATAAAGGAGAGTAATTCAGTAACCCTAATTCTGGTGATTCAGACGACCAACCGGGGCTCGGTCGACCATGTCCCTTAAGAGACTGGAGATTGGATTATTCCTCTAGTGGAGGAAAGAAGGGCCAAATGGTATGTATGTCTAACCTGGTGAATTATTATCACCTGAGCTCAGTAACGTAGTTTAGAGCAGAGAAAGTGGTCTAACATGGATAGACTTAAATCTATGGACGGAGGAGTCAGGGGTCTCCCTTGGTCAAAATACCCACACCCATCTCTTGATAAGGTTGCTTTGATGCCACAGTCAGATGGCTACTTTATTACAAGTTTAAAGAAGAGCCCAAAAAAGGGATCAACCTCTCCTAGAATGCATGCCAGGATAAGCTTTTACAGGGAGTGCAGAATTATTAGGCAAATGAGAATTTTGACCACATCATCCTCTTTATGCATGTTGTCTTACTCCAAGCTGTATAGGCTCGAAAGCCTACTACCAATTAAGCATATTAGGTGATGTGCATCTCTGTAATGAGAAGGGGTGTGGTCTAATGACATCAACACCCTATATCAGGTGTGCATAATTATTAGGCAACTTCCTTTCCTTTGGCAAAATGGGTCAAAAGAAGGACTTGACAGGCTCAGAAAAGTCAAAAATAGTGAGATATCATGCAGAGGGATGCAGCACTCTTAAAATTGCAAAGCTTCTGAAGCGTGATCATCGAACAATCAAGCGTTTCATTCAAAATAGTCAACAGGGTCGCAAGAAGCGTGTGGAAAAACCAAGGCGCAAAATAACTGCCCATGAACTGAGAAAAGTCAAGCGTGCAGCTGCCACGATGCCACTTGCCACCAGTTTGGCCATATTTCAGAGCTGCAACATCACTGGAGTGCCCAAAAGCACAAGGTGTGCAATACTCAGAGACATGGCCAAGGTAAGAAAGGCTGAAAGACTACCACCACTGAACAAGACACACAAGCTGAAACGTCAAGACTGGGCCAAGAAATATCTCAAGACTGATTTTTCTAAGGTTTTATGGACTGATGAAATGAGAGTGAGTCTTGATGGGCCAGATGGATGGGCCCGTGGCTGGATTGGTAAAGGGCAGAGAGCTCCAGTCCGACTCATACGCCAGCAAGGTGGAGGTGGAGTACTGGTTTGGGCTGGTATCATCAAAGATGAGCTTGTGGGGCCTTTTCGGGTTGAGGATGAAGTCAAGCTCAACTCCAGTCCTACTGCCAGTTCCTGGAAGACACCTTCTTCAAGCAGTGGTACAGGAAGAAGTCTGCATCCTTCAAGAAAAACATGATTTTCATGCAGGACAATGCTCCATCACACGCGTCCAAGTACTCCACAGCGTGGCTGGCAAGAAAGGGTATAAAAGAAGGAAATCTAATGACATGGCCTCCTTGTTCACCTGATCTGAACCCCATTGAGAACCTGTGGTCCATCATCAAATGTGAGATTTACAAGGAGGGAAAACAGTACACCTCTCTGAACAGTGTCTGGGAGGCTGTGGTTGCTGCTGCACGCAATGTTGATGGTGAACAGATCAAAACACTGACAGCATCCATGGATGGCAGGCTTTTGAGTGTCCTTGCAAAGAAAGGTGGCTATATTGGTCACTGATTTGTTTTTGAATGTCAGAAATGTATATTTGTGAATGTTGAGATGTTATATTGGTTTCACTGGTAATAATAAATAATTGAAATGGGTATATATTTGTTTTTTGTTAAGTTGCCTAATAATTATGCACAGTAATAGTCACCTGCACACACAGATATCCCCCTAACATAGCTAAAACTAAAAACAAACTAAAAACTACTTCCAAAAATATTCAGCTTTGATATTAATGAGTTTTTTGGGTTCATTGAGAACATGGTTGTTGTTCAATAATAAAATTAATCCTCAAAAATACAACTTGCCTAATAATTCTGCACTCCCTGTAGATATATTGGAGCCACTGAACAAACATTTAGACATGTCTGAGGAAGCCAAAGACCCTGGCAGTACCTGACATTTCAGGATGAGCACAGAGGGCGATATGCTTTCTTGGGAAAACAATTGTGTGCTCTACTAAAAAGAGACGTTTCCTAATAATTAGGATTGACCTCAAATTGGGTGTACTAGCCACATACGAAGCGGGCCCTTTAGCAGATTGGGGCTCTTTGGAGACTCCAAGTCGGGCAAGAATGCAACAACTTTCTCATCGCAGTAATCAATGATTAGAGCATTTGAAAATGTTTTTGCCAGCCATGCCTACAGGTCAGCCTCTCTCAAAAAAAAAAACAAGGCAACCACCAGTTCAAAAACTGGGATCAAACTGGAGTCTCTTTTCAATCAGACAGAGGTTGTGGTGGCAGGGGAAAATCTGCAGCGCTACCAACTCACCCTGTTAACTATTAGGTAAGGGGTATCCTATCTCCCAACCAAAGGTAGGTCGCCGCCTAGGGTTATTCGTTCACTACTGGCGGGACGCCAAAGTCCTGCAAACTGTTGTTGGTTTTTCAAACATCTGCTACAGCGCTCCAGTTCAGAAAAGGCCCGACACCAAATGTTTTGTCAGGAGCAGACAACCTTTTGATTTCACAGGAGGTGAAATGCTTTCTAAATAAGGGGGGCATTGTTTACCTCTTACAGCCTGGGAATTTGAGCAACTGTTTCTTGGTCATGAAAAAACGTCCAGAAGCCCAGCAGTAGGTATATCATCATTTCAAGATGGAGGGTGGTCTCCTCCTGTGAAGCACAATACGGCTGGACTACTGGATGGTGAGGTAGGGATCTGAAGCACAGTCCCTTAACAATTCCTATTTTCCCACCATACTGCAGACTATTGCAGTTTTTGTGGGAGATCTAGGTGTATGAGTTTGTGGCACTTCCCTTCAGACTTTCTTTTCCTCCTTGGTGCTCCACCAAGGTCATGTGACGGGACTGCTTCACTCCAGGGGTGTTCGGCTGACAACATACTTGGATGTTATTCTTTTATTACATCTGGAATAGTCAGTTCCCCAAACTAGAACCTGACTGATAATACCTCTTGCAAACACTGGGTTTTGTGATAAACTAGCTCATACCAGTATTTGTTCCATGGGACTGACTCAGTCCAGCAGGTTCTGAAACTCCCTCACAAGAAACGTGCATCTATCAGAAAGGAGCAGACAAACCGCTTGGCAAAAAAATGTATACTGGTACAATATTTAGCCTGGATTGTCAGCCTCCTGGCATAATCCATGCAGGCCACATTTCTGGGCCATATACAGAACTGAGCTTTGCAGAGGCTGAAGGTGGGTTGTTTTAGGGGAGGCCTTTCCTACACAGCTCAGATCAGCCTTTGAGGAAGCTGGGAATGAGTTGCAGTGATGGTTGAGCCACATGGCGCCTGGTACGGTAGAGGTTTGGCCCCCAACATGGCTATAGAATCTGGCAGCAGCCTTTCAGGATGGAGTGCTCATTGCTGGAACATTACCACTGGCTGACCGTGGTCAGACCAGAAGAGATCAACACTTCAACAGCTTAGAACTGCTCACAAGATGCTTTACAGTGCTATCTTTCAGAACAGACTTGTCATGCATCATCCTGTTAAAGCTGGACAATATATCGGCAGGTAGACATCAATTGACACAATAGGATTAGGCTGAAGGTTCTGGTTGACACAGCCAGGGGCTCTTGGCATGATGGGAGTATGTGCTAGGAAAGTTCAACTGAATCCTGAACTGTAATTCAACGCATCTGAGGGATTCCAGTGTATGGAAGCTACATTCAGCTTTTTTCCAGATTGGGCCATTGTCATGTGGACTTGTTTGTGTTTCTCATCTAACAACAGCATCCTAAATTTTTGAGTTGGAGAATGGACCCTATGGTATCGGTGACAGATGCACTCGGGAAGGAATGGAGACAATTTCAGGGGTATGCCTTTCCACCATTTGTTTGTTACCAAGTTGATAACTCTGGTCTGACTCAGAAGATGTCACTCATATTAAGTCTGGTTTGGAGAGCTCAAGCTTTCTTTCCAGTTTCTCAAACTTTAAGGATTCTCCATATGCCTTGAACAGCTCATACCAACTGGTACTGGACGGGACACTACTGATCAAGGCCTGAAAGATTACAGAAATTCTGTGACGAAGCCTTTTTGGAAAAGGCCACAGATATCATCAGAAGACCATGGGCTGATCCCACCTATTAACAGTATAGCTCTGCTTGGCATTGATGGTCCCATTGGTGCAAACCATAGAATTTGGATCCTGTAGGGACAGACGTACAAGTTACTTACCTTTGGTAACGAAATATCTGGTAGAGACATATTCTAGTTGCAGATTCCTTACCTTAGAATTTTCCCCCAAGCATCAGACTGGATCCGGAGATTTTTTCTTCGAGCAATACCCTTGTGCGTCGGTAGGTGGCGCTGGTCGACTCTGTAGGTGTTGTGGTCGCCGTGATGACGTTGGGAGTAGAATATAGACACTGCCCTCGCACAGAGACGTTAGTTTTTTTTTTTTTAACGACTTTCCACGCCAGAGTACCGAACCGCTAAGAACACAGATACTGGTGCGCCAGAGCTAAGGACCCGAAAAAGGGAATCCATGTCCCTAGAAATCAGTTCGCAAGCAGGGAGGATGGGTGGGCGGTAAGGAATCTGCAACTATAAAATGTCTCTACCATATATTTTGTTACCAAAGGTAAGTAACTTGTACATCTGATAGAGACTTCTAGTTGCAGATTCCTTAACTTAGAATAGATACCCAAACAATGCCATCCTCTGTGGTGGGCTGCGAACTAAGATCATACTAGAAAGTCCTGCAGGACCGAACAACCAAAGTAGCCGTCCCGACAGACCTGACTGTCCAGGCAGTAATGTTTAGCAAACGTGTGCAGGGATGCCCACATAGCTGCCTGACAGAAGTCCTGGACAGGAACTCAGCGTGCTAACGCAGTGGATGCAGCAGTGGCCCTGGTAGAATGAGCCTTCAAGCCTTCAGGAGGTTGCTTTTTAGCCAAAGAGTAGCATGTTTTGATGCAAAGAAGCACCCATCGAGAGATGGTACATTTCTGCACCGCCCTCCCTTTCTTCGCACCCACATTGCCAACAAAGAGTTGATCGTCCTCCCAGAAGTCTTAGTACGATTGAGGTAGAACGCCAACGCTCTTTTTGGGACCAGACGGTGGAGTCTCTCCTCCTCATGGGAAAGATGTGGGGGTGCGTAGAAGGTAGGCAAAGTGATGCACTGGCCTACATGAAACGGTGTAACCACCTAAGGAAGGAAGGAAGCTCTAGTGCTTAACACCACTTTGTCGGGGTGTACGGACAAGTACGGAGGCTTTGAAGCAAGGGCCTGAAGCTCACTCACCCTGCGAGCAGAGGTGATGGCAATAAAGACAGTTTTGAACATGAGGAGCCGTAAGGGACAATTATGCATAGGCTGAAAGGGAGTACACATCAAGAAAGTAAGCACAAGATTAAGATCCCACTGAGGCATGATAGTGGGAGGAAATAAGTGGGTGAGTCCCTTTAACAACCTACTCAAGAGGAGATTTAAAGAGTGAGGGCTGATCAGGAAGTCTAAGAAAGGCAGAAATGGCAGACAGATACCCCTTAAGGGTGCCCAATGCAGAGCCCTGCTGGGCTAAAGAAAGAATGAATAGAAGAACCTCTGAAAGAGGGGCAGATTGGGGGGGGGAGGGGGTCAACAGATTTGTTGGTGCACGTTGCCACATATTTATTCCAACGACAGGCGTATACAGTTTTAGTTGAGGGACGCCTGGCTGCCAAGATAACATTGCAGACTTCGGGTGTAAGGGCAAATGCAGTCAACTGATGCCGCTCAATCTCCACGCATGAAGGCGGAGTTTGGACAGGTTCGGGAGGAGGACCATCCCCTGCTGCTGCGACAGAAGATCTGCCCGAAGAGGCAGTCTGAGTGGAGGATCAATGGACATGCTCAGTAGCTCGGGATACCACACTGAGCCCGGTCGCTCTTCATCTTCTTAAGAACTCTGGGAAGAAGAGGGATAGGCGGGAAGGTGTAAAGGAGCCGGAGTTCCACTCAAGACGAAAAGTGCCTCCGAACGAGTGCCGCCTTGGAAACTCCAACACGCAAAATAGCTGCCATTGCGCGTTCTCTGCGGAGGCAAACAGATCTATCCAAGGCTCTCCCCACATGAGACTTGCGCCACCTCCGGATGGAGACGCCATTCGTGATAGACAGTGCGTCGGCAGCTGAGTTAGTCTGCTCTGGTGTTGCTGAGATCCCGCCAGATGTTGAAACATCAGGGTAATGCTCTGATGTTCCAGCCATATCCAGAGGCGTAGTGCCTCTTGACATAGGGTCTAGGACCCTACCCCGCCTTGTTTGTTGAAGTACTACATGGCGGTAGTGTTGACCGTGAACACCTGCACCACTTTCCCTTTGAGAGAGGGAAGGAATGCTTTCAACGCAAGTCTGATCGCTGGGAGTGCCAGCATGTTTATGTGAAGTCCCGACTCCGCCGGAGACCAGAGGCCTCTGATCTCCGCCTCTCCCATGTGGCCACCCCAACCCAGAAGCGACGCATCTGTCACTATTGAGAGATCTGGTTGGGGGAAGGGAGCGGTATCTGCCATTGACCCAATTGGGATTCAAATGCCAGCCCTGCAGGTCTTTCGCAGTCCCCTCCGAGATCTGGACCATGTCGGAGAGATTCCCCGGATGCTGCGCCCATTGGAACTTCAAGTCCCACTGCAGAGCCCGCATATGCCACCTGGCATGTGTTACTAGCAGGAGGCAGGAGGCCAAGAGGCCCAGCAGCCTTAGAGTCTGTCTCACTGAAACCCAAGACCAAGGCTGAAAGATTGGAATCAGAGCTTGAATGTCTTGGACTCGCTTTTGGGGAGGATAAGCCCGAAACCGCACTGTCCAGAACTGCTCTGATGAAAGGGAGCGTCTGAGAGGGAGTCAGGTGTGACTTCAGCACGTTGATAGTGAACCCCAGCTGGTGCAGGAGATTCGCCGTAGTCTGGAGGGGTGAGACCACTGTCTGGGGCGAAGGTGCCTTCAACAGCCAGTCGTCGAGGTAGGGGAAGACTGAGACCCCCCCCCCTAACCTGCACAGATGAGCTGCAACCACCGCCATCACTTTCGTGAACACCAGAGGGGCACTGGTAAGGCCGAAAGGGAGCACGGTAAACTGAAAGTGCTCGTGACTTACCACGAATCGTAGGTAACTTCTGCGGGCAGGCAGGATGGGAATGTGGAAATAAGCGCCCTGCAAGTCCAACGCTACCAACCAGTCTTCCGGGTCTAAGGCAGACAGAACCTGAGCCAGGGTGAGCATTTTGAACTTCTCCTTGAGGAAGTAGTTCAGGTCCCGAAGATCTAGGATAGGGCGCAAGCCTTTGTCTTTCTTTGGTATCAGACAGTAGTGGGAATAACAACCACGACCTACTTCTGGCACAGGGACCCTTTCTATAGCTCCCTTGGCCAAGACAGACGTGACTTCCTGGCGGAGAAGCACCAAATGATCCTCCGAAAGGGGATGGAAGGATGGTGGCATGTGTGGTGGTGCGGATTCGAAAGGGAGGGAGTAGCCCTTCCGAATTATTTACAAAACCCACACGTCCGTGGTGATATGTTCCCGGTGGGGCAGATGACGGCGGATTCTGCCTCCCACTGGGCGGAAGTGAGGGGACGGACTAGGAAGGTCTGGAGGCTGCTGCGGGGGCAGGGGTGGACTGGACAGACCTCTGGTTCCCTGTCCCACGACCTCGTGGGATTCCGCACCCCCGGCCACGCATAGGCTGTCCAGCGAGCATGGCCCGGTGGCTGGGTTGAGGACGAAACAGGGCGCCCCTTCCGTGGCCATGAAAGGGATGAAAAGCGGACTGTTGGGGGCATGTGGCGGCAGAAAGGCCAAGGGGACCGAGCCGTAGCCATGGACTCCTTGAACCTCTCTAAGGCAGAGTCTGCTTGGTCTCCGAAGAGATGGGTGCCATCAAAGGGCATGTCCATGAGTGACTGTTGGACATCCCCAGAAAAACCAGAAGTATGAAACCAGGCATGGCGCCTCAAGGCCACTGTCGTAACAACTGATCTGCCTAGAGAGTCGGTTGTATCCAGCCCACAACGGATGGTGAACTTTACCACGTCTCTCCAGTCTTTGACTGCTTGGGAGACGATAGCACGGTCCTCCTCCGGTATCTGCGGCAGGACTTGCGCAATCGTATCCCACATGGAGTGGGAATAACGGCCCAAAAGGCATGCAGTGTTCACGGACCGCAGCGCAAGGCTGGAGGAAGAAAACAACTTCTTACCAAACTGTTCCAGCCTTTTGGATTCCCTATCCGGGGGTGGGGAAGGGAACACGCCAGAAGAAGGGGACACCTGGATAACAAGACTCAGGCGTAGGATGTTGGGACAGGAACTTCGGGTCGTTCAGCGCAGGCCAATGGCGACGAGCGATCGTCCTGTTCACAGGAGCCCGTGTTGGGTTTGGACCGCGTACCCAAAAGGGCGTCAGTGAGGGCTTCATTAAATGGAAGAAGGGGTTCAGAAGTAGAAGCCCCAGGCTGAAGCAACTCCGTCAGGAGGTTAGACCTGACTTCTACAGAGGGTAGCTCAAGGCCAAGGACCTCAGCCGCCCTACTAACCACCATACCATACCATAGGTAGCTCCTTCCACCGTAGCCACGGTAGGAGGAGACAGCATGCCAGAGTCAGGAGAGGTATCAAGACCACTGGCTTCGCCCAAGTCCTGTGCCCGGTCCATAGTAGGGTCTTCCTGGTATTCATAAGGGTCCAGGGACCCCTTCAATTCCTCCCCATATTCGTACCCATAGGAAAATGGGTCAGAATCAGACCTCGGGTGAAACGGGTCGAAGCCGCCAGTGCGGAACCCGAAGGCCCCTTCCTTAGCCAAGCCCCTTGGGCCCGAATGCGCCGTATCTGGGTCGACACGCCCAAAGATGAGGCGCATGGCCTCGTAAAACTCTGAGTTGGGCGGGGGCGCTCCGGGAAACTCGGGGAAGCACGGAGCCGACCCAGGCGTAGGCTTAGAGGACAGAGGCCTACTTCGTTGACGCTCGTCCCACGTCGCGTCGGCCGAGCGACGGGGTGAAGTCGGAGAGCGAATGGACTTCTTCGACAACTTCTTTTTCTTACCGTGACCCAACGATTTCGATGACGAGTGGTGGTGGCTCCGCGACTGATCTCAAGACCCTCCTCTCGAGCGAGATCGGGACTTAAGCAGAGTTGAGTGCCGGGCCGCCATCAGCTTTAGGGACCGCTCCCTCAAAGCCTTCGAATGCATCGCCCTGCACTCAGAGCACGACTTCGGGTCGAGGTCGCTCTCGAGGCACCACAAACAGACACGATGGGGGTCAGTCACCGACATCATGCGGTGACAGTCCTCGCAGGGCTTGAACCCGGTCTTCGGGGACATCCGACGCACCAAGTTCGCACCAAAAAAAAGTCAACAAAACGGTAGAATTCGGCCCAAAAAAAATAGCTGATGGTAGCTCTCTCTCAGATCAGCACGTGGCACCGAAAGAAAAGAACTGACGTCACAGCACGAGGGCGGCGTCGATGTACTGCACGACGAACACGATGCCTGCAGAGTCGACCGACGCCACCAACCGACGCGCAAGGGTATTGCTCTAAGAAAAAATCTCCAGATCCAGCCTGACGCCTGGGGGAAAATTCTAAGGTAAGGCATCCGCAACTAGAAGTCTCTATCAGATATTGTGCATATTTTGAAAGCTCTGTCTGAATTGCCTCAGAGTTCTGCCATACTATACGATTAATATGGTCAAGTATACCATTTCAGAGGGCCACAAACCCTGGCATGGGTTACCCGGAGGAGAACAACCATTGGTTTTTAAGTTGTTAAGCAGTGTTAACAACTTTCTAAAGCTCCAGAGTGTAGATATTCACAGTTATGGGATATTAACTTAGCCATACACCTTTTTGACATATGGCACAATCAAGTTTTCCTAACCAGAAAGGAACTTTCAGTTAAGTTATAAATGCTTGTGTGTTTGGTTTCAAGTAAACACGTTTAATCTGAAGCACAGGAAGTGTCTTCCAGAATTTCTACACCACATGAGATAACCTTTATCAGAACAAGATCAGTACAAGAACTATCCATTATAGGTAATTCCCGATAAACACCAAGGTTTGTGCGGTTGGCTCTCCCGGGTAGTCAGAGTAGCACAGAAGGCAAGACCCGCGGGTTCTAAACTATTACTGATCTCTGAAAAGACTGTTAAGCCAGTCTCTCTGCCCAAAATGACTGTGGGATTGTTGGGTAATGGCAGAGAAAGACATCAATACCTCTCATCTTTATTTAGAGAACAACTTGCTATACATCACTTGTCCCAGTGATAGGAACGGTTTCACTAATGGCGAGTAGGCTTTAGACGAGCATAATCAGAGCTTCCAGTCCCCACATAGAATGTAAAGGCTCCTAGCTATTATGAAAGAATGACTATTAAAAGACATGGATGTGTGGATTATCCCACCCCAGGAGGTACAAAGTCACCCATCCCACCCTTTAGTAATATTTCAGTGATATTCAGTTCTGGAACAGGTATGCCTTTTTTTGACTAATGCCAAACGTTTTTCAATTGTGATTTGCTTTACAAGCTCAATGTTAATACATAATGATAGACATTTCAGATATTATGCGTATTATCAGTAATGGACTTTTCGTAGCTGGGTTTTTCGCACACAATTTTTTTTTAGCAGTGCTGTTCCTTGGTGATGTTCTTAACTGAGAAAAGAGCCAGATTGGTGGACTTCGAGTTCCTGCATGGACTCCTGGGAGTTAACGTCACTCACTTTTATAGTTCTGTATGTACTGTTATCTTTGGCTGCTGAGCTAAATTATTGAAACAGCATAAAGTATAGTACAGCATATTTCTCACCTCCGTGACCTTAATTAAACTGAAACTTTCCTTCATGTACCTAGGAAATTTTACACTGACAGCAATTCAACAGTGCTGGCAAAATAATCACTAGTTACTAAATTCATTTGTCAACACAGAAGCTGTATAGCACTGGCCAAAAGGTAAAATTGAGGGTGGGGGGGTAGGGGGATAATAAAGTGACAAGGTTGCCATTTTTTTTATTTTTATTTATGGATCCAAGAAGAATTGGGAAATTTAAATAAAAAAAAACCCGAGTAGAGCGTAAAAGCTTTTTTGTTGTTTTACCAAGGGGAAAGCACCATTTTGTTGTCATTAGGTACCCACCCAAAAAAAATATTTAAAAAAGGACTAAAAAGTGTGAGTCGAGCAGGAGGGAGGAATAAAAAAAAAAAGCCCAATTTGAAGTGGAGTAGGGGATAAGCAGCACACAAGGCAGTGTGTAAGGGAGAAAGTAACATTGGTGGGGGTTAAGAGGGAAAGCAAAAAATAGAACAGGATCAAGGGAGATTAGTGGTGCAGTTGCATGCAAGCAGAGTTGGAAAACCTGCACTCTCATGCCATACTTAACCCAAGAAAAATGCAGTTCCCTAAGTGGCCAAAGAATGGCTACAAGTTGGCCAATCTAAGGGAAGACAAAAAGGCTATGTTTCAGGGAAGGGATGAACAAAGAGACAAACACAGGAAGCAGAGGAATAATAAATAAAAAGCAAGTAACTTAGTGACACAATGGTATGCAATACGGAGCTTAAAATCCACCTAATTCTTGCTAATACGACAATAGGTCTTCGCTACCAGCCACCTTGCAGTTTCTGGTTGGGGAGTCGTAAAAGTGAAACATTTTCACTTTGTGGATTCATTGCAGTTTTTTCCTCAACTGTATAAACCCTGCCATTTCCACAATATCTTTGCCAAATTTACCAATATGCTTCAATAATAAATAAACTGAACCTTGCCATTATCTGGACTACCTCTGATAACACCAAGGCAATCAGAGCACCTAGTCAGATAAGAAAACACGTGAATCACTAGACACAAGAAACCGGTGGGAGGGGGGGGGGGGGGTTTGGGGAGACAGTTGCATCTTCAAATTTACAGTCAATATAGAAAAGACATGTGACCTAGACCTAACAAGAAACCAATAAACCGGTTTGTTGTGGTCTATTGACTGTGGTTGACATTCACCTATGAAACAGATCAGAGCATATTCGTCTCCAGACAGGCCATACAGTATTTCCTTTTATTAGAGCTGTTAACCAATGGAGACCAGTCATTAAAATCAAAGCAAAACTTACCAGAAAACTCATACAAGGGAAATGAAATCTCCCCAGGTGCCAGATCCATTCCGTTAGCCGATGCTACCTCTGCATCGGTTCCATTGCGTGCCACTTCAGTGTTTGAAGAATACATTACTTCATACTGCTTGGAGCTACTGTCCGAAACTGCTAGATTACCTTAAAAAAAAAAAAAACATGAGTTTTAAATTGCTATGGCATAAAACTTTTGTTAAGGACAGGATAAACAAGCTTTGTGGGAGACAGTATGTTTCAAATTTGAAGTAATATGTTGAGGCTTACAAACTACCAAGGTCGGACAACATGGCAATTCCCTCCAGGGAGCCAAGGTAGGATTTGGTGAAAACTAAGATCAGTACTGATCCACACTAGAACAGCTAGAATCAGGTTGTTTCAAGAGAAGGATAGTCTTTTCTTTTTTTCGTTTTTTTTTTCTTTAATACTCTGGCTTACCTACCTTGTCATACCATGGTCTGCCTGTACTCAGTGTTCCCTGTGGCCATCACTATTTTCTAATTAGGTAGCGTAGGTCCCATGCACTTTGCTATAAATTCTGCTGTGCATTCTCCATGGAATGGTTAAATTAAAGACATGCTATTCACTTTAGTTTGTGTGCACTGTAAAGAAATAGTCCAAGTGCCTGGTATTTAAAAAAAAAAAAAAAAAACATTCCATGCTAAGCAATCAATTAAATTCCTGAGCTATTTAAGTTCTCCATTTCCTACTATCCTCATTTCCTTTCGAAGTGTCTGGTTTTTGTTAGTACAACGACTGCTGGTTGAGGACTCCTGTTTCCTGCTCCATTTTGCTTGCAGAGACTGTCATCTGCTGATTGGCATGCAGCACTCTATATGCACAACTGCCTAAAAACACCCTGTACAAGATGCGGCCTCCCGCTTGGCTTGGTCAATCCATCTGAAAAGAGCCATTTACCCACCAGTGCTGCTCGTGGGTTCAGTGCCCATGCCTATAACAAGACACCCAAACACTGTCGGCAAGAAGTTGGGTTAGAATCCAGTCCCCTCAAGGCTACTGCTTTCTACAACAAACCATGAAACCTGGTCATTCAGCTGGTGCCACGGCACCTCTCTCACCTTGATTCAGACCATTATTCACTCAGTTCAAAACTCCAGCTTCTTCAGTCCATTACATACAGCTTAGGTCACTGCGCAGGACAGGCACCTCTGGTTTATCGTTACTTCATGAAGACCTTACAGTTTGACTTGAAATGAGGATGTTTTAGAAGAACCATAAGACAACAAGCATTAGCTATGTCACTAAGTCAGGCTTTGAAAGGTGTTCTAATGTGAAGCATTAGAAGCAAACACTATATGGGACAGATGCATTTGTGCGGAAGCAACGTACTATAAACTAATAGTGGTGTGGGTTAAAAGGCCAGGTGACAGTTGCGCGTCAACCCAGACCTAAACTCCATGTGGATTAAAGGATGTCCTTCTCATCTGTGCTGCTGTCAGAGAAAAACAAAACATCTGGTTATCTAAAACTCTAATGGCATAACAATGTCAAGTGTGTGCCCCTGCAAGTTAAAGCTTAGGTAGCTAAACAAAATCACAGCTATTAGAGGGCAAGGACTTTTTTGTGGAAGCACACAACTTCTGCCCACTAAAAACATCTACTCCTGGCTCAACATGTGGGGATAGCCCAAGTCCCTCTCTAGAGATAATCACAATTGTCTGGTGATAGCTGTGCTGTCAAGCCAGACATAAAAAGGACCCTCAAAGTGGAGTCAGTTTTCTTTTTGTAATTCTGATTTGATATTTTTCAAGGAATAGCACCCAAAACACACTAACAACCTTTTTGGAAATATAGCAATTATTTCCCTAAGTCAGATACTACCCTATGCTCCTTTCCACAAATGAGCATAAGGACGGTGAAAGTAAAGTACAAATTCCTGAAGGGAAGAGCTCATGCCAATTGTAAGTCATTCACGTATGATTGCCTAAAGTGATTGTGTTCTTTTGAGTACTTCTCCAGGCTGAAGGAGTAGGAGTGCACCTCACACCTATTCTTTCCGTGTAAGCTCCAAGTACAGGTGAACAATCGTTCTTACCCAAACTCCTCCCCGCCACCCCAGGGTCGGTCACTGGTGCTTGTTGTCCCTTTTGATGACAAGGATTAACATTGAGGGAAAGTGGGAGATCGCTTCCACAGAAGTTCTTTGAGTTTAGTAGAGTGACCCTTGGCGTCACAAAAAAAAAAAAAAAGCTTAGTGGATCAGTCTATTGTTTTTCTCTGCCTAACCTACCTAGGACATACTAGCAGTCATTTAGCACACAAGGCACTGACAATACGCTATCATCCTTAGACTTTAGCCAACTTTAGTAGACATACTGTCCATCTATTGCTCCAATTACTCACACTACCGTATTCAAGTTACATTTTTATTAACACCAAAAGTAAGAAAACCAATGGTTAACTTGTTTGATGATCACAGCCAATGATTTAACTATTAAAAAACGCCACAATTATAGGTAAACATGATGATCAAAAACAAGTCAGTACCTGAAATTTTACTTAAAGGACATTAACCACCTCAGTTCACATTCGCTGCAAACTCCGAAAAGGAATGTAACAAACATCTGTAGTTCCATGAAACCTCATTACTTTGAAATTGTTGGCTCAGCAATTACAACAGACATTGTTAGGGGGATGATATGATGTAATGTGATGTGCAGTTGTGATGTGCAGTTGTGTTCACTACTTTATATGCTTTGAAACTCGTGTCCTGTTTATGACTGAAATTGCCCCATGCTTTCAGAGAGAACGGTAGGCGAGGACTCCAGCTGACAGTCTTGTGGTGGGTGTAAGGAAATGCCTCCTTGGCATGGTTGCCCCCTGACTTTTTGCCTTTGCTGATGCTATGTTTACAATTGAAAGTGTGCTGAGGCCTGCTAACCAGGCCCCAGCACCAGTGTTCTTTCCCTAACCTGTACTTTTGTATCCACAATTGGCAGACCCTGGCATCCAGATAAGTCCCTTGTAACTGGTACTTCTAGTACCAAGGGCCCTGATGCCAAGGAAGGTCTCTAAGGGCTGCAGCATGTCTTATGCCACCCTGGAGACCTCTCACTCAGCACAGACACCCTGCTTGCCAGCTTGTGTGTGCTAGTGAGGACAAAACGAGTAAGTCGACATGGCACTCCCCTCAGGGTGCCATGCCAGCCTCTCACTGCCTATGCAGTATAGGTAAGACACCCCTCTAGCAGGCCTTACAGCCCTAAGGCAGGGTGCACTATACCATAGGTGAGGGTACCAGTGCATGAGCATGGTACCCCTACAGTGTCTAAACAAAACCTTAGACATTGTAAGTGCAGGGTAGCCATAAGAGTATATGGTCTGGGAGTTTGTCAAACACGAACTCCACAGCACCATAATGGCTACACTGAAAACTGGGAAGTTTGGTATCAAACTTCTCAGCACAATAAATGCACACTGATGCCAGTGTACATTTTATTGTAAAATACACCCCAGAGGGCACCTTAGAGGTGCCCCCTGAAACTTAACCGACTATCTGTGTAGGCTGACTAGTTTTAGCAGCCTGCCACAAACCGAGACATGTTGCTGGCCCCATGGGGAGAGTGCCTTTGTCACTCTGAGGCCAGTAACAAAGCCTGCACTGGGTGGAGATGCTAACACCTCCCCCAGGCAGGAATTGTCACACCTGGCGGTGAGCCTCAAAGGCTCACCTCCTTTGTGCCAACCCAGCCGGACACTCCAGCTAGTGGAGTTGCCCGCCCCCTCCGGCCAGGCCCCACTTTTGGCGGCAAGGCCGGAGAAAATAATGAGAAAAACAAGGAGGAGTCACTGGCCAGTCAGGACAGCCCCTAAGGTGTCCTGAGCTGAAGTGACTAACTTTTAGAAATCCTCCATCTTGCAGATGGAGGATTCCCCCAATAGGGTTAGGATTGTGACCCCCTCCCCTTGGGAGGAGGCACAAAGAGGGTGTACCCACCCTCAGGGCTACTAGCCATTGGCTACTAAACCCCCCAGACCTAAACACGCCCTTAAATTTAGTATTTAAGGGCTACCCTGAACCCTAGAAAATTAGATTCCTGCAACTACAAGAAGAAGGACTGCCTAGCTGAAAACCCCTGCAGAGGAAGACCAGAAGACGACAACTGCCTTGGCTCCAGAAACTCACCGGCCTGTCTCCTGCCTTCCAAAGATCCTGCTCCAGCGACGCCTTCCAAAGGGACCAGCGACCTCGACATCCTCTGAGGACTGCCCCTGCTTCGAAAAGACAAGAAACTCCCGAGGACAGCGGACCTGCTCCAAGAAAAGCTGCAACTTTGTTTCCAGCAGCTTTAAAGAACCCTGCAAGTTCCCCGCAAGAAGCGTGAGACTTGCAACACTGCACCCGGCGACCCCGACTCGGCTGGTGGCGATCCAACACCTCAGGAGGGACCCCAGGACTACTCTGATACTGTGAGTACCAAAACCTGTCCCCCCTGAGTTCCCACAGCGCCGCCTGCAGAGGGAATCCCGAGGCTTCCCCTGACCGCGACTCTTTGAATCCAAAATCCCGACGCCTGGGAGAGACCCTGCACCCGCAGACCCCAGGACCTGAAGGACCGGACTTTCACTGGAGAAGTGACCCCCAGGAGTCCCTCTCCCTTGCCCAAGTGGAGGTTTCCCCGAGGAATCCCCCCCTTGCCTGCCTGCAGCGCTGAAGAGATCCCGAGATCTCTCATAGACTAACATTGCGAACCCGACGCCTGTTTCTACACTGCACCCGGCCGCCCCCGCGCTGCTGAGGGTGAAATTTCTGTGTGGGCTTGTGTCCCCCCCCGGTGCCCTACAAAACCCCCCTGGTCTGCCCTCCGAAGACGCGGGTACTTACCTGCAAGCAGACCGGAACCGGGGCACCCCCTTCTCTCCATTCTAGCCTATGTGTTTTGGGCACCACTTTGAACTCTGCACCTGACCGGCCCTGAGCTGCTGGTGTGGTGACTTTGGGGTTGCTCTGAACCCCCAACGGTGGGCTACCTTGGACCAAGAACTGAGCCCTGTAAGTGTCTTACTTACCTGGTTAACCTAACAAATACTTACCTCCCCTAGGAACTGTGAAAATTGCACTAAGTGTCCACTTTTAAAACAGCTATTTGTGAATAACTTGAAAAGTATACATGCAATTTTGATGATTTGAAGTTCCTAAAGTACTTACCTGCAATACCTTTCGAATGAGATATTACATGTAGAATTTGAACCTGTGGTTCTTAAAATAAACTAAGAAAAGATATTTTTCTATACAAAAACCTATTGGCTGGATTTGTCTCTGAGTGTGTGTACCTCATTTATTGTCTATGTGTATGTACAACAAATGCTTAACACTACTCCTTGGGTAAGCCTACTGCTCGACCACACTACCACAAAATCGAGCATTAGTATTATCTCTTTTTGCCACTATCTTACCTCTAAGGGGAACCCTTGGACTCTGTGCATACTATTCCTTACTTTGAAATAGTGCATACAGAGCCAACGTCCTACAGTGGGTAAATCAGAGCCAGCTTAAAGTCCTATTCCGCCATCACTCTGCCTCCGCTACTGCAGAAGAGCTACAGGAAGAGATAGATATTCTTGGTATGGTCCAAGATCATAATGTTGTGCTTCCACAAATACATATTACAGAGAGGCGATCATAGCCATGTAAAGGTTCATAAGGTGTTTCGATTGAAAAGGCATTTTTGATTTGCCCTTAACTGTTGGCCACTGTAAGACTTAGGCTTCTGGTTTGTAAACTACGTGCACTAAGGGGTGCCAGCCTACAAGGCCCTAGTACATGGTAATCAGGGTACGCAGGGCATGTAAGTTAGAGGGTTCCCCGCAATTAGGACATCCAGTGGAATGGAGCTAGAGTTGCTGGGAGCACCTCTGCTCATGCAGATGTGCCCTCACACACAGGTCCCCGCACCCTGCCCTCTGGGCTAGGAGGGCCTACCATCGGAGTGATTTGCCGTGATCTGGTGCAGGGCTTGAAGTGAAAGGGTGCATGCACCTTTTCACGCAGGTTGCAATGGTAGGCCTGCAGACACATTTTGAATGGGCTCCCATGGGTGGCACAATACATGCTGCAGCCCATGGGGAACCCCTGGTGCACCAGTGCCCTGGGCACCCAAGTACCATATATTAGGGACTTCGATGGGGACACCAGTATGCCAATTGTGGGGTGTGCAATGTCCTAGACAACCAACTTTAGAGGGACAGAGCCCAGTCACTAGGGTCCTTTTTAGCAGGATACCAGTGAACAGTCAAACCACACTGGCAGTAGGCCAAAAGTGGGGGTAACCATGCCAAAAAGAGGGTACTTTCCTACAAGCATACCAAGGGCAATGAGGTTTGGTGCTGTTGGAGGAGGGGGGGGGGGTGTAACACTGTTCCCAGAGTAGGCTTTGCATTACATCGCCCGAGAGCAAAGGCTTTCACCTTAGGGGGTCAGACTCATGTCTGTTGGTGGCAGGCTGGTTCAAACTAGTCAACAGGCACACCAGAGACTGGTAGGTTTTCAGGGAGCACCTCTAAGGTGCCCTCTGGTTGCATGCATCGGTAAATGCATCACTGGGATCAGTGTGGCTTATCAATATGAGATGTTTCATACCAAACACCCCTATCTTCAGCAAAGCCATCATGTAGCTGGGGAGTTCGTATTGACCACTGCCAGCAAATGCTTTTAAAATGGCTTCGCTGTCCACTTCATACGTCTAAGCAGACTCATTGACAGGGCATATTTGCTCTTGCAGATATGTCCTCACATGTAATATAATGCATCCTATCTTAGGGCAGTCAGGCCTGCTGTAGAGGTGACTTACATATATTACATGCAGTGTTTGGCATCTTGGCAAGGGAGATGTGAAATGTTATGTGTTTGCTATTGCCTGCACCAAGACACGCAGTCTGCAATGGCCGGCTTGCAAGTGCTTGGTGAGGGGTCCTTCACAGTGGCATAATTTGTGCTGCAGCCCTTAGGGATCATCTTTAGTACCCCATGCCTTAAGTACCAGGGGTACCATTTACTTGGGACTTAGATGGTGCCAATTGAGAGAAACAACTGTACAATTTAGGTACAGATCTGGCACTGAAGACCTGGTTGGCAGGAACCCAGTGCACCTTGTCGAAATCATGAGATACCAGGCAAAAAGTGTGCGTTGGGGGGGGGGGGGGGGTAACCAAATCATAAAGAGTCACTTTCCTACAGTGTGTCTGCTAGAAAGGCAATGGTTTCCCCCTTCTTCCTTGTTGTGCGCTCTTGGTTTTGAGCTAAAAAAAAAATCACCGACATTTCTGTGGCTTAATTGTATGGTTTCCCTTCCCTGTACCCTTCGTTACTGGTCTTTCCAAGTTTTTCTCCACAAAGGAGATAAAGAGCAGTTTTGTTTTCCTGTATGTTTTTTCTTCTTCTATGTAGTTCATTATTTCTTGCGTCCAATGTATGCAAAGCTCCCTCAGCCCTATTATATGGGGTTTGGGAAAAAACTTGTTAGATCGATACCTTGGTGTAGGAGGCTGGCCTGGTTTGTAGTGGGTACCTTGGGTACTTACACCTTATACCAGGTCCAGTTATCCCTTATTAGTGAAATATAGCAGTGTTCTAGCAGCTTAGGCGGATAGGGGTAGCTGTAGCAGAGCAGCTTAGGCTGAACTAGGAGACATGCAAAACTCCTGCAATACCACTATAGTTACACAGTCCTCATACACAATAAAATATAATACTCAGTGTTACCACAAATAAAGGTGCTTTATTTTAGTGACACAAGGCCAAAAATATCTTAGAGGCAATATTCCTTCTGAAGGTAAGTATTATACACAATATATACACTAGACACCAAAATAAGGTAAGTAAATAGTCATAGGATAGTGCAAACAATAGGAAATGCTATAGAATGCAATAGTAGAAAATAGTTCTATGGGCAACACAAACCATATACTAAGAAAGTGGAATGCGATTCACAAATTCCCCCCTAGACAAGTGTAGTGTGTAGAGAACCGCTGGGAGAGTAGAAAAACCACAAAGGTGAGTAAAATACCCTACCCCCAGGGCCCAGGAAAGTAGGAGTTAAGTGCTGCTGGTTTCCTTAGGACACACTGCAAGTCGCGATTAGAGTTACTGCAAGAACCAAGCAACAAATGGTGGATTCCTGGACCAGAAGACCTTTAAAGAGAGGAGACAAAGTCCAGAAGGCGCAGAAGATTCCAGGAAGGACAGGGGCCCCTGCCAACCTAGAAGATGGTGCAAAAGATTCTCCATTTGGAAGAAGTCTGCAAAGAGCACCAAAGAAGATGGTTGTGGGTTCCTGCGTGATGCAAAGGATGCCCCATATGGAGATGTTGGATGCAGGAGAGTTGCAGCGCTGGACTAGTCTAGCAAGCCTTGGTTCAAGCAATGTCGCAGATTGCGTCAAAATGGCGCTGCCCGGACCCAGGAGATACCTGGGGGCCTCAACTCGGACGGAGGAGGCAGAGGATGTTCCCAACACTGGAGGGAACCCACAGATCAGGCAGCACCCACGGAGGTCCCAGGACACTGGTGCAAATTGCGGTTGCTGCAGCACTACAAAAGAAGGTCCCACGCTGCCGGAGAACAACTCAGGGAGTTGAGCATCGCAGGATAGAGTGCTGGGGACCTGGGCCAGGCTGTGCACGAAGGAGTCTTGCAAATAGTGCACAGAGGCCTCAGGAGGTGAAGATGGCGCAGTGCACAGGGGTACTGCTACAAACAGGGAAGGCAAGCTCTTACTTCCTCCAAATTTGGACAGCAGGACCTTAGGACAGTGTGTTGAAGGGGTCCACTACCTGTGTTCCAAGGAGCACGCTCGTCACCAGGATAAGCGTCCAAGAGAACCGGTTGTCGTCTTAGAAGGTGCTTGCTGGGGCAGGGAAGTGACTCAGTCACTCCACAGGAGATTTCTTCAATCCTTCTGGTGCAGGGTTAAGACAGGGAGTCCCTAGAGCGTGCACACCGTGGAAACTGTTGCAGTTGCTGGCTGGAGCTGAAGTTGCAGAGTCAAAGTAGCCCTTCTGGATACTTTGTTGCAGTTACAGTGGTTCATGGAGCAGTCTGCGGTTGATCAGAGGTCAGAGGATGAAGCAGTGGTTGCAGAGGATTCCTGATAGAAACTTGCAAGCAGAATCTGAAGAGGAACCCACAGGAGACACCCTAAATAGCCCCGTGGGAGGGGGGATTGGCTACATAACAAGTTTGCAACTATCAGGAAGGGTCTTTGATGTCACCTGCTGGCACTGGGGACACTCTGGAGGCCTCTGAGTGGCCACACCTTGGAAAACAAGATGGTTTAAGTCTGGTACACACTGGAGGCACTCTGGGCACCACCCTAGGGTGGTGATGGACAGGGGAGTGGTCACTCCCCTTTCCTTCGTCCAGTTTTGCACCAGATCAGGGACTGGGTGTCCATGGACCGGTGTAGACTGGCTTATGCAAGGAATGCACCATATGTGTCCTTCAAATCATTTCCAGGAGGTTCTGGAAATGATTTGATCTTCCCAAAAGAAATGCTTTGTTCTGCTTTCCTGGGACTGAGCTGTTCAGACCCCAGGAGGGAAGAACCCTGTCTGTGAGGTGGTAGCAGCTGTAACTGCAGTGCAACTCTCAGAAAGCTGGTTTGGCAGTACTGGGGATCCATGGTGGTGCCCCCAGGATGCATGGAATTTGCTACCCAATACCAGATTTGGCATGGTGGGGCAATTCCCTGATCTTAGACACCTTTTATGGCCATATTCGGAGTTACCATTGTGAAGCTACATATAGGTATTGATCTATATGTAGCGCACGCATGTAATGGCGTCCCGCACTCTCAAAGTTCATTCCTTGTGTTATATTTTATCTGTTCAATCATGCTATCTCCTCATGTATCCTTTGTGTGACAACCACTAAACCCTTTTAACTCAATTGCCTGCAATCATTGGACTTGCAGCCATTCCTGGATTTGTCTCATGCAGAGTCTCTCATATGGTTTTAAGGAGATACATGATGGCATTTTGCCCAGCAGTTTCCCCACCGTCTTATCAGAGCTTGCCCCTTCTATAATAATGAGTTCAATCAATGTTGAGAGATGAGCAATAGGGGTAGATGCGGTATTTGGGTCCATGTTGTGGCGCCACCCATGCAAACCTAAGAACGAGAAATGTTTGAAAACTAGACTATCAAGGGAGTCCAGGTGGTTTGCCTTGTGTGGATTCCACAACCTTTTTTCCTACAAACCATGCACTACAAACCTCAAGCTCTGACTGAACTCACAATTTCATTCCATTTATGTAATGGAAATGTCCAGAATCTGCAAGAATACACAAAATTCTTATCACTCTGCATTGCCGCACTTGTGTGGCTGAGCCTTGTGCCAGCTACTGGAACGGCTCAAACCAACTTCAACAGGAGCCTTTGCCAGGGGACTCCTACTGATCTTGATGTGATAGTTTAACATAGGCACTAGCCCTACCTACCTAAGTGAGGTACTATTTCTACTGGGAGACTGTAGAAAAGTGTACAGGAGAATTCTTTTAAATAATTTTAAAAAATAACGGTGGAAGCCATGCAACTCGGCCCACCCTGGAGGACCTCTAAGTGTCCAGTAAAAAAAAAAAATTTACAGGTTGGCTAGGTTTCCCTAGGTGCCAGCTGACTGAGCTTAAGTCCACAATCTAGATCTACCCACATTGGAAAAAACAACAAAAGGTCAGTTTTCGGTGGAAAAATGTGATGCGTCCATGTAGCATTCTGGGCTATTTCCCTTTGCAGGCACTAGGCCTCCCCATGCAATTGAAATACCATTTTTATTGGGAGAATAGGAGGGTGGCGTGGAGGAGGCATAGATTTGTAGAACATTTGCTACTACCGATTGGATTTTGCTGCACTTCAAATGCAAGGCAGTGTAGAATCAAGAAGACATTTTGAAAAATACCCTCTAGATCACATGCTAGTATGGCTACCCACAAATTCAAAGATGAACAAATAACCACTGCTCCCAAAGTCAATAGCTTGTGCTCATTTCAGAAATACATAAGTTTCCTTGATACCCATTTTTCACTCTATGAATTGGTCTATACTTTGTACTCAATGAAAAAACATTGTATGATGGAGCTCAGTTGTTGGCTCTGGGTACCTTGGGTTCTTGAAGCACCTACAAGCCCTATATATTCCCATAACGAGAAGGGTCTAGCAAATGTGGCGGTGTATTGCTTTTGTAAATAAGCCATCATGACTGAGTCAGAGATGAAAATGTCACAAATGTTAATTTTCAATATTTCTTTCCTTTAACGGTTATTTTCCTTGGCAAAACATTGAGGGATCTTCCCCTTGCTGAATTCAGAATTTTGTCTACTTTTCAGTAATTATTACTTTTCTGGATCACCTCTGGGTTTCATACTGGTTTCCACCACAAAGTGGAAATAGGTTGCAAGCACACAAAAAAAAAACCTCACTTATCTGGAGAACTTTAGAACTTTTTCCCTAATTATTTCTCAAAATACACAATATATTGCTATATTTTGCCTATTTTCTTGGTCCCCTGCAGGGGAACAAAAGTTATGCAGCCCCAGGCGTGAACTACCCTAAACAGCCAGAAAGGGTGCAGCACTTTGAGAGGGTTGCAGGGTTAAATGCCCAGCAGCTAAGGGTGTAATCTTAACAGGTTGCAGCATCCTATGTATAATGCTGCTAGAAAGCATTAAAAATGGAGCACATTGCTGCACTAGAGGAGTCAATGATGTAGCTTTTGTACTGGTGGAATACGTTTGTCTACGAAGAAGCATAAACTCAAAGTCTACACAGATTTCAATAGACAGGAGATTACTCATATGGCAGTATTAGCTTGAGACTAGAAAGTGCAACATGTATTATGACCAGAGAATTAATTATATGAACAGGGTATGCTTTTCCAATGCAAGACATCATAATTTGACACCTTCAAATTGTTTAATGACCCCCACAGCCAGGCACATAATCAAGGTTAAACTTTAAGAACAATGTAAAGGGAATTCTTTGAGAACACATGGGGGGAGGGGAGGAAAATGTGGGAAGCATCCGAAGAACAAGCTCAGGATTTAGATCCTAAAGAGAAGTAGATTAACTTCAAGAGATAACATCTATCACAAAGATATTGCACTGCATTTTTCTAAGCCTAAAAATGTTAACATATGTTTTCAAACTACAGTGGCTGAAAGAAGACTTTTCCAGGAAAGGATTGGTAGCTAAATCCCAGCCGGAAAAGGTGTGATAAAAGTCCTGCAATTCAGCCTGGGAAAATAAAAACTTGCCTTGCAGGCTAGTAACAAAATTCAAACCACTTTCTTTGTACAGTTTCTTAGAAAATACCTCCTAGCAGTACATAGGAGTGCCAGCAGTGTTGTTTGGATTTATTCAAATATGGATAGTCCATTTCACAAAAGCCATGGTGAACTTCAGAAGAAGGGGTAAAGAATATGCCTGCTCACCCAGCTGGCTAGAGATCTAGCACCAGAAGACCATGAGACAGTTGAGCAATATTGCAGAGAACAAGTTGTTGAGGTAAAAAGGGATCTATCAACACTGTGCAATGGTTACTTTTCTGTCAGGAGCCATTTACACTAAATTTCCCTTATTTGCATGTAAATGTATCACATGTGGATAGCCTGAAAAGCTTGCACAAATAATGGTCTTCCACCCTTTGGACCCATGTTAGAACAAATAAAACACTAAGGCTTGAAGGTACAATACGCCAGGGTGTTCTTCCCTACTCCCAGTCAGAGGGCAAATTACAGGCAGTTAATTGTCTGCAATACACCCCTCTTCATTTTATTCTCTAGGAGACAATGTTGAGGGTGTAATCATCCCTTGCACTGTTAAACACAGCACAGCAGCAGGACTGTATTGAACTTGACGTTTTTTCAGCTGCAGTACAATGGCTATTAACTCATGAAATGTTTTAAGTCTGTTAGATCTGTGGAGAGTGTGGGTCTAATGGCTTATGGTGCATTTTCCACCTGTTTCACAGTAAATAGTTAACCAAAATATCATCTCACTTGCAGAGTACACCAAAACCATCTCAGCAGAGAATAGGGATTTGTCTGAAGTCCTATTATGGCTGTTGTACTTCACTGTTTGTCATTTCTTACACCCTCATGAGAAGAACTACTTGAATAAAGGCCATCAACCCCAGAAACCTAAGTTGGCACCCTGGTGTTGGTAAGAGTCACTTGGCAACACTCAGTCTGGCACAGATTTGAAACCTATGTATAGGGAACATTTGTTAGCCATTTTGGCTCAAGGGAAGGCGCCAGCACCAAGTAGCACAGATGCATTCTAATCACCTTTCGGAATGAGTCAAAATCACTTTGTTCAACGTACCCAAGAGGAAGTAGTCTTTCAGGTTAACATGAGAACTGTCATGATGCCAGGCATGATCTTTGATTGGCACAGCAGACAGACAAATAACTTTTATCCAATCAAAATGCAGTTTTTTGGTTTTTTTTAACATTAACAATCTTTCTATAGAGTTTGAGAAGTAAATAACAGTGAGCAAGATGAGCAGGTCAGTGAGAGGACAGAAACAATAAGCCGAAGATCAGCATTACAAACAGAAACATACCTTCAGACAGGGGCCTTGCTGAGGTTCCAGATTCCTGCCAAGATTCAGAAGTGCCATTAGCTGCTTGAGTTACATCAGAGCTTCCTTGTGGAATTTCCTGCCATACTTTTGCGTTTGGGTTTAAACCAGCACCTTTAGAGGTTACCTAAAATGCAAATTAAATCCAAGCCTGAACAATCCAAGTACGGAGTATTAAATAAAGAACCCAGAACCACAAAATAAAGCACTTAGAAGAAGCCTAGGGCAATAGCCACCACCACGGAAAAAAACAGGCTACTAAAACTACACATCTTTCACCCAAACCCAGCTACATCCAGGCACCCTTTGTTCTCTTATCAAAACAAACATGCACTATCTACTGCAGATATTTGTGCTGAACTAGTTTGAGCTTTAAAAAAAAAACAACCACACAAAATGGTGCAGATCCTTCTTGAGGACATTTATTAAAGTGCCAGCCTCCAGTGCTGAAAAGAACATTAGACAGCTTTGCAGCTTATACACGTTCTATTTCATCAGGGGTTTCCAATGGGTAGCTTGGGAGCTACTTGAAGTTCAAGAGCACCCTCAAAGTTGCTCTCACAGCTGAAGCCAAGTCAGTCTCAGTGTGTGTATGTAAAGGAGGCAGCACTGCTCATCTTAAAACCTAAGGAATGACATCCAGTCTGGTCAATTGTAGGGAATCATGATAACATGCTGTATTGGCTTACAAGTTCTGCCACATACCCATCTGTATCCACTCTATATCTAACACAGAAGGAGACTGAACATGTAAAACAACTTGGTCTTCATTCCTACAATTCACCGAAGACTAGCGGCAGCAGCAACCAGTGTGGGACTACAGGAAGCAGAGTGAAAATCTTTAAGTTGTGAGCACGATCAGCCTAAGAGACAAGGAGAGTAGAGAAAATGTGCCCCTCCGTAATAAACAGTATGGTTTCCCTGAAGCTATGCTTAGTTTCAAGGCCAGCCAAATGTCTATGCTGGCCTCCACCATAAGGGGCTTATCTCCTATACAACTGTCTTGTCTGTTCATGACATAACGCCAATAGCATGATAATGGTCATCCTTGACTATTTTAGGTGTTTTTGGTCTAGTTGTGCAACACTGGCTGCCATCACTTAGGAGCATGTCTGGCCCACTTTTAGCCATCCCTGACAGAATGGTGACAGTTTCTCCCATATTACTGATTATGTCTGATATACAGTGGGCATCCTGGAAAGTATGGCAACCCACTTTAGAACAGTGATGACACTAGTATAATGGTGAAAAAAAAAATTAACAGATGGATGTAATGCGGATTTTTAATAAAAAATAAAAATCACACATTCAACCCGTCACAGATCTGGGTTTAATCCACTGGGTTTTTTTTTTGTTCACCATGCCACCACTGTTTGGACCCAGTCACATGCAAATCAGTCTTGACCCTGCTCCCCATGAGCACAGTCCAGCCTGAACTGCCAAGCCAGGCCCTCCCTGGACCAAAAACAGGCGTCCTGGGTACAGTTTTGGGGTATCACCCTTCATCAGCCAGGCTAGCCTTAACCTGGTGGCATAGCAAGCACGGGATCCACGTCCTGGCACACCCTTCCCAAAGGATATTGCCAGGAGTGGGACCGGTGCTCGCTCAAGACATAACATAACTAGCTTACAAAGCATAATGTACAGCAAGGTAGCAAGCGCTAGCAATTCTGTATTTGGATCACCACTAGTTTATCAAACCTTTCCAGTTACTTCCTAAAACCCATCTATTTCACAAAGCAAAGTTTCCCCACCTCAAATGACTGACCATTATACCCAGTGAGTTACTCCCCATCCATCACGAAAACCAATATTAGAGGTTGTGCAGAGACAATCAAGCATTCCCATTTCCGAGCCAATTTACTTAGTGTTGATCCTCTTAGCCACTGTACTGAAATGTTATTGAGTGGTTCCTGTACTTTGAAACAAAGTTCCTGCAGTAACAAACACCTGTATGTGCAAGACAGACACATGCACAATCATAACAAGCTACAAATGAGCCAACTGATGTTTTCACTATCCCACAGTGCTGCGTTACCTCCTGGATGTCAGTGCTTTATTTATTCAGTTATTTAAATAAAAAATAAAAATAAAAAAAGGTGAATATATCATGAAGCATGTGTGTAGGAAGTTGGCTCTGTATGTGCTATTTCAAAGTAAGGAATAGCATGCACAGAGTCCAAGGGTTCCCCTTAGAGGTAAAATAGTGGTAAAAAGAGATAATACTAATGCTCTATTTTGTGGTAGTGTGGTCGAGCAGTAGGCTTATCCAAGGAGTAGTGTTAAGCATTTGTTGTACATACACAGACAATAAATGAGGTACACACACTCAGAGACAAATCCAGCCAATAGGTTTTGTATAGAAAAATATATTTTCTTAGTTTATTTTAAGAACCACAGGTTCAAATTTAACATGTAATATCTTGTTTGAAAGGTATTGCAGGTAAGTACATTAGGAACTTTGAATCATTTCAATTGCATGTATACTTTCAAGTTATTCACAAATAGCTATTTTAAAAGTGGACACTTAGTGCAATTTTCACAGTTCCTGGGGGAGGTAAGTTTTTGTTAGTTTTACCAGGTAAGTACGACACTTACAGGGTTCAGTTCTTGGTCCAAGGTAGCCCACCGTTGGGGGTTCAGAGCAACCCCAAAGTTACCACACCAGCAGCTCAGGGCCGGTCAGGTGCAGAGTTCAAAGTGGTGCCCAAAACCCATAGGCTTCAATGGAGAGAAGGGGGTGCCCCGGTTCCAGTCTGCCAGCAGGTAAGTACCCGCGTCTTCGGAGGGCAGACCAGGGGGGTTTTGTAGGGCACCGGGGGGGACACAAGCCCACACAGAAATTTCACCCTCAGCGGCGCGGGGGCGGCCGGGTGCAGTGTTAGAACAAGCGTCGGGTTCGCAATGGAAGTCAATGAGAGATCAAGGGATCTCTTCAGCACTGCAGGCAGGCAAGGGGGGGGGCTTCCTCGGGGAAACCTCCACTTGGGCAAGGGAGAGGGACTCCTGGGGGTCACTTCTGCAGTGAAAGTCCGGTCCTTCAGGTCCTGGGGGCTGTGGGTGCAGGGTCTTTTCCAGGCGTCGGGACTTAGGTTTCAGAGAGTTGCGGTCAGGGGAAGCCTCGGGATTCCCTCTGCAGGCGGCGCTGTGGGGGCTCAGGTTTTGGTACTCACAGTCGTAGAGTAGTCCGGGGGTCCTCCCTGAGGTGTTGGTTCTCCACCAGCCGAGTCGGGGTCGCCGGGTGCAGTGTTGCAAGTCTCACGCTTCTTGCGGGGAGATTGCAGGGTTCTTTAAAGCTGCTCCTTTGGATAAAGTTGCAGTCTTTTTGGAGCAGGTCCGCTGTCCTCGGGAGTTTCTTGTCGTCGAAGCAGGGCAGTCCTCAGAGGATTCAGAGGTCGCTGGTCCCTTTGGAAGGCGTCGCTGGAGCAGAGTTCTTTGGAAGGCAGGAGACAGGCCGGTGAGTTTCTGGAGCCAAGGCAGTTGTTGTCTTCTGGTCTTCCTCTGCAGGGGTTTTCAGCTAGGCAGTCCTTCTTGTTGTTGCAGGAATCTAAATCTTTAGGTTCAGGGAAGCCCTTAAATACTAAATTTAAGGGCGTGTTTAGGTCTGGGGGGTTAGTAGCCAATGGCTACTAGCCCTGAGGGTGGGTACACCCTCTTTGTGCCTCCTCCCAAGGGGAGGGGGTCACATCCCTAATCCTATTGGGGGAATCCTCCATCTGCAAGATGGAGGATTTCTAAAAGTTAGAGTCACCTCAGCTCAGGACACCTTAGGGGCTGTCCTGACTGGCCAGTGACTCCTCCTTGTTATTCTCATTATTTTCTCCGGCCTTGCCGCCAAAAGTGGGGGCCGGGGCCGGAGGGGGCGGGCAACTCCACTAGCTGGAGTGTCCTGCTGTGCTGTGACAAAGGGGTGAGCCTTTGAGGCTCACCGCCAGGTGTTACAGCTCCTGCCTGGGGGAGGTGTTAGCATCTCCACCCAGTGCAGGCTTTGTTACTGGCCTCAGAGTGACAAAGGCACTCTCCCCATGGGGCCAGCAACATGTCTCTAGTGTGGCAGGCTGCTGGAACCAGTCAGCCTACACAGATAGTCGGTTAAGTTTCAGGGGGCACCTCTAAGGTGCCCTCTGTGGTGTACTTTACAATAAAATGTACACTGGCATCAGTGTGCATTTATTGTGCTGAGAAGTTTGATACCAAACTTCCCAGTTTTCAGTGTAGCCATTATGGTGCTGTGGAGTTCGTGTAAAACAGACTCCCAGACCATATACTCTTATGGCTACCCTGCACTTACAATGTTTAAGGTTTTGCTTAGACACTGTAGGGGCACAGTGCTCATGCACTGGTACCCTCACCCATGGTATAGTGCACCCTGCCTTATGGCTGTAAGGCCTGCTAGAGAGGTGTCTTACCTATACTGCATAGGCAGTGAGAGGCTGGCATGGCACCCTGAGGGGAGTGCCATGTCGACTTACTCATTTTGTTCTCACTAGCACACACAAGCTGGTAAGCAGTGTGTCTGTGCTGAGTGAGGAGTCTCTAGGGTGGCATAATACATGCTGCAGCCCTTAGAGACCTTCCCTGGCATCAGGGCCCTTGGTACCAGAGGTACCAGTTACAAGGGACTTATCTGGGTGCCAGGGTGTGCCAATTGTGTAATCAAAAGTACAGGTTAGGGAAAGAACACTGGTGCTGGGGCCTGGTTAGCAGGCCTCAGCACACTTTCAATTCAAAACATAGCATCAGCAAAGGCAAAAAGTCAGGGGGTAACCATGCCAAGGAGGCATTTCCTTACAATGTGCATTTTGTTTAACCAAGAAGGAAAGAGAAAAAGTATGAAAATAAATGATTTTCTCCATACATACATATATATACACACACACACACACACATATATATATATATATATATATACACACACACATACATATATATATATACACACATACATGCATACACACAGACACACACACACATAAACACATACATATCGAAGATCTTTGGCAGTCTGTTAGAAACTGGCAATGCGTACAATACAGGCACCTAAACTACCGCTGCTCCTCGAAATGACAATTTTTTTCACCGCTCGCCTTCTTTTTAGCTCAAAGTTGAGCTGCCATATGTTTCAACTTGACCACCCCCACCATTTTTTTTTGTTGTAATTATCAATCTGCAGCAAATCTTTAGCTCAAGAGTCAGCAAAGCATAGATACTTCCTTCTATAGGGCAGTTGGGAAAGCTGGCAGTGACAAGTTTTCTGTTTGACCTCCCTGTAAGCTTAACTCACAAGCCACATCACAAGCTTCATTCATGTGTAAACTAACGTTTGACTTGGTGGACAAAAAGGATTCGCTCAAGGTCATAAATTTTAATTACTTTCTCCATGCAAGCAAATACTTTTTTTTTTTTTTTAAATAACCTATGCTAACAAAGTAACTTGATTTTAACTTTGAATGCACCTATTTCCACAACTGTGCCACAGATTAGAGGACATCCCACTCATTGTAGCCTTATCCAGTAACTCAGACGAAACCGCAGTAAGGTCACATAAGTACATTCAACAACCACCCCACAAGTACAACGGTCAAGCATACTGGGGAGAACAAAGTGACCAGCTGTGCCTTTAGCAAGGGGGGAAAAATCCATCACCCCAAGCCCTGCGGGAAAGACCAGATAATAACTCAAGTGTCAGCTCTCAAGCAGTTATCTTAGACAGTTCTGCTGTAAATTCTGCTCTCAGTACACTGATGAACGTCAACATCATGTGGAAACCTTTGAGAGTATTTTAAGAAAAAAAAAAAGTGTGCAATTCAAATACTATAATTATAAAAAAAAAAAAAAAAATAAAAAAAAAAAAAGGGGGGGGGCAGGGGACCTGCTTGGCAGCAAGAAAAGAAAAATTACTGCTGCACACGTCACCTCGACTTAAGGCAAGCATATGCTGTACAGGTAGCACAAAGGGCCAAAGCAAAAGAGCAAACTGGTGTTCTTCCTAGCCTTCCCCTGTTCTTAGGTCGAGCACGCTAGCACTTTGACCGGTTGTAAGCTGTGTGGGTTTTTAACCATACCCACCACACGCCCATCACTTTCACTCGTTCCTGGGCCTGCTTTTCAAAAATTCTTGATCATTGGTAAATGCTTTATGTTTGTCCCTCCTTGGGTTGGTTTGGTTGCCGCCTCGGGGACCGACCCTGTTACATGGATAATTGCACGTTTGCCGATACGTTAGACTGCGAGCGAATTTTTCCTTTTGTGTCTCTCCTTCACACTCATGATGGCCATGGCGCTTTGAATTGGCTCACTTATGTCTACTGATTTACTTCTCATTTTCAATTGATGTGGCAAGAAACGTCCAGTTAGGAATTTACAAAGCCAATAGCGCTAACTCGAGCAAACGCAGGACCCATTACATTCCAAGTGCTTGTTCTGACTTCTGAACACTTATCTGAAATATCTGTATGGTTTAGGTGACTATTATCCAATTCACTATTTTTGAGTGTCAGCCCTCGGGATTAGAAAGGATGGTAACCAGGGGTTGCAGTCTGTTCTTTACAAAGTAACAGGGAGATAGTTACCCATATTAGTGACTGCACTAATAAGAGATTACAAATGTGGCTGACAAAGGATTTCTGCTATCTAATTTGAGGTCAAGAGCATTCTCTGCTTAACTAAGGTAGTAACGTTAGCCATGCCTGCCTTACTTCGACAGTCGACTACATAAATTAAACTGCTGTTTAACCTGCCTAAATGCCCATTACATTTCACTCTGACAACAGGGACAGTTATGTTGTCAGGAAGGGCTATACTGCTATTTGTAAACTAGAAGTGGACTTGTTTTTAAACAAGGGGGTAAAAGGAGAGTCCAACACAGCCAGATCCTTTTTCCAAAATATCCACCCAACATATTTGCATATAGTGAATCTAAAGACAATTCCTTTACATGGTCAGTAACTCTGAAAATCTGTCAAGGATATAGCTTTTCTGCACCCAGGCTGAACAGCCCTGCTTTAAAAGTGTTCAGCATAAAACAAACTTACTGGGGGCTCCATAGCACACAGCGGCAACATCCACAAGCTTACGTTTCAGAAGTTTAAACTCAAGTTCTGCCAAGATAGCCAAGAAGCAGAGGCTGTTGGACACAACTGCAAACTGCAGTACAAGAACCATACCTTATTATTAATGTATTAAGTTTATATTGGTTAAGAGTCACTTACACTAACATAAGCCAATTCTATTTATCATAATTCTATTTATAAAACTCACTGCGCGATTAAACTATGTATTGTTACGTAAGGCATTAGCTAATGTGTCACTCGAAGACGCTTCTTCCTATTATGTTCACTTTGACCTTTGTACAGAACACAGCTTCTAGATGCAGCCACTTTAAATTCTCGGAAACAGGCCAATACTGCACTGTAGAGAGAAATGAATTTACATCTGAAAAAAATCCAAAAGCAGAAGAAACTAGTTAATATAAAGAATACCCCTCTAAAGTAAACCTGTTAGGACAGACTAGTATCTGCAAAGAAGAAACATAACGAGACATAATTGTCTTCCTTAGTTACAAAGTATACGATGATGGTTTAGGTTAACGGACAAACTTCAATACACAGAATAAGTAATTTGACAATACGTTAAAATGTTTACTGAACGGAAGATCAGCAAATCAGCACCAATGGAAATTGCAGTAAATGCAATTTAAAGAGATTGAAGTTGCAAACTTTACATCAAAGGGTGGCTAACCAAGATGCTGCTGTTGTATGGCTTGTTTAGCCATGCTTGACACGTTATTTTAGCAACTAGGCCTGCCGTTCACTTTAGCCCTGTTACATTTTAATCAGCTTCATTTTATTTTTCTAGCATAGGTCACATTTGCAGTGCTGTTTTATTTTCTTTATCTAGTTGTTCTTTTGCCTAGGAAAGCGTTACGTTCATAGCAAGACATTCTTTTCATTTTGTGTTTTCCTCAAGGCTGCAGCCAGATATTGCCAGCAAAGTGGTACACTGTGACTCCAACATTCACAGAAACATACACATTCTTACGTGGAGATATTTTCTCAGAACATCACTTGAGCTATTATAAAAACACTCCTCTGGTCCATATACGTTAAAGTGATATTCCAGCCAGATGACCACGACTGCATGCTGATTGTCTCGCTACAGCTGCTTAGACTAATGGATCCCTGGCCTACATGGAGATGGTGTCTTTCTAGACAACTGGCTTCCTTGCTCAGGTATGGGGGGTGATGTCTTCCCAGGGGGAAGATCTGAAGGGCAGATTAGGGCTTATTATGCTGTGCTCCAACACAGCTTAGGTAGGAGCGGCTTGTCCTGAGGCGATGTGTGGTGGCGAGGGAAAGTGTAGTGAGGTGAGGTGGGTCAGCAGAGGTCCGCGTGGGGTTCATTTGTACAGGGCTGTGTGGAGCGGCTCATGGTGCAGGGTTGGTGGGCTTAGTGGGTCTCAAGCGTGCTTTTGGAGCTGGTTGTGTGGGTACACCACTGTATCTGCCACACATCAGGTGCTCTGTGCACTGTAGCCCTTTCTCCTTGTGCCCTCTACCAAGGGCCTCACTGATTTACTATCTGCTTCACCATTGCTTTCGACCCCCACCTGCTGCCCTCGCACTGCCACACATCCGGTGCTCTATGCGCCCGGGTCGCGCATTTCCCACACTGTAGCCCTTGCTCCCTGTTCCCAAGGGCCTCGTTCTCAGATATACTATCTGCTTCACCTTTGCTTGCGACCCCCACCTGCCGCCCTCGCACTACCTGCTACGTGCCACTCGTCACACACCACGGACCAAGCCCTTCGTGCCTCCACCGCTTCACTCTCTGCCCTGTCCCCCCCCACTCCTTTCCTCCCCCCCCTCTATGTTGGTGTCCATCCGTTCCACTTCCCCGCCTTTTGCCACCCCATTTTGCTGCTGCACCACTTAGGGTAGTTCCTAGGAGTTTAGGAGACCTGAGCCGCACACTCCATCCGCATCATCACACTGCTCACTCTCCCGGGCCAGAAGCAATTCAGCAGGAGACCTTGCGACAGGGGATTCGACTGACCCATCCATCAGAGGTGAGCGTGGTTGTTCCAGGTAACAGCCTAAGAGCGAGTGCACCTGGTCCACACGGAAGCGGACTAGGTTTGGGTGCAGTTTCAGAGTGACCTGTGTGCCCCCATCTTCCTGTCCGAGTTAAAGATCTGTTTTTGGCTCCAACAACCTCAAGATACCAGGCACAAGCAGAGTGTGAGTTACCAGAGAAACCGGACACAGATTCCCCAAGTCATCATGAAATCTGGTCGAGTCCGGGTTCTTCCGGAGGGCAAAACTAGGACCCAAAGACCACAAAGAAGGGCACAAAGGAAAAAGGAAATGTCCTGCACCGGGAGCACAAAACAACGGACTCGACCAACTGGTACTGCCTCTTACTCCTCTTCAGAAACCAGGCAGCATTAATAAATTTGCATTTTTAAAAGATCAAACTGCTGCCATTTTTTCAAATCCTTACAATATTGAGGGCCTTCCAACCCCACTGGTCCCACAAACACTGGGCTCAGTACAGATGTGGCAGGATGCATCAGGCAATAAAAACCTCACCAAGAACTTTCACTTTCCCGACAGCCACGATCAAGCATTTGGAGCCGGAATTGCCCCTTCAGAAGGCTTCAGAGGAGCAAACCGCTGTAGGATACAACATAAACTTAGTCTGCGAGCAACAGGTGTGTAGCACCCTGATCATGGCTCAGGTTCAGGATCCGGTGCAAAAAATTCCTCAAGGCGACCGGCTACAGGACATGACAGTCAATCTATGCAACACTCAGTTTCCAATCACTCTTGGAAACGTGACATAGGCATTCAGTTACCCTATGTTTGCCGGAACTTGCCAACAGTCGACTCCCATGTTACAGTCAAGTCCTGCCATACAGTGGACTAAAGATGTTGGACATCTGCAATGATGCATCTACAGGAAAAATGGAAGACACCTGGCTGCAGTCACTCCCCATAACAAATGACAAAGCCCTAGTCAAAACATTGAGCCCGAAAGCGATTACCTTGTCAAACGCTAACGAACAGTACCTGAGCCCACCACAACTGTTGGAGAAGGCTAATCAAAGTCCGGCCGTGTTGCAACAAGAACGAGTTTCCAACTCGATCAATGAAGTCTCAAGTGACATGAGCCAATCACAACAATATATAGGTGCATTGGAACTTAGCAACTTGGATACTACAGCTACTAAACAGCCCTCCAGGCGGCAGCAATAGAAACAGCTAAACTCTCCCTAGAAGCCATCTTCCAGCTGAATTTTCCTGCTGCAAGTTGGGGGCTCTCGCCTGGCTACACACCTCTCTTCTAAACGCCCTCCACACTTCAACAACAGTCCTCAACATGCAATCAGACAAACTAGATTTACAAATTGACCTAATAAATGTTATGGCCACTCACATTCCATATCTTAATCAAAACTGGATATGCTGGCCACTTGTTCCAAAGGATAATGTGGATCAACAGCAAGATCTTTGCAAATGTTGATTAATCATCGCCAAACTGATTACACTACCAAATATTTTAACAGACATGCTAGAAAAATAAAAAAATAAATAATATTAACATTTTTACTCCCAAAAATCGTAAACAGGGACTATCCGACTCAGCGCTTCTGCAAAAGGATCTAGGAGCAGTGCCAAGGAAAGATTACTGCTTAAGCGGTCCAGAAAAAAAAAAAAATGGGGTAAATGCTCAGAGCACAACCTTCTGTGCAAATAATGACCCAAAAGCACAAAGTAGGCTACCTATAGCCTCAGGCCCTCCAGATGTTGTTCATGCCAAAGTAATGGGGGGACAGATGGAAAATACAGTGCCGACAAAATCAAATTGTACAGACGCATTTACACAGATGGGAAAAACAGTATACAAATCCAAATTTTACAGACTAACATACAGCAACAATATCTAAATGTCCATCTAAAAAGTCAAAAAAAAAAAAAAAAAAAAAAAAGAGCCGGAAAGGCAAGGCAAAAAACATAGTTTTACCCCAGATTTTCTGCACAATCAAAGCCACAAACATGGATCTCTGCTTCTTCAAGCAATCGCCACTTTTCAAATTATGCGAAAATAACAAGGACAGGGGCAGCTAATGGTTCAGTTCAGTTAATCTCCGACGACATCCAAACTGCTGCCTCTCCACTATCTGCAAAGCACAAAGTGCACCTGCAGACGGACCAACTTCGGATTAATTTACACCGTCCGGACCTGAAGGATGCGGAGCTCATGGATCTGACTTCAGATCAGGGGTGCACAGTATGAGCACCAGAAAACATGTCAGCACATATAGGTAGCGAAAAAACGTGAGGTTCAAACAGTTACCCAACTATCCATGCAGGACATTCCAGGGATGCCAGTGACATTAGTACTGAAGTTAAAGGATGCTTCGCAGACAGTGGCATTGGGGGCCAATCTGTCTCTGGAATCCGAGGCAGTCAGTGCATCCAAGGCCACCCACACAAGGTGACTTCTTGCAATTCACAGCAATATATCCAGCTGCCACAACGGGCAATTCGCCGAGAGCCAAGCCACATTCACAGAACAGCAATGCAGAACAAACACAGCCTATTTGTCATTCCAGCAAACCATCCCCCTTAGCAAATCATCCACAGTACAGCACCGCTTGTTGGGAAAATATTTTGTAAACATGTCTAAACTTAAACTACACTTCCATGGTGGTAACAACTAGTAATCAACAGGGGCTAACAACCACAAAAGTTATGTTTCAGAATACACAAACTCTTACAACTGAACAAAATAAGACCAGTTAAGTGGACATGTTTATGACAGGCCTAAATAGCAAACAGCAAGAGGGCGATCAGCCCAGTAAGCCAGCGCCACACGGAATCACAAATTACTCCCTCCAACCTCAGCACAGCCATTACTTAGATAATGGCTGGGAATCAAGGGAGATCATTCTAACTCCACAATGTACACCACGGGGCCAACAAGACTGCTTGAACAGGGGCAACATCCTAAGGCTGCTTGGCTAAGTTGCCATCAACTCAAAAGATTGTATCTACAGACTTAGTCTGTGAAATTCCTCTCCAGTACGCGCCAGAGCAAACATCCACTACTTGGAGAACAAGGGAAATCGTTACATCGAGCATGGATGAAAAAATGCAATTTGAAGCATGGGGAATATATTGATTCCAGAATACGCTACCCTCTCACCCTCCTGTCCAGTTCTATAGAAAAATCAAATCATCAATCTGACTTAAAGGCCCATGAATACGGACTGGAGATTAATATAAGGGAGTCGAAGAAGAGGTAGCACAATAGGGCGGAAGTCAACCAAAAAAATATATATATTTTGCACGCCCCCTGCCCTCTCCCCCCCCCCCCCCCCCCCCCCCCGAATGGCTTGAAGAAACATGCAGATACCCCCATGACCACAGAATGATGCTCAGGATGAATGGTTCACATCTTATATTCAAGAGGGAGCAACTGACTTAATTACAATGCAGAAAATATGGATCAGGGATCTGCTCCTACCATCATGTCCTGGAATATCACTGGAGCAAAAACCATTATTGCACACGGATTTGCAATAGTAAACCGTTGCAACTACACTATAATCATATGGCAAGAAACATGGCTATTAGACCCGGTCCACTACATCACGTCAGTGCCGACAAATCAAATAAAATCGGGCAGGCCAAGTGGAGGTCTAGCCACGTATGTACCACTGCACTACACGTTACAACAGAGCAACTGGCTTCTCAAAAAACGATCTGCAGGCCGTCAAACGCATCTTCAGTGACATGCGACAAACTCCTCTTGTAATTTTTAATGTCTATGCTTATCTGCAGAAACGTCGGAAAACCTTGATTTTTGAGAAATTAAGGAATAAAGCAGAAGATATAAGATGAGCTCACCCAACATGGGACATTTTAGTGATAGGCGACTTCAATGCCCACTTAATTCACACTCCTGAACCTAATGAGCAATTGGCAGCTCAAAATGCTCTATGGTCAGTTCTGCCTCAACTCACACCAATACGGAAGAGATCGGACGCAATGGGCAAGCAAATGGTCGAGGCATTAGAGCATGAGGGTTTTAAATGGCAGGACCAAAGATGACATGTCACCTAGCTATACCCACCATAGCACACTACACGGCTGTGTCGCTTCCTGTGTTATGTGTGAGGACATTTAAAATCAAAAGTACTCTCCACAGCGATCACTCATAGATCTGGACTTGAATGCCCCACACTTCTTGCTGGTCGCCGCTGAACTAGGAAGTATTGCTTCTACCAACTTAAAATGTCTGATTTGGTCAGAGTCTTCATTACCGCTGCTGTGTGAAAAGATACAACCCCTATTTCATCTGCAACACTCCAGAACTCGCCTGCAGTGGAAGTGTGGGCCACCTTTATAATTTCGTTATCTTCTCTCAGCTCTGCTATGCGCCAATCACCAACACAAAATCAGTCTGTGTCCTCAAGTCTATCAGAGAAAACTTTAAAATTAAGAAAGGAATTGAGGCAGGAACTCAGAGTAATAAAAAAAAAAAAAGTCCTTTCACAGAATCTACCTGTGTCCAAATAAAGGACCTTCGAAAAACATTAGAAGTCAGGTATGGCATGAGCGCATTAAGATAGAGGACAACTTCTGGCTTAAATTGCTCTATAGCTTAAAAATGGCAAATTCCAGGGCCTTATGAGCAAGTCAACGGCATGGACCGGCAGTCAAAAGTAATTAATTGTTTATCAATTCCAGAAAATAAATGGGCGGATTAACTGGCCAATATTATTATTATTTATTTTATTTAAATCAAGCCTTACCTGAAGCAAATTCACTCCTGAAGGAGCCTGCAAATCATAAGGACCTCTGTCAGATCGACATTGGACACTGCGCTAAGGCAGTCTCCCAAGTATTTTTTTTGGGGGGGGGGGGGGGGGGGGGGGGTTAATGGTGCCCCTGGCCCCAATGGCCTTCCACAGGCAATATTTAAGGCTGATCCGGAGTACCGGTCAACTTCGCTGGCAATCCTCTACACTGAAGTAGAGTCCAACAAAAACCACCCCTGACAGTTGGAGAGGATCTATTATCAAATCAGATATTTAAAGGGGGCGACAGAACAAATCCAGCCAACTACAGACTGATTGCTGTAATTGACAGCGAGGCCAAATACTTTGTCTTGTTGATCTTGGATGACCTGTTCCACTGGTCCAATTCAAACAACCTCGCCCCCCTGAACCAAACCTGCTTCCAGAAGGGTTACGGCACAATGATCAATATTCTAGCACTGAGTGACATTGCAGAGAAAGCAAAACACCTCAAGAGAATCTACATCTATGCTTTTTAGACTTTAAATGTGCCTTTGATTGGGTGGACAGAGCAATTCTTTGGCGCAAACTGAAGCTGGGACCTGCAGGAACTACTTCTCCACAACACTGAAATGTTATATGATAAATCTTGGGTGCAGATCAAGGTAGCAGATGGTACAAAGTTTTAAGGCGGATTCCAACAAATATAGGCTTAAAACAAGGATGCGTTCTGCCCCGCAGCTTAACCTTTTTACGGCTCACCTCTCCCCAAAGCTAGATGAAACCAACTCATACTCTCCGATGATGGGGAACCACCTCATATCACACCTCATATGCTGAGGACATTGTTAAGCCACATGAAATTAGGGCTACAGAGGCTACTTAGCACCCTGGGCAATTCTGCAACGTCAAACAAATTAGAAGTCAATACTACGAAGACAAAAACCATGTCTATAGGATACCTCTTCAACTCTTAATAAAATTAAGTTGGGCAGCATTAGCCTTAAAGAGACTCGCTGCTATAAATATTTGGGTTTTACTATAGACAACAAGGCTAACCTTGCACCACAAAAACAGCACATCACTCAGAAAATGCAAAGCGCTGACATTCGCTTTCTGCGCCCTAGCCAAAAGGTTAAAAGGGCCTTCGTACAAACCTTTACAGTCAGTCATGTCTGCCAAATTCCTTCCAGCCACTACACAAGGAAGTGCAGCACTACACAGGAAACACGCTTTGCTCCTGGATCAGCAACAAATAAAAATCTACAAATACGTTTTTAATCTCCCCCCAAAACAAACGTTGTGTGCCACGAATATTATAGTATGTTGACCGCAATACTCCGAACAGCCCCTAGAGGACAGCACAAAAAAAAAAAAAAAGTATTTGGAAGAAACATGGTCATATAACCATCCAGTCAACCCTTAGAGGACATAACCACATGAAAAAAGAACAGGAGAAAGTAATGTAGTGTAACCATATATTTAGCCCCTAGACAGCATAGTGCATTACATATTTTCAAAGCTAGGAGGACCATTACAATTATATTACAAACAAGGCCCATGAAACATAACATCTCCCAGCTATAAAACAAAGGTTCAGCCTTGAGAAAGCTTTAAAAAATATAATGAACGGTGGTAGGCGTTCTTATTTTGGAGTCTCCCACTAACATAGCGTGGGGACCCAGAGATGATGTAGACAGAAAGAGCACATTGTGGTCAATGGTTTGAAGGTGGTCCCATTGTCCTAGGACAACCACAGGCGCAGTTATAAGAAAAAATGTATTGTAAAAGTAATGCCATGCAAAGCATTATGGGACAAGTTCCCATTCTGTGAATATTTTAATTAGTTGATATGAGTGTAATGCTTAGAACAGCTCCTAGAGAACACCACATAAAAAAATAAATAAAAAAAGCAACAAAAATTAAATAAATAAATAAATACACATGGTCGTGTAACTCTGTAGTTAGCCCCTAGAGGGCATAACCACACAAAATAAATAATGCAGTGTAACCACATATCTAGCCCATAGGGGGCACTGTGCGTGTGTATATATATATATATATATATATATATATATATATATATATATATATATATATATATATATATATATATATATATATATATATATATATTCAGGAGGTGCAGCAGGCCTACAATATTACAAAGAAAGCCCATTAAACACAAGCTATACCCAGCTGTAAAAACAAAAGTTCCAGCTACGAGAAAGCTTAAAAGACAGAATGGTGAGAGGGATTATTATTGTGGGGTCTCCACTAACAGTGTGGGGACCGAAAGATGATGTAGATAGAGTACGTTGTGAACATTTTGGTGGTGGTCCTATTGTCCTAAGACCACCATAGGCTGAGTTGTGTGTAAAAAAGTTTTGTAAAAGTAATGACCTGCAAAGCATAATGGCCCGAGTTTCCCTAAATGCAATGAATATTGTAGAATAGGCTCTTCCCCTGTGACTGAAGAGCTGCTTTCGCTTTGAGGATTTCTGTTTTATGTAAAGCATTTACCAATTTCAAGTGTTTTAAGGGGAGAGCCACAAGAAATGACTAATTAGGTAACTGACCAATGTGACCAGCACTCCAATACCCCTCCGATAGAGTTCACGCTACTACACCTGTTCACGCTGTGAGCACTTTGGCCACCAAGCAGCACAAAGGGGAGAGACAAAAGAAATAGTTTGCCCACTCTGGAGTATATCGGCAATCGTGCAATAATCTGTGTAACATGGGCAGTCTGCAAGGCATGACAAAAACAGTCTCATGGCTGGGCAAATGCAAAACATTTACCAATAACAAATGATTTTTGAAAGGCAAGCCCACGAACGAGTGAAAGTGATGGTGTGGTTAAAACCCCACAAAACTTACAACAGGTCAAAGAGCTTTCGCACTCCACCTAAAACAAGCATTTTCAATGCAACGGGTCTCGCATTTGCTTGAGTTAGAGCTATTAGCGTTGGGAAGGAGAAAAAAAACTGCAGCGCGATTGCACTATGTAAAATGCAGCGCTATCGAGCAGCGTGGAAAACAAACAGATGAAGTAGGCCGGACACCATGCTGAAAACATCGAGCCTCGTGTGTTTTTAGTAGTTTACCGGTGCTGTATGGGTGGGATAAACACCGGAAACGACATGACATGCATGCCTTTCACAAATGACAAGCAGATTTTAAAAGGCAAAACCACGAACCAATGTAAGTGACCGACGTGACATGGGTGTGGTTGATAGCCCAAAGAGAGATTACAGAATGGGACGGAGCACTTTGCATTCGCCCATAAAAATGGAAGAAAAGAAAAATTAAAGCAGAGGTTGATCCCCCACCTTAGAAACTTAAGCAGACTACTTCAAGGGTAGATATGTACAAGCATACTGCTGTTCATTACAGTTTTGAGAGCCAGTGACTTAAGAGGGCTGTGGATCCTAAGGCGGCCAGAAGCAATATGTGAATGATACTTTGACAGACAAATGCATAAAGAGGGCCTACCAAAACGCCATCTATGTACAAGGTGAGTGGGAGAGGCACACTGCATCACTATGGATCACAGCAGCCGTCCTTCCTTGTCTGCCCTCATTCTGGGGAAATGGGGTCTCCCAGGAAAGGGGCAAAGGTGGCTGAGGGGACTGACAAAACCTTTGTGAACTCAGGGGCCAATATTAGGCAGAAGGGCATGATGGTGAAATAAAATTGCTCTGTTGACACACACTAGACATACTTCCTATGGGACTGCACGAAGGACACATCAGTGTATGTGTACTGCAGGTCCAATTACACCACTCAGTCTTCGTGGTCCAAGTCCAACAGATTACTGGCTCCAAATCGTCTACGGCAGAGGTCTTCAAACTGGGGGGCGGGCCCCTCTAGGGGGGCCTGAAGTGATGCCAGGGGGGGGCCCCAGATTCTGCCCAAAATAAATATTATACAGATAACAGGCCTTTGTTTTAAGCAGAAGCATGTTATTGCAGTTTTAAAAAGGTAACAGGAATTAACTGGAATG
Source organism: Pleurodeles waltl (assembly GCF_031143425.1). Lineage (NCBI taxonomy): Eukaryota > Metazoa > Chordata > Amphibia > Caudata > Salamandridae > Pleurodeles > Pleurodeles waltl. Next base: position 107,727,676 of record NC_090443.1, read on the forward strand.
TTTAAATAGGTTTAGATATATTTAAACATCGCCATTTTTATAAAATAATTGTGAAAAATTCTGAGGGGGGGCCCAATGATTTTTATTTTTCAACTGGGGGGGCGCAGCATTAAAAAGTTTGGAGACCTCTGGTCTTCGGGGTAGTAAAAAGGTTTGGCAGCAGGCGACTAGAAGGTCATTTAATGCTGCTGACTTCATCCTCTGGCCTCCCCCCCCGTTTCTGAAGACATGAAAAGGCTGAGCTAGCTACTAGACAGACTGCAAGGACAGTCTTTGGCGATAGGCAAGGCCCCTCAAAACTTACTGTGTTGCTGATGAATTAGTGAGCAAAGTAACCCCACAAAATGGGTCACAACTCTGTCATTGTTCAAGTGCTGCTTCTGCTTTCTCCCCAAATGGTCTAGATCCGGCAAAGAGCAGGCCCATAAGTGAGGTTAGCACATCCCTGGAAAAAGACATGTGCAAAAAAAGGAGAGAGAACTCTGGGTAGTTCCCAAGTTTAGATGGAAAGCAGCTCAATTAAGGAGCACTCTCCAACACCAGATTGGCTCACCTCAAATGTCTGTTTTTCTAGCAAGTTTTTAAGCATGGGATCAACGCAGTGCCATCCACACAGAGCTAGAGCTTTGCAGACTAAAAACTGACTGCAATCGGTCAATCAACTTACAAGTTCAAGGGTGTGAAAAACAAAGGCAAAAACTCACAACAGCGTTCAGAGGTGGTGCCTCTGTGCAGCACCATGTTGCCATGTAAAGAGATTAGACTAAGTCTGATGATGCTAACTGCCCAGGCTATGTACGTTTCCAGTCTGGTGACTGTGGAGATACCCAACCATGAGAATATCCACCAGATAGTATTTTACAGAAGGTAAAAAACCTAATTCTACCCATCTTAGGTCTCAGCAGGGACTTTTCGTTGAAAAGATGCTTCACTTTCTGGATGAGTAACCACCTCATATATGCACACACACACACACACACACACACTTCAGCTCCAATATAGACAACCAAAGGATTACCATATCACTCCATCCCCTGCCATTTCAACACTTAGGGTTCGGCAGTTTTAGTGGTAACAAACCAGGTAACCAAACCACAAACCTCTACATTAAGTGACTGTCATTAGACCGTAAAAAATAGAACACAAAATACGTATAGAACAATACTATAAACATGACATTACGTTCAAAGACGCAGAATGATGCCCAATTCTGTTGCCTGAGCAAAAGTGGTACAAATATGGACAAATTCATAACACCCTTATGATGATGCAATTACCAAAACAATTAGCAATGACTGCACTGTACATTTTCTGGACCCTACAGATGTCTGCCTTCACTCCACAAAGAGAACATTGCTAATTCAGCACTAATGCAACAAATTCTGAGCTTAGTTAAAATAATTGAGTTATTTAAGTAAACAAATACTTCCAACTATTTAAAATTGGATAATCATCTTGAAAATTAACATACATCTGCTTGCAAAATTTTACAATTATCTAATGCTTAAATATAAATTAGAACTGGGGAGGGCTGTCACCAGAACGCTCACATCAAGGGCTCCGACTGCAATGAAGGCCCGTTTTACACAACTCAATCTCCCTACCTGCCCCTACCCCCCTCTGTTCCACTTTCCCGCCTCCCAGCTCACCAGCCCCTCCCACCAACCTGCACTTTTTAATGGCAGCCATGCCAAAGGCAAGCCCATCCACGTCTGGACCACACCCAGCGTCTCAGACCCTGGTACCCATGCCTTTCACTGCTACGACGCCAGCACCCCCCCACGCCCTCAACTCGGGACCATCCACCGCCTGCCACATTGCACCATCCAAGAACACTCCAGGCCTGTTCACCTGCTGCAACTGCGTCTTCTCCTGCCTCCACATGCCCACCCAGTACCAGATCCAACCACCTCAGCTGCACCCTTCTCAACACCCATTCCATCAAACATGCAGTAGAGATCTGGGACCTGCTCGACTCAATCTTTCCACACGTTGCCTTTTTCACAGAAACCTAGATGAACCCCACCTCAGCCCGGACATTGCCACCTCCATTCCAGACAGATGCAAAATCATACACAAGGACCGCATCAACCATCCAGGAGGAGGCCTTGCCATAGTCCACAGAAACACCCTCCGCCTCACTACCAGTATCAACGACCACTCCCCCGGCATGGAGCTCCTCCACTTCCAGATCAACCCGAACACCACCCTCAGCAGCACCCTTGTCTACAGACACCACAACCCGCCCCCAGGCCTCGACCCCGCTTCAGCACACCCATAGCCAATTTCATCACACACCACACTCACCTAAATGGACTACATCCTACCCAGTGAGCTCAATTTCCACCTAGAAAGCTGCAACGACCACAACACATCTTCTCTACTGGAGAACCTGGCCACCAACAACTAGTATCTTTGCCAACCCACTCCGCAGGATACACACTTGACTCAGTCTTCTCCGCCAGTAACGACATCCATGTTACCTATACCTCCTAATTGCACTGGACTGATCACCATTGTGTCGCCTTCTTCACCAAACTGCTCCGTACCCACTGCAACCCGCAAAGGAGCTCGAACAAAGTCTCTGAAGACCAATTCGACCCCATCCTCTTCCAACACCGCCAGTCAACACATCAGCATGCAACCTCCACCAATGTATCCCCAACCGCCTCAACATTCTGGCCCCCCTCAAGAAACCCTCTGCCAAAAAAAAATATCCCGCAAGAAGGCCAGATGGTTCTCCCCTACCCTCAAATAGTCTAAGCACACCTGTAGACGACACGATAAAAAGATGGATGAGCTGCAAGATCCTGGCGGATCGCCTAGCCTTCAAAACCACCATCACTGCAGACCACCTCATCAGAATCACAAAAGAAAACAGCCATTCGGGAACACATTGATGCACACAATAGCAAAGAACTCTTCACTGTGATCAAAGAATTCACCAAACCCACCACGGACTCCACAGACAACACCTTCCCCCAAGACCTCTGTGACAATCTTGCCACCTTTTTCTACTGCAAGATATTAAGCATCTATGACAGCTTTGCCACCCAGGGCACTCCCACCCCACCTGCAACCACTGCACCCATAGTACACAGTTCCCAGCCAACCCTGCTCTACTGGACCACTCTCTCCACTGACGACATCCAGAAGATCATGAAAACCATCCACTCCAATGCCCTCTCAGACCCATACCCCACACATCTTGAACCGAGCCAGCGCAACCATCGCTCTCGAACTATGATGCACCAAAACTGCTTCAGAGTACGCCACCTTCCCAGAAGACTAGAAGCATGCAGTAATCAACTCACTGCTGAAGAAATCCTCTGCCAACCAGATGGACCTCAAGAACTTCAGACCCATCTCGCTGTTCCCCTTCCCAGCCAAAGTAATCGAGAAGGCCATCAACACCCAACTCACCGAATTCATCGAAACCAACCCCACCAGGTTTCCCACCTAGCCACTTCAGAAGCAACCACAGCATCAACACTGCACCCTCGCAGCAACAGATGACATCCACACACTCCGAGCGAGGTGAAACCGCAGCCCTCATCATCCTGCAACTCTCTACTGCCTTCGACAAAGTCGCCCACCACACCCACTGCACTAGACTCCACAACACTGGCATCCACAACAGTCTTAGTTTGGCCGATGAGGAAAGAGCTGATCCACTTTAAGTCATGCTCCCACCGTTTTCCTCACAACCGAGGAGTTCCTCAGGGCTCCTCTCGGAGACCCACCCTCTTCAAAATCTACCTGGCCCGCTCTCTAACATCGTCAGAAACCAAAGACTCAACATGGTCTCCCACGCAGACGACACCCAACTGATCCTCTCCCTCACAGACAAGCCTACAACAGCAAAAAGCAACTTTCACAACGGAATGAAGGCAGACACCACCTGGACGAAGGATAGCTGACAAACTCAAAACTGGCAAGAAAGAGGTCCTCATCATGGGTCCCCCCCACGCTCTACACCAGGAACAACTCTTGGTGGCCCTCAGCACTCAGAACCCACCAAGTCAACACCATCTCATCCTTGTGTTTCCACACATTCCGCCTGATCCAAATAATTTTCAAGTTGACCCCGATCTAATTTGCGAGAACAGTCATCCAGGCGCTTGAAACGAGAAAATTAAGACTGCGGCAACCTACTATGCTGTTACCACCCAAACACTCCCAAAAAAATGCAGAGAATGAAGAACGTCTCAGCCAGGCTCATCTTGGACATCCCCTTGGCTCCAGAGCAAAAAAAATACTCATGCCTGCATACAAGGCCCTCCACAACATCAGACTCGCATACCTCCACCATTGCCTGACCTCCCATATGCCCAGGCAGCTCCACTCCGCCCAAATGACCCTCATCACAAACCCAAGGATACATAAGAAGATCCTTCTCTTACCTCACTGTAAGGACCTAGAACGCTCTTCCGCTACACCTCAGGCAATCGCCCTCACAACCTCAATTCAAGAAGACCTCAAGACCTGGCTCTACCACTGAACTCCTACCCCCCAGCACTTGCTACACTTACGGAGGTGAAAGACTTACTTTTTTGAACGGACTACGATGTCGACTGCATTTACCATGCGGCATTGGGGGTTATACTTTTTTTTGCTGGAGTGTTAGGGAGAGTGCTCCTTTTTGGTTTATCTTTTATGACCTTGTATTGTTTTCATTCACTAGGATTTGAAGAACTCTTAAAGGCAAATGTACATGCCAAGATATAACTCGATTAGCTTAAAAACGCGGTAAAGGCCACATTTACCTCCAACCTTATGTTACCTTACTTCTATGAATAAGTTCCCAACAGGCATGGTAAACGCACATTCTTTTAACTTGATGTTTCTAATTGTCATTGCTGTGCTACCTAAAAGGTACAGTGTTTGCCTTCGGGGGCACTTTTTCTAGATTATGTTTGGTTATGAAATGTCACTTAAGTTTACGCCTGTACTAGCCTTTTCCGTTGATCTCAAGGTGACAGAATACATATGGTTTTTGGTGGATGTGAAACATTTCACTGAAAGGCAACAGCATAGTACTATTAACATAAAATGCAAAAAGCACAGCCAAACCGAAGCAAGGCATAGTACAGCAACTCCGAAGTACTGCCTCTTTCAGCAACATGGACAAGCTGCTTAAGGATTGGCGGTGTCTTCTGGAGAGTCTATAAATTATGTTAGACTTCTCCAGTGGAACTCAAGTTTACTTTTTCCATTAAATTTGGCGATAGGCCAAGTAAATGATTATTACAGTGTAATCACAATACGGCGCGGATGAGAATACTCCTCAAACAAGTACACAAAACTGCTCATCTTCAGGCTACAATCATCCATGTGATGGTAAACCATTGTCCACTGGAAATGTAAGACCGGAAGGATTAATAAGTCAACTTCTTTTCGCTTCAAATGTATAAATACTAGTGCAAATTCAAAGGACTCCTTAAAGTGTTACTCAAAAAAAATCAAATGCCAACAAGGAAACTCAACATTCCAACCAATGGCAACCTGTCATAACAGAATTCATATCCATGTTCTATTAAGACTACGTCGCGCAACCTTATGTTTTAAGAACCGAGTCGCGGCTTAGTCGCATGGAGGTTTTCACATTCACACCGAGTTACAAACTCGGAAATGTACGTTTTTGTCAGTTACATTAGCAGGTTCAACAGCTCCTAGCCTACCAGGTCAGTGTCCTAAGCGTATTGTCAGTTTATTCATTAAAAACAGAGCTAACACCACGATGACTTCAGGGACCAGCGATGAAACTTGACCACATATCAAACATATAAGCAAATATGCACACACTTGCGAAACCCTGCTAGGAAAGAATTGGAACTCATAAGACAGCAGTTAAAAAAAAAAGAAAAAAAAAAAAAAAAATCACACAACGGCGAGACTAGTAACATTTTCCATTAAAATATTCGGATTATTTTGCAAAATCAAGCCACAAAACTATCGACAGTTACGTGTCACTTACTTCAAAACTAAAGAGGGCAAAGACAAACAGCAACAAGTGTATTTATTTATTTCGACCCCTCCATGAAACTGATAACAGAAACTTGCCACACAGCTTTCTTTACACGACTCTCACCAAAAGCATGGACCTGTCTGTGATTGGGTTGTCTGTCCGTCGACAGCCTCTCTATTTATGGACACGAGTTGCTAAGTTGCAACTATAGTGGTTGACGTTTCCACCAGCGCCAGAACAATACGAGCTATAATCCGCTGTGAGCCGTGGTAGCGGTCAGCTGATCCAAGCACGTGCAACTGGCACCTTTCCCCAAACGGGGGGTGGGTTGCTACGGCTAGCCAGAGCCATAAACCACCCGGTTTCTGACAGCGGCCCTAAATATCAAACCCACATTTCGGTGTAAAAAGCTTAACCAATTCAGCAGCTGCTGCGAGAGGGTTAAGTTTTTCAAAGGGGGCCTTCATTCGCATCTAAAACCTGCATCATTTACACCTTTTGGCGAAAATGATTGGTCTGTGGTCACTGAATTTGGACAGCAATGACAAATGCTGCAAAAGCATCCGATTCCAAATGACAAACTGATTCTTAGCCCCAATCCATTTCAGAAAGGTATAGATAGACCTGCATTTTTTTAAAGTCATCGTGAAAATAAATATTGTGTTTAGACGCCTTTTAAAACCATGTGAGCGAATGACACATCTATATTTTTAGCTTTTACGATATGGAACTCAAATGATTCAAGCTAAACCGCATGAGTGCGCCCATATTACCTCCATCTTCAGCCAGAATTAGGAAGTATATTAGTTAGGATGACCATACAGTTAGTTGGGAATGGGGGTCCAAATATACTCCTTGGCTTGAGGACGAAGTAAATAGTGTTTTATTTATACAGTTCTTAACACTGAGGTTCGGTAGCTTCAAAAGCACTGTAAACCATACTCCTGTTACCAACTCCACCATAGCCAAATTGTATTCGTTGATACAATGAACGATCATGTGGTGCCCACGTGGTACTGTGAAGTTTCAAACTTTTGGCCTATGGGCCGCACAAATGTCTGCACAGCAATCATGCAATCCACCGAAGGTAAACACAAAGTACTTAAAACAAATTGCCAAAATATGCAGTCCAGTCCCCACTTAACAGCTGCCACTATGGAGTGTACCACTCACATTGCTTCCCCATTTCAAGGGCATGACACCACTCAAACATAGTATAACTCCTCTAAATAACGCCACTACATATCACTGTAGCGTGCACGGCAGAGGAAAGATGGAATATATTCTCCCTTCTAAACCCAAAAGGCCGAGTCAGTTATGACAGAAGTTAATCTGAGTTTGGTTAATACATTTCAGTTTTATCTAAAAGTACCGTCGTGAAAAATGGTAGACGAGCTAGACTCAATCGTGATAGATTAAATTCAAACCCAACAAAAATGTAAAAAGGTTCTTTGTTAGTTACCATAAAAAGAAAAAAAAAATTAAATGCTCCTTCCCGCAAGACAAGTGTCATCAAAAAAACAGTGGCTATCGGAACCGCCCATCTTTAAGGAGTGGAAGCTAAAGACATCCATACAGACCTTTACTGTGTTGGTTGTAAACAAACCCCCGTGAACCGAGTGTTCTGTAAGATACCTTCCCTGTCGATCTACAGAAAAATGTCTAAAAAAAAAAAAAAAAAGCCTCCTAGCGTCTCATCAAATAGGAACAATCGAGCATACTTTTTTAAGCGATGGGGAAGCGAGAAAAATCTTCTCCGACGAGGGGCATTTAAGAATAAATAAAGTATTTCACTTGAGTTTTCCTAGTTAAAGGACATTTACAACATGTTGGATAACCCAACTGTAAAATACCTGCAGGCATGGAGGTCAAACACCACACATCTATGTTAAACGCTTGTTCCTTAAAGGGAAAGGAAAATAAAACGTGTTTGGGAAAGCATTACAAAGTAAAGCCACTGTGTTATGAGCAAGGCATTAAAAAAAAAAAAAGTACTAAGCATTAATTACAATTACCGTTGTGAGGGGACTCCGTGTGGAACTAGCGGGCACAGATTTCCTATCATAAAAGCGTTCTTAAAATCACCGCATTCCCGATTAGCAAACACAAAAACCTCGCATTTTATCGTCCCGTTACGAGAAGTAGAAAACCTTTAATGATATAATCCAGTTTAAGAAGCTGCACGAGGCGAGAACTCGCTTGTTGCCCACAAGTGACCCGCCCCCAGCCCAGTTTGCTCCCATGCAGCGGGCATTATTACAAATGACCTCCCAGTGACTCTACCGCCTTCTTCCTTCCCGGGCCATACTTTCTCCTCCCACCAATACCCTTCAGCCGGCGCGGGCGGACTAAGGTCACAGCAACCCACCAAAGCCTGGTCGCTCTGGGGGCCTGGATCCCAAACGCCCGGAGGCCCCCACCCGCGAGCGGCCCAGCAGAAAGGGTAGGCCTCGGCTCAACTTGCTGTGTCAGCCACGGCCTGCGGGCGGCACATGGCGGCGGCGGGAGCGCGCGTTGGGGGGATACTCACCTCTACGAACAGTAGCATCCTCTCCCCCAGGGGTGTCAGTGGGGGAGGGCAGGCCCGGAGCACTGGGGAGCGGGGCGGGGAAGATCCAGAGGCCGCGGTGGCGCCCGACGCTCTCTGCGCTCACCGACGGCTTGTCACATCCCGGGCACCACGCTACACCCCAGCGCTTCCGGGTCGACACCGCCTACTGAACGAACATTTCCGGGAGCAACCCAGCCCGCGTGAACACGGAAGAAAGACTAGAAGGCGGAAGAAGAGAAGCACGTGCGACCGCAAAGAGAGGAATCCTAGATGTGAATGCAGAACAATACTACCTCTGTAGAGTATCCGAGTATGCAAGATACAAATCAAAATGTACATTTTTAACATGGTTAGATAAACGACGCCGAGTTAAAGCATATGTGTAACTGTATCAGGGCGCCAGCCGAGGAAACGACATAGTATCGAAAACTACATCTCCCAGCATCAACTGGAAGTAAAATTACCAAACACATGATTACGTGGACTACCAATAGAAAACCTCAGAGTCCTTGAAAGAGCCTGGACAGTCTAAGCTTCTCCTCTTTTCTTTGCTGCTTTGAAGCGAGTTACCAGTGATCTTGATTTTCTTCTTTTATCGACCCTTTGTGGTATTGTCAACGATGTTGCATTAGATTGTGGTTAGTAGTTTACATAAATCCTGTTCTTCACGGTGTCTTGGGTTAAGCCTAAACTTGCTATAAAAACACACCCACAAGACTGTTATGGGAAAAAGGCCACTTTATTAGGACAGGTTTGTAGATCAACAGCATGTAGTTGTATGTTGTTTGTAAATAATAACTTTGTTATGCATGGTCCAAAAGCTGATGTGAGCGCTGATTTCAGCAGCAATAATTTTTTACATATATTCCTGTGTGTGATTTAATACATCAAATATACTAACAGTTACAATTAATGTGTCACAGAAAATTGTGCCTTGTACAGCAAACTTATTTTGTTTTTACTAGTTTATTCTGTGTCTGTACTAATGAAATGTATTTCTCTCGAGGAAATGAACTGATACGAAAATGTTTCTACATCTTTGTAACTATCGTCCGGTAGCAGTGTATTCTGGAATGCTTGAACAAAAGGCTCCACTGACACCAGTCGTAAGCAAGTCTAAGAAGCTACAATTAGTATAGTTTGGGTTATGTAAATGGGAGAAGTGACAAATCAGTGTTGCGCAAAATAATAATGTGTCACTCATCCATTTCTGATATTTGATGTTTTGTAATTGGATGTTCTTTCTTCGCCTGATGCTTTTGTCCAATTGCAGAAGATTAGTAGTTTAATATAATGTTCGTGCACTGAGAAGAGGGAGTTAGTCTTTGATAATACTTCTTGCTTGGAGTTTATTATTAGCCATACTTTGAAACTTCATGCCTTGCCAGATGGTCTACTGATATTCTGGGACTTTATTATTTTCTGAGTTTAATTTACCTGTTCAATGCCAAATTAATATTCTGATGGTTTAGTACTTTCATAGTCTAAATTCTAAACCATCCCCATTTCCCTGTTCCTGTTCTTGTTCCTGCCTTGATGCTGACACTGAGGTCCCCCCGATGAAGCTAAAGCTGCTATGCTGACTTGTCCTTAGGGTTAGGTAATTATATATGATCTGTGTATTGGTATTTGTTTTTTGCATTTCAGGTACCAACTGCTACTGTTTTAATACTGCTGCTGTTTTGATAGCGCCATATCTAGCTGTTTTCTAAATTAGTGTTACAAAAACTTTTACATGAAGTCCAACATGCTAGGTGTTCTTTATATACCTACAATCTGATATCACTCTATTGTTAAATAAATGTATGTTATTTCTCTTGCTCAAATATTATTACTATTGATTAATGTTCTCGCTATTGAAATTATTGATCTCATTGCTTTCATTAAATTGAGATTCTTGGGAGGTTTGGTCAGCTTGTGATGTTTCTTTACCTGTACCATTTGGTGTTGAGACTAATTTTGATGACCTCCGCATTGTTAATATAGGGAAATAAACATTTTGTTATTGATATAAAAGGTGTGGTTATTCATGGCCAAATGGGTCATGGTGCGTTCTTTACTGACTCTGTAATGATTTGCATTGTTTGATATTTGTTACTGTGATTTACACCACTGGTTTCAATATAAATTAAACAAGTCAAAAGGTCCATCAACCTTAAGCGATGCCTCCAGCTTACTATAATCATTATCACTAAAAAGTGATAAGCAGAGGGTGCAGTAACACTGACAATCCCCCTCTTCAGACTTCAACTTCTGCAACATACCACCCAAACAAACACCCCATACTTGCAAGGTCATTCATTCTCTCTCACTTTTCCCCCCCCCCCCAACCCAGACCATCCTCATCAACAGCACCCCCCTTCTACTTGTTCCATGTCCTCACGCTCCTCTTTCCTTTCTCTGGGTCCCCCTAACCGTCCCCCAAAGGGTGGATGCGCCTGACCTGACTCCTCACCCCCGCAAATTACCACTTCCCCAAAAAATCCTGAAAGGTGTTTTGCTGCCCTACCCAAAAACAGCAACCTCACTCCCATTCAGCCACAGCAACAATTCCACATTCGCACCAGCGTTTCCCGCAACTCCTTCAATAGAATGCATAACTAAACATTGTCAAATGCACCCCAATTGCCTGAAACAGATGCCCCTCTTCTTCCTTAATATCCCATACCACTGCTGAATGGCAAAATTACAAAGCCCATCTGAAGAGCTGATTACCCTAGATGGGTTCCTTTCTTTTAATGTGGCTGCTCAATCCTCCACAAAACTGACGGGTCGAGCCAAAGGTGGACTTCTGATGTTAATAAACAAAACTGTGCAGTGCACATACAAGACTTTAAAGTTTTATAGCCCAGATCTGATGGGGCTACAAATTATGTTCCAACAGAATTTTACCATAATTTTTGTCAATGTTTATGCCCGTTCGGTCTCGCGAGGGGTTGAGTCCCAAGTTTTTTAAAACGGCTTCTTGACTTTCTAGACACCTTACAATCAACCTCTTACCTAATAATAGCCGGGGACGTAAACTGTACCTTTGAACCCTTGGTGATACTAACTGGTCTCACAGAGGATGAAGATCAAACATGGGGGATTGCACAGCTGACTAGTGATAATAACTGCCTTAATTCTCGTGTAGCTATCCAATTGGCATCCCTTTGTTTGAAACATGGTCTCAGGGCATGTAATGGCCGCATGCCCTCTGACCTGGATACTGCACCCACTTTTAAACGAGGTTCAATTACAAGCGTAATCGATTATTTTCTAGTGGATGTGAGATTGTGGCCCTTTTTGAATGATATGAAGGTGGATGTTAGAACTGAAAGCAACCATTATCCTTTGCTACTCTCTATGTCAGGCGATGTTTTTGGTAGGACCTCGAACAAACAAACTACTTGGTTCCCTATTCCTACCATGAACATCACATCCACGAAAGTCAAGTGGCCAAAGGTCCAGTCAAATCCTTATCTGCTACGCGAGATGTACCAGGCTTTCATAGTCATCTTTGCACCATATAGTGATTATGATTCCAACGATATCCCCTTCTTATCCATACATGAAAATATGATCTCAAGATTACAACGTATTTTTTATAGGAAGGTTGGGGCAAGACACCAAGGAGCTATTTCTAGCTCATGGTTTGACGAGTCCTGCCATGCGGCCAAGAAAGGATTAAAAGGTGCCCTCATGGAAGGAACCCATGGGGAAATACTACTAGCTAGATGTATTTACAAAGAATCCATTATCCGAGCAAAAAAAACCTGGGAAGACACAACTTGGCAGGAGTTGTTGGATGCTACTCAATCCAACAACAATAAATTGTTTTGGGAACTGTTAGGTAAGCGAGAGAAAGAGGGCAGGACTGGTGTGAGAAGCCATATACAGCCAGAAAGATGGGTCGAGCATTTTTCGGGCCTATATGGAAAAATTGAGACCCCCACAATCTTAGTTACAGGGGAAGTGGGCCAAGACCTTCCCTCTATTCCTGATGAGCATCACGGGCCAGCTCCCCTTGAAGGGGGCTCACAGGATTCTAGAAGCCATATTTGCTTTACTATCAAAGGAACAGTCAATGCTATTAGTTCTTTAAAACTTGGGAAAGCTCCAGGTCCAGACAAAATTCCGGGGGATCTTTATTCGTCAGAACCAGTAGTCTGGACCTGGTACATCAACACACTCTCCAATAAAATTGCCGAAGGGGGGCAGATTCCCACGACATAGAAGGGTGCAGAAATTATCCCCATCCATAAAAAGGGTAACGTAAACCTCCCGACAAACTATAGACCAATCAGTTTAATTGACAACCTCCAAAAAATATTTGCTAAGCAACTCCTAGGTAGATTAACCCACTGTGCCAAAGATCAGCACATTCTTTCTCCTCTCCAAGCTGGATTTCGATTAAGGATCAGTACAGTAGACCAGGTCTTTAGACTGGCCATTCTGTACTGGAAATATACAGTCCTAGCAAAACAACCATTATACATCGCTTTTGTTGATTTGAGATCAGCATTTGATCTAGTCCCGAGGGAAAAGTTGTGGGAGGTGCTACAAAAAATAGGGACTCCGGCCAACCTAATCCAACTTTTGAAGCGGTTGCATGAGGACACATATGCGCAGGTGAGATGGGGAAACCTAGGCGAACTAACGGACAAAATCCCCATAAATAGGGGCGTTCGCCAGGGTTGTGTGTTGGCACCATTTTTATTCTCTATTTTTATCAATGAGGTTGTACAGGTTTTAATGACGTGCCAGAATGATGCCCCCACCCTATGCACTCAAAAAATTCCAATCCTTCTTTTCGCTGACAACTCTCTTCTTATTTCTAAATCTCCCATGGGCCTCCAAACTCTTATCAATAGATTTAACTCCTTTTGTCGAGATTACGCCCTAGAGCTGAACCATAAAAAAAACCAAGTTAATGGCGTTCCGTTCAGGAGTGCGGAAGAAATGTACTATCCACTTAGAAGGGAACCTCCTGGATAGGGTTTCTTCCATTGATTATTTGGGTGTAAGGTTTACTGATAATCTGAACTGGGCAGAACAGGTCAATAAAAGTGTGGGTCACCTGCAGCACGGTGCAGCATCAATCCTGCGTTTCTATAGGGGTACGACAGCAAAAACTGTCTCACCGGCAATTAAGATCTACATTGCCAGAGCACAGGGTGCCGCCGCATACGGAGCTGAGGTCTGTTTTTTATTTTACTGTAATAGGCTCACTATCAGTGAGAACAGTTTTGCGAGGTCCTTGTGTGCTTGTCCTCCTAGTACTCCATTGATACCACTGTTCTTAGATCTGGGCCTGAGACGCATAGCCGATCTAATTATTTTAAGACCATTATTATATTGGATAAGACTATGGACTGTCCCTGAATTAGACGTTTATAAGACCTCACTCCACGATCTGCTAATGTGCTCCAACTCAACCTCTATTCCTTGGGTTAAACATGTATCCAGTTGGTTCAACAAACTTGGTCTCAGCCACTTTTGGGAGGAACCCCATCAATTAGAAAAGGCTCACTCCATTGTACTGAAACGTATATACTGGTCCTATGTACGCAACGATTATATCATCCACAGAACCTATGGCACCTTAACAAACCACTTCACAGATTTTAAGTGGTATCCACAATTTGAACCATATTTAGACAGTATTCCTGACATCCTCGGTAAAAGCTTATATGCCAGATTCCGTTTTGGGTCGTTGCCGCTGAAGTCATTGATGTGTAGATGGGGTACAAAAACAGATACTAGTACATGCCCAGCTTGTGGTGCAAAATCGGAAACGGTTGAACATTTTATGTTTTTTTGCCCTGCCTATTCTCTTCCCAGGTCTAAGTGGATCCGTCACATTTGTCGTGAAATGGGGATAAGAGACTGTGCCTCTGCCTTGAGGATTTTAAAAAGTCACCATTCTACGGTTTTAATACTTGCTGTTAGTAAATATTTATTAGTAGCATGGCGAATACGCAATTCTATTGCTAGGACTGTGTTTTAATTTAGAGCCCTACTTTTTTACTCTTATAAGAACCGCAGGAGGGGGGTTGAAGCCGTATTATGTGTATTATGTGTACTGAGAATTTTGATTGAATCATGCTCTTAGGCAGCCACGTTTTATATTTTATATTTTATATCTATGTATTATTATTATTATTATTGGTTTTATCTTATTCCTATCACTATTGTATATTCGCTTTGATGATCGATCGATCGAATAAAGCATGTGTTAAACAAACAAAACAAAGCCCATCTGATAATCAAATGTCCTATAATCCAGGTCAAAAGGAGCACAAACTATGAAGATTTAAGAAAGAAACATCAAACACAAGTAAGGGCTAAAGGTTACCACCATTCTAAGCCTTAATTCCTAATATGCCTTACACAACACCACAAGCACCAGCTACCAATCCGCCTAATATCCTTTCAAGACAATACTAGTCTAGCTGCCTCCATTGCCACCCCTATTCTAAATGTATATGACTCGCATCTAAACCAAGGCAAAACTAACCCACCCTCAACACTGCCAGCAATTGATATGTGGTAACCTGAAACCTAACCTCATGAGAAAAAATCTTCCCCTCCCTTTGTTTAGGCCACCTGCAAAAAAATAAATAAACATTCTGCTACTATGCACAATCCCCCATTTTCCACTACCTGCCGGACCTGTTTTCGAATGCTGCGGCCAAATGCGTAAATATGAGCCCTGTACAAATCATCTCCATATGACAACCCAACACTGCCCTTTCCACCCAGCAACTTGGAAACAGAAAACACCAACAAACTTCCAAACAATTAATAAATGAAGGAGAATCCCTTCAAAAGGGATATAACAGCCCTGGGCAACATAGTCATTAAGTGCCCCAACAAATCTACTGTAACGGGAGCCCTCAGCTTTGTTTGCTTGGATCTTTCCTTACCCAAGCCACATAAGATTCTCTTCACCAGCTCACCCTCAGCCAGGTCATAACCCCACCACAACTTACCATAGAAGGAAATCACAGCCAACGTTCCCATAATAGTGGCATGCAACAAACCTTTACCAATGAGATGCAGAACAAACGGAATCAAATCTCCCTGCCTCCCAACAACCTTCCTCCCACAAACAATAACTTGAACATGCCCAAACTGTAAGAACTCCTGCAAAGCCTTAAGATGCATCCTTCAAGTAGATGCAGAAACTGACTGTTCTACCAATTTCAATATTCTCATCCCTTACATGCTCAGACGTGCTCTGGCAACTGTGTCTTGTCCTCGTCCGCTCGTGCAGCCAACATGCGAAACCACTGCCACTGTGAACGAGACAAAGAGTTAGCTATGCTATTGCTCATTCCAGGAAAATGGCTCGCTTTAAAAACAATGTTTAACTGCAAACATGATAACATAAAACACCTCAGCAGTTTCACAACCTTCAAATCCTTTGTCTTCTGCTGGTTCACCAAATTAACCACTGTCATGTTTTCAATATTGAACAAAACTGTCCTGTTTTCAGTTCAGCAACCCAAATTAACAACGCAACAAATAAACTAGAGAAATGCAATGCTTCTTTCCTGCTCCAACCAGTGATGCAACCATTGCTTAGCACACCCTCTGCCATCCCAGAAAATGCCAAAACCATGTGCTCCAGCTGCATCAGAAAACATCTGCACCTGCCAACATAGTCCTGTGTCAAGTAAATACATTGAAACACCATTGAAATCCTGTAAGAAAGACCAGCATATACGTAAATCCAATCTTACTGCTGATGTAACTCATACCCTGTGATGAGGCAACAAAGCAAAACATTTTTTGCCTTCAGAAGGTCCTACCTGCCTTGACAACTCTACAAGCAAAATTCTACAATCCCTAACAACATCTGTACAGTCTGTAATGACGCCTTCCTTTCACAAATAAGCTCATCAAGAAAAAACACCATCTCTCTCACTTTTGCTTCGGGGAGCTTCACAATCATGAGGACAGTATCCAGTTCAATGCCCAATAATGTCAGAAGTGTGCTAAGGCCCTCTGTCTTCTTTTGAGCCTGGGTAATGCCCAATTCCTTTGCCAAACTCTCAAAAGCTGCTAAAGCCCTCCTACATTCTCCAGACCACTTCCGTCCCACAAAGAAAAAAATCATCCAAGCAATGGCAGACCAGCAGCTGAACACTGAACATGACAAAGCCCACTGCAAAAGGGTACTAAGCAACTCAAACAAAGAACAAGGATTTGCCCAACCCATGGGCTAGACATTGTCCACAAAAATCACACCCCAAACTGCATTACCAGTAAAGAGAAATCAGGATGTACCGGCAAAATACAAAAGGCTGACTGGATGTCACACTTCACTAACTCAGTACCCTGCTCCACCCTCTTCATCAACTGAATGGTATCCACTGAAGTATAAGACACCAAAACATTCTCTTCAGCAATGAAATCATTTACCAAAGTCTCTTCTGGCCAGGACAGGTGATGTATCAGCCGATTATCTCCTTGCACCTTTTTGGGAACAATACCCAAAGGTGAGATGATTAAGTCTTGAAGAGGGCAGACCCCAAATGGGCCACGATCCTACCCTCATTCCTCTATTTCGACAATGTTATCTGGACAATGGGTCGGAATTCCTTGGCCAATTTCAGATTATGTGGCTGCCTCTTGGACCTTAGACTCTGTTACCCTAAACAAATGCCCTCTTTAAAACCCCATTCCAATTTTACAGCTACCTCCCTGAGTGGATAAAATGGTAACCACCAAGACATCCTCTCCACATGAACTGTAGTAGGGCCTTTAGATAAAGGTTGGCCCTGCTGTCATCGGCTTCTAACAGGCCTCTATTGGTCCCCTGAATGAACTATGGAAAAGCACTGCACAAGCAGGTGCTGCTCCCCCCACCTGGAACACTTGTTTTTTTATTGGCAAAATTGCCTGGGACAAAAACCTCTGTTAAAGATCTAACAGGCTCCTGTGATGGGACTCTGCTATCTCCCCATAGCGACCATCCCTGTTGGGGTGGACCTGTGTAGAAAAGGCCTTTAGGTGATAGCTAGAGTGCTCCCCATATGAGCTGTGGCTAGCAGTTGGGTAAAAGACATCCACTGATGCCATAGATCTTGATCTACATCTCCCCATGGCTTATCAGGCTTGAGACTCAACCAGGCCCTTAACTCCTCGTCATATCTGAACCAGGTGTTGCCCCTAAAATGCATCTGCCTTTCTGTTAGTTGTTCAGTTTCCTCCCTCGCTGGTGAGCATTGCACCCCGAAAGACCCTCTCCCTCCCGCAGTTTGCCTTCTTCTAGTGCATTACTTACCCCACTGTAATCCAAATCCAAAACATGCTCCACATTCAAATCAGTAATACCACTCAAACCTGGATGCTCACCATCACGCACACCACCATCATAGTGTCACCAAGCCTCGGCTGTGTGAGGCAGTAAGAGTGATCATCACACCCTTGTAGATGGGAAAGCCGTGACTGACTCTCCCATATCTTCAGACTGACATCCAGGAGCCACACTATGCTCCGTCAGTGTCTGCATTCTGCTTACATCCCATTGAGCTGGATTGACTCTTACTACCCTCCATGACTTACTCGAAATCACAGGAAAATTGCCCTCAATTGGACCACGAGCCACACCAGCTCCTGATTCCATCTCTGAATTGTCCCCACTCTGAACCCACACCACCTATCTGCTGCTCCATCAGTTTGTGGCGCTGAACCTAGTCCAGTGCCCAGAGGAAGGACAGGGCCCCCCATGACCAACCCTGGCCCTCCCCCACAAGCCTGTTGTGCTAGACCCTGTTTACCAAAGTCAAGAGATGTATCCTTCACAGCCCACCCAGACCCCAGGTCCACATCCCATTGCCTGGGAGCCTCCCCAAATCCTAAGCTATGCACCTGCATTGGTGCCTCATTCAAATCCCTACTAAGCAGCTGACGCGATCGCCACTGACTGAGGGAACTACATCCCCCATGAGCTCAACTGTGTGACATCATCCTGGCTATTACTGGCAGAGCGCCATGATGGCAGCGCTACCTGCAGCTCGAGAAGTGTCACCGCAGTTGCTGGTATGATACCCAGAACCTACCAACAAGCCCTTTTCCCACTGCGATTCCTCATCAATGAATCATGATACCGCCTGCCCTGAAGCGATGGTACAGACTAGCGCTGCTCTTCTACCACTCCCTCATCCTCAACCATTGAGCGCCCTTGCCTTGCTGCCGGCTCCCGCTGCACAGGTATAGGCTTAACCTTTTCAGCTGGGCCACGCTCCACCAAAATACTCCCATTAACAGAATTCCTGGGCATTTTTGTCAGCCTTCTTAGCCTGCAGTGAGGAGAATGCAGCAACCACCACTGCCACCCCACCAAAGTCCTCCTTCTTGGGTTATGTCCTCCTGACCTACACCTGGTCAAAGACTCCTGGCCTGACTAAATCCTCCCAATCCACCCCACCCCACCACACATAACATGCGAAGAGCCTCACAGGCCAGGTCGCTATCCAGAGACATCATGGTCTTAGGCAGGGATACTTAAAGTACGGCCCGCGGGCCTCATGCGGCCCCTCTGACCTTTACATGCTGCCCCTGGGGCAACGGGAGCACTGAGCAGCTGTTTGCTCGACTCCGCACTAACAAAAATATTAAACACACACACAATCATTTATTTCAAACTTAACTGGTATAAAAGAAAGGAAGTAACTATGGACTCCTGCACTTAATTTTAGAAACGCCTTCATTTTTAAAGACATCTTGCAGCATAAGTGTAAAACTAAGACAGTCTCTTCAAAACTAAAAAGGTGTATTTAGTTAACATGCAGAACCTTTTCGCCTTAGTACAATTTGTTTTATCAGCGCATTGAGATGTATTCATTTATAAGTGATAGTTTTCAAACATAGATTTGGAAACATAAATTGGAAAACATTAATTATTCCCCTTACGCTGAGAACGCCACCGATAATAAATTAAAGAGGCAAGTCACTTGGTATGTGCACTTTACGGGTGGCCTGGGTTCCTATTATACATAAACAACATTATAGTTTATTAAATCAAAGGCAGAATCAGGTTTTGTGCAGCACACACCATGAATCATGTATTTCGAGGTCACCTTAAATGTGATAATGCAGAAAAACGAAGGAAAGTGACACTAAGCAATTGCCTAGGATCACACAATTTGGAAAAGTGGGTAAGCCGGGACTAATTCCAGGTTTTCTGGTTGCCCATTGTTTATTTCAGCAACTAGATGTATATTCTTTGCTTCCCCTACACCTACCTTGCCACCAATCCTCCTAGTCACCCCACCCGACCGCCACTGCCCTGGCATCAATGCGGCCCTGGGCACGTCACAGACCAAACTTTTTGGCCCCTGGGAAAATGTTTGCGAGTACCCATGGTCTAAGGTCTGACAGCTCGGAGGAAAAAGACCCTAACCTGCCTCACCAAAATGACTACAAAAATCCTCCCGCAACTGTCAAACGGCTGCAAGATGAGGTAGCATACCCCCCCACACACCTAAATATCCCCTGCTACTTGACCCCACCCCACCTAATCCCCAACCTATTCCTACACATTGTCTTGTGGCAAGTGCCACCTTCACAAAGCCACCCAGGGGAGACCAGCTAATGTCATGCTTCCCCGGGCACCCTCTTTGGAGGCGATGTGGCCTAGGGACCGAGCTGCCGATCTTGGAACGTGAGTCCTGCCATCATCTGAATATTTGGGGCAAATCAATTAATCTTCCCTGTGCCTGGAAAAAAATGTCCACTATGCAGAACTTGTACTTGCACACTTCCCAAGCATATAAAAAACCAGATCAGGAGGAAGTTCTTTCTCTTACAACACTCCTTAAGCATGGAACGGCCTTCAACTCCACATTAGAGCCTCTTCTTCTCCTCTTGAATTCCACATGAAGCGGAAGAACTGTCCTTTCAAATAATCAACCTACCATAGGCAGTGCTAATCACAGACACCTTCTCAACGTCAGGATAGCCCCGGCAGGTGATAGTGTGCTTTACAAATAAACATGGCATAGCTTAGTCTGGTTTTCATATAAAGCACACTAATTCCACATTTTTCTACATAAAACTATAAAAAAAGCTTTGCATGAAGTGGAGATGATTGTAAAGAAGAGAACAATTATTCACTTGACCGGTACCCCACAGGTGGTGGACCACTTTTTAGGCCTCGCCTAGTAGATAGTGCTTGTGGTGTCAGTGCAAGACGTAGGCTCAGATTTACAAGAAATGCGGCAAAACGGCTACAGCACAGTTTTGCAGCAAAAAAATTAACGCTGCGCTATGACATTTCCCTGTGCCATGTATGGGCCAAATTTACCACATGGCGCTACAAAGGGTGTAAGGAAAGCTTAGTGCCACAAAAATGGCGCTAACGTAAGCAGCATTTGCAAAATGAAAAAGTTGCTATTGCCGGAAAAGTGGTGCTAACGTGCCGCTAATCGTAATAGCGTCACTTTTCAGCTAAAAGCGTCCAGAAAAAGCCAGCGAAAACAATAAACAGAAGCCAGAAACTAGGAAATGTAGGATATTGGACAGGAGAAACCCCATAGCGACCCTAATGAGCCAGCTAGAATGCCCATCCAGACTCACAGGAGAAGTGGAAAAGGAAGAGGAAGTTCTGGTTCAGTCAGGAGGAGAATAAAATACTAATCACAGAGATGACAGTGCACCAACACCAGCTCTTTGTCACCTCTAAAATGCCAATAGGTAGGAAGGAGGCCATTTGGCAGACCATAGTTGATAAAGTCAACAGGGTGGCAGAGGTTAGAAGAACTGTGGCAGATTGTGAGAAGTGCTGGCATGATTGCAAGCACAGAGCTAAAGAGAAACTGGCCAGCAACAGAAAGACAGCACTACAGACCGGAGGTGGAAGCCCCGCACCCCAGGCAGAGGCACAAACAAATGCACTACCAAAGTGTCGCCAGCGAGATTGCCAACAGGGTGGGAGAAAGCTCACTGTCATGCAGTCCATGCAGCAGGAGCTGGTATCCACAGTGAGGCTGCTGCTGTGTTGAGAATGCAGCAGTTCCTCCTTGCTTTGGTGATGCCTTTCATTTCCCCACAAATGACAGCTACGGGGACCTACGAATCCACTTCTTCGGCCCCTGATGTGTGGGTGCGTCCCTCAACATCAACTCCAGCACAATCCCTGGCACAGAAGGCACCACACACAGCACAGGATGAAGATGTGGAACAGACAATTTTCACTCGTAAGACACCCTGGTAGTTACAGTCTGTGGCCCATGCACAGTTTCTCTTTAGTTCTGTGTTCAAGATCATGCCAGTGTGGCTAAAACAATCTATGTCCCCTTTTCCTTACCCACTGTTGACCAATCAGACCTATGGACTTTCAATTTACCCAGTGTTGACCAATCAGACCTATGGACTTTCAATGTGCCCCATCCCACCTAATGGCAATGTGACCACCTCCTGACTGAACTATTCCTCTTCCACACAGGTTTTGTTACATATTCTCCTACCTCTTGTATCTCATTGGGCGTCCAATGAATTGGAACATTTCATGGGGTCTATCTCCTATGCAATGAACTGAATCAATACATCACATTTGGTAATGTACATAAATGCACGGTACACATGATCTGTGTCAATCTGTGTTTGAGGTTGAAAGTATTTGAACAGTGATTTTGAAACAATGCCTGGGATATGTACATAAAAATGGATATGTACATTTCTACAAGTGAAGTTAATATACCGAGGTGTGTCTTATACAAAATGCAGGGTGAGGACACATGAAATAGAGCAAACACAAAGGGGGTCATTCATGACCGCCGGGGCCAGGGTTGGCGGGAGCACCGCCAACAAGCTGGCGGTGCCCCGCAGGGCATTCTGACCGCGGCGGTTCAGCCGCGGTCAGAAAGGGAAAACCGTCGGTCTCCCGCCGGTTTTCCGCTGCCCTGTAGAATCCTCCATGGCGGCGCAGCTCACTGCACCGCCATGGGGATTCTGACACCCCATACCGCCATACTGTTCCTGGCGGCTCTGCCGCCAGGAACAGGATGGCGGTATGGGGCCCCTGGGGGCCCTGCAGTGCCCATGCCAATGGCATGGGCACTGCAGGGGCCCCCGTAAGAGGGCCCCACTTTGTATTTCAGTGTCTGCTTTGCAGACACTGAAATACGTGACGGGTGCCACTGCACCCGTCGCACCTTCCCACTCCGCCGGCTCAATTCTGAGCCGGCGTCCTAGTGGGAAGGCTGTTTTGCACTGGGCTGGCGGGCGGCCTTTTGGCGGTCGCCCGCCAGCCCAGTGCAAAACCCAAAATACCCTCAGCGGTCTTGCGACCGCGGAGCGGTATTTTGGAGGGGGGAACTCTGGCGGGCGGCCTCCGCCGCCCGCCAGGGTGAGAATCACCCCCAAAGTGTGTGCCGACAGTAGCTAATGTGTATGATATACAACCTAGCACCAATGCTGGCATCTTAGCACCATGCTGCAATGTGTGGCAGACCTGCACATGTTCGTTGCAGTATGTGCAGGAAGGTGTACCTTTTAGAAAAACACAAGTCTATATTGTATTTTGAACTCCCCATGTGTGTAGGAAAACTGGGCACACCCAGTAAAAGACTATATGTGAAGCAAGAATTGTCTTTCTGATAAACGTGTCATGCACACCACACCCCTGGGCTGGTGTGAGTAAATTATCCTTTGCCTCAGATACACGTATCATGGTGTGGCTGATGCTGTGTTAAACGTCATGATTTTTGTTTGGGTATGGCCTGATCACCCATTGAATGCCCCTTTACCGCATCACCCTGCTGCAGGGGAGTTACACCTGTAAATTTGGGTTGTGGCACCCACAGTGCCCATTTGTACATATGTGTAAGAAATCACCACAGCATTGTCGCAGTAAATTACGGCATGGTGGTGTCATTGCATTGCACATATGCCACTGAGTACCTCCCAAAGGGATACATGCGTAAATATGTCTGGAACAATGGCACATACACTGACAGCAAAATGATTAAGGTGACTGAGAACTATGAGGAAAATCAAGTAGTACATAAGCCATCAAAGCATGGCATGTGTCATGTAGCATGTGTGTATCATGACACCTGACCACAAATATAACACGTGGGTGGGCGGTGCAAGTCTGTTAGTTACATCACAGCATCTATATGACAATGACATAATGAATATATAAGATTGTAAGGGCCAGGCATGAGTGATCCTGTCCCAAAACCTTGATGTAGGGGGAATCCATTGACAATTATTCCATTGACAGTGCCAGTCACATTACGTCAACCCACATTATACGTTAACATTATAATACTTGTGGCAAGATGTTTATCCATCCAAAACCAGAGTGACACATACCCAGTAGAAATTAGTCTTCACCAGCTGATATCACACTCTTGGCCACCTGACAGGAAGCTCAGGACAAGAGATAAACAATTTTGTTTATAAATGTCACAAAGTACTGCTGCTCGGGTCAATAGATTGTATCAAAAATTAACTGACTGGACATGCTATCACCCACACGATAGAGAGGAAGCCGTATGGCACAACAAGATTTATTTCACAACACTTTGAATTCAAATAACACACTCATTATAATACCTAACCAAACCAGTCGAACCTAACCTAACTTATCCTATCTTATAAATACAACTATCTTAGCTTAGCCTAACCTATTCTAAACATCAGACGCCACAATTGAACATCAACCCCCCCACTCCGCTTAATCACACCTATTGACAAAGTCAACAGTGACCAAGGCTAAAAATTGACTAACTATACCTATATGTTAAACAAAGATATATTTTTCTTGTATTTTTTCAAAATTATTTTTTGTATTTTTTGTTTTTAACATGGAACATTGAGCTAAAACACCCCCTCCCCACTAAGACCCAGATGCCCTTCCAATCCAACCCACCAAATAAAGAACAACTATGACCTAAAGGGGGAAGGGAAAAATGTCAAAATCCCAAGTCCTTTACATCATTTCCTCCGCTGTTTGGCTTGTATGTCCTTTATGATACTTAAGATCTGTTACACCTAATTTTCTAGCCTGGCAAGTCTGTATTTCTGATCTACCAGTTCTGTGCGCAGATCCTGTATGTAGGGTGGCTCTACATGGTGTTGCCCTGGCTGTGATCCTGGAGGTGGTGGCTGGACATTCAGTGGCATAGGTGCCTAGGATGGTCCTGCTCCAGATGGTCTTCCTCCATCTCTTGATGTAGACCTGCCTGCTGATCGAGTGGCGGAACCCACAATGCCACTTCCCTGAGCCCTTTTCCCAGTTATAGAGGGCCTCCATCTTTCTGTACCCCCTGCGGACCTGCCTGATGTGGCAATAATGCCCAGCCCTTCATGAGAAAGTGTGCTTTTCTTCAGGGGTCATGTTGGCAGCTACATGAAAAAGAGGACATGTTAGGCTACTATCTGTCAGGCACATGACAAACAGACATGCAGTGAAAACAGACAACTGCAAAGCTATGACACTGATGTAGACATTTGAATAATCGGGTTGTAAGGACAAAGTACAGCCAATTTGGAACATATTGAAGCTTCCTAGAAATGGAACTTATTCAAGGTTTCTCAGGTATCAGCTGTGGACCAACAGATCAACAATGTCCTTTTTTGTCTCCTAAGTAAGATGACACCATTGTAAACTATTATCAAACACAGCATCCATGTGTTCATGCATTGTAATACTTATCACGTAGGCTAGCTCTGCTTTGACCCTCATTAATGCAACATAGACCCATGCTCTTATTTTATGTACAAATTAAATCTGAACAAAGAGCGCTACCGACAGGTGGGCTCACAACAGTTTGTGCCTGCTCTGGCAGGGATATTGTCTAACCTCTTGCTACATGGAAAAGGTCAGTCAAACATATGTCATGGGAGACTGATGGGAACACCAGTCACACAAAGGAGGCTGAGACGTTCCACATAGCAACACAGTTCTGTACCAGATTCTTTGTGCAATAGCTGAGGGGAGAATCTAAGTGTAGCATCATGTCTGGAACTATGTTTAGCATACTTTGTTTAATGATCCAAAACATATTCTTTGAATGTAGCACTGCAGCACCGAGCGCCACCATCTCATATGTGGGGTTACAAATGTCAAACACCTGTTCGGCACTGTGAATTTCAGTTAGCACTGACTAATGCGTCACACGTTGTGAAGCAGGTTGAATCACATCATGGACACTTACAGGTCCTTCACTGACAGCGAATGTGTGACAAGATGGAATGTGGTCTGACAAGGTTGTATGGACAAGTCTCAGCCCTCACACCAGTCAAGTTATCTGGGGATCACATGTGTTGCCAATGTAGTGACTAACTACAGTGAGTATGAGGTATGACACCGTCATGCTGGTTGTACTGATTTGTTTTATCCTGCCCACTATACAGCATCATCTGGGTACTATTCAAAGCATTAGAAATCTCATCATGTAGGTAGTAGAAATGTGCCACATGAAACACATAGTGAAGTCACATATTTACCAAACGACACATAAACATTGTCCAAATGCATGTCAGATTGCTAAAAACATGCACATTTATCAACAGTCAACACTGGCCCTGGTGCTCTTATACTTGCCCAATATTTATAAGTCTCTACCAGTACATGTAGGCAGCAGGGCATTTTGTACTAATGAATCTCATGTCAAACATGTGCAGTAAGTAAGTCTACATCCATGTTTTGCATATGAGGACTATAATGGCATACATGCAAAATATTTAAGACCATCACAGCTGACCATGCCACATCTCACACCATGCTATCACCACAGAAAATGTACAGTATTGTGACACTTACTGCCATGTTCGGGGTCAGCAAAAGTGGAGACTTCGCCAATGATGTAGGGAGGTGGACCACCTGGAAAAATAAGCATGAGACATTGCTTTGTGGATGTTGAACCATTAACAGCATGGTTACATTTTGCACATCACACAGATTTGACAATAAGTACATAGGTGAGTTTTGTAGGAGGCTGGCCTAGTTTGTAGTGGGCACCTTGGGTACTTACACCTTATACCAGGTCCAGTTATCCCTTATTAGTGAAGTGTAGTAGTGTTCGAGCAGCTTAGGCTGATAGAGGTAGCTGTAGCAGAGCACCTTAGGCTGAACTAGGAGACATGCAAAGCTTCTTCAATACCACTATAGTTACACAGTACTTATACACAAAAAATGACAATACTCAGTGTTACCAAAAATAAAGTTACTTTATTTTAGTGACACAAGGCCAAAAATATCTTAGAGGCAATACTCCTTCTGGAGGTAAGTATTATACACAATATATACACTAGACACCAACATCAGGTAAGTAAATAGTCATAGGATAGTGCAAACAATAGAAAATACTATAGAATGGAATAGGAAGAAATAGGTCTAGTGGCAACACAAACCATATACTTAGAAAGTGGAAAGCGAATCACAAATTCCCCCCTAGACAAGTGTAGTGTGTAGAGAATCGCTGGAAGTGTAAGAAAACCACAAAGGTGAGTAAAATACCCAACCCCAGAGCCCAGGAAAGTAGGAGTAAGGTATTGCATGTTTCCTTAGGGCACACTACAAGTCGTGATTAGAGTTATTGCAAGAACCAAGCAAGACTGCAAGCAACAAATGGTGGATTCCTGGACCTGAAGACCTGTGAAGAGAGGAGACCAAGTCCAGAAGTAAGAAGAAGATTCCAGGAAGGACAGGAGCCCCTGCCAACCTAGAAGATTGTGCAAAAGAGGATTCTCCTGTTGGAAGAAGTCTGCAGAAGAGCACCAAAGAAAATGGCTGCAGGTTCCTGCGTGATGCAAAGGATGTCCCACCTGGAGATCTTGGATGCAGGCGAGTTGCAGTGCAGGATTTGTCCAACAAGCCATGGTTCAAGCAATGTCGCGGATTGCGTAAAAATGGCGCTGCCTGGACCCAGGCGGGACCTTGGGGCCTGTACTCGGACTGAGGAGGCAGAGTTGGCTTCCAACACTGGAGGGAACCCACAGATGACCAGGCAGGCAGGACATGGGGACAAAGAAGGTGCAAATTGCAGTTTCTGCAGCACTACAAAAGAAGGTCCCACGCCGCCGGAGAACAACTCAGCAAGTCGAGCGTCACAGGATAGAGTGCTGGGGACCTGGGCCAAGCTGTGCATAAAGGATTCTTACAAATAGTGCACAGAGGCCTCAGGAGATGAAGATGACGCAGTGCACATGGGTACTGTTGACAATGGGGAAGGCAAGCTCTTACCTCCTCCAAATGTGGACAGCAGGACCTTAGGACAGTCTGTGTCGAAGGGGCCCCCCCACCTGTGTTTCAAGGAGCATGCTCGTCGCCAGGAGAGGAGTCCAAGAGAACAGCTCGTCGTCTTAGAACGTACCTGCTGGAGCAGGGAAGTGACTCCGTCACTCCACGGGAGATTTCTTCAGTCCTTCTGGTGCAGGGTGAAGACAGGGAGTCCCCAGAGCGTGCACACCATGGAAACTGTTGCAGTTGCTGGCTGGAGCTGAAGTTGCAGAGTCGAAGTAGCCCTTCTGGATACTTTGTTGCAGTTACTGCGGTTCCTGTCTGCGGTTGATACGAGGTCAGATGATGAAGCAGTAGTTGCAGAGGATTCCTGGTGGAAACTTGCAAGCAAAATTTGAAGAGGAACCCACAGGAGAGACCCTAAATAGCCCTGAGAGGGGGATTGGCTACCTAACCAGGTATGGACCTATCAGGAGGGGTCTCTGACGTCACCTGCTGAGACTGGCCACTCAGAGGCCTCCAGAGTGACCCCACACGTTGGAAAACAAGATGGCTGAAGTCTGGGACACACTGGAGGAGCTCTGGGCACCACCCCTGGGGTGATAATGGACAGGGGAGTGGTTACTCCCCTTTCCTTTGTCCAGTTTCGTGCCAGAGCAGGGACTGGGGGTCCCTGAACCAGTGTAGACTGGCTTATGCAAGGAGGACACCATCTGTGCCCTTCAAAGCATTTCCAGAGGCTCTGAGAGGCTACCCCTCCCAAGCCCGTAACATCTTTTTTCCAAAGGGAAAGGGTGTAACACACTCTTCCCAAAGGAAATGCTTTGTTCTGCCTTCCTGGGACTGAGCTGCTCAGACCCGAGGAGGGCAGTACCCTGTCTGTGAGGTGGCAGCAGCTGTAGCTGCAGTGCAAGCCTCAGAGAGCTGGTTTGGCAGTACTGGGGGTCCATGGTGGAGCCCCCTGGATGCATGGAATTGGCTCCCCAATACCAGATTTTGAATGGGGGGACAATTCCATGATCTTAGACACCTTACATGGCCATATTCAGAGTTACCATTGTGAAGCTTCATATAGGTATTGACCTATATGTAGCGCACACGTATAATGGTATCCCCGCACTCCATGGGGATTTGGCCCTGGACAGCGTGGGAGCACCTTTGCTAGTGCAAGGGTGCCCCACACTTAGTAACTTTGCACCTAGCCTTCAGTAAATGAAGGTTAGACATATAGGTGACTTATAAGTTACTTAAGTGCAGTGAAAATTGCTGTGAAATAGTGTGTGCACTATTTCACGCATG
Source organism: Pleurodeles waltl (assembly GCF_031143425.1). NCBI lineage: Eukaryota > Metazoa > Chordata > Amphibia > Caudata > Salamandridae > Pleurodeles > Pleurodeles waltl. Next base: position 107,756,680 of record NC_090443.1, read on the forward strand.
CTGCAGTGGCAGTCCTGTGAAAGGGTTTGTCTGAGTTTCCTATGGGTGGCAAAAGAAATGCTGCAGCCCATAAGGATGTCCTGTAACCCCAATGCCCTGGGTACCTAGGTACCATATAGTAGGGACTTATAAGGGGGGGCAGTGTGCCAATTGGAATTGGTAAATTAAGTCACTAGCCTATAGTGACTAATTTGGAATCAGAGAGAGCATGAGCACTGAGGTTCTGGTTAGCAGAGCCTCAGTGACACAGTTAAGCACTACTGACAACACACGCATTAGGCCACAAACTATGAGCACTGGGTCCTACTGACATACAGGTAAAAATGGGGGTAACATGCCAAGAAAGATGGTACTTTCCTTCAACTTTAGATGAAGATAACCCAACAAATAGGCTAATTGAGATGTACATGTTACAAATCATTTCATAGGTCAGCTTGGCATGGTAACGTGTGCAGGGACCATACATATATGTCTCAGCCACATTGTAAACAGTTTTGCATAGGTCTCATCAGTCCTTCATTTAGCAGACATGGACAGTTGTCATGTCACCCACTACATATGTGACTTAAAGGACACACTCAGGGCCAGATTTACAAATAAGTAGCGCATCAGCTGTGAATATGCCTTGAATATGCCATTCATATGGGCCAGAACTTTGCCACAAGGCAGCTTCCTGGCCTCGGTCCGGTAGCCCTGGATGACCTTTCCTTCTTGTGCCACCATGGGGGTAGTGCAGGACCAACCAAATAAATCCCCTGCCTCATCTCCACCAACATGGTGGGACTGTCTCTTCCCTGACATCCTACCCTCCCAAAGCATCCTACCCTCCAAGTCACCCTAACCACCCAGAAAACTAAACAAACACTACTCTAACCCCAACTGACCCAACTACTAAACTACCCCTAATACAAACACCCCACAATACAATAACCACACTGTAGACAAAATGATCACTACACACCAAAGGGACACAAGGAACAATACAGGGACACAGCACAACACACCACTCCAAAAGCACTGCAATTCTCTCAAACAAACTCTCACAACCTCACTCCAAGTCAGACAAAAAGGCTGTGAACAGAAAATGAAAGCAAAACTAAGTCAGCAGGTCCTGTTTGGCATCATGCCAGATGTGTTACATAACTCTCTGATTATGTGCTGCACAGTTTTCTGAAATATGTTTTTTTTTTTTGGACGCAACTCTGAAATGCATAATTTTCCCATTAAGTCACATTAACAAAACATGAGGTTGTAAATATGTATTGCATGGTATGCGTTGTGTTTATTTTGCGCACAACATGTGTAAAAATCATGCATTTAACCAATGTGTCATTTTTTGGGTGGAAATGTGTGTAATGTATGTTTGCAGATGTGTGGTGTCATGAACTTCACAGGTTCAATATTCCCCTGCCTTGTGGATGTATGTCTTGCGTATGTAAGCTTGTATGGCACATACTCCTCCACACACATGTACAATGTCTGTGACAACAGTTGATAGGGGTTCTGCTACATGCCTTACAAGGATGTGTATATGTTAAGGCTACATTTTGTGATAGAATTGTACATGTAAACTACTGATATTTGTTACATGTGCTGACATTGTGTCATTATCAGTTTACAAAGCCAATGTCACACCCATGGATGGGATGTACTTAACATCAAATGTGATTGTTACATATACAGACTGGTCCATATGTCACATAATATGACTGAATTCATTACATGCTGAAGGTATGCCATCATACAAGGTTGTTTGCTGAGTGGGTGGCTTATTTTAGGACTACAGACATGTTTTGGGTTGTGATGGATGAACAAGATTACATATTTATTGGTTTGTAACATTATATGCATGTGCATGACAATTGTTCTTCATGGATCTACATTTTCTGCAAACAACAGGTGTTTTTCTGAAAGTAAACATTTTAGAACACTTTCACTGTATGATGGGTCAATGCAGTCCTTTTGTGGAGTATCTTTGCTCATAATGGTATATCACATGTTGTCCAATGTTTAGACATCTCTCCTATACATAGGTGTGCAGAGGTGGTTTAATCACACACCAGGCCCATTGCTGCATCATTTCATTTATGCATGTTTATATTGGTGATACACACAATGCAGGGGGCTACTATGGAGTTCATTTAGGTATTATTTTGTGTAAAGGTACCTTACACATACACTTTGATGGTGGGCTTGCACTTTATGTGCCATTTCACTGACTTACTTTAGACACACACTCTGTATGGCAGGGCTCTTGTCAGATAAGGAGTGCAGGGTACACATCAGTGCCCTTGCTGTGCCGTGATACTAAATAGTTGCCTTCACTCCCCTGCCCTATTATCTACTAGGGACTCACAGCTTGATTGGTTTCATGTTGTAAATTGGTGGTAGTCATGCCCTATTATCTACTAGGAACTTATAGGACACTGTGATATGTGCTTTTCATGTCTTCCAACTGCGCTGTTACTCTTCATTAGCAGAATTAGGAACAGGTGTTGCAACCTTGGATTCAAAGAGTGCCAATGCCAATATGCTTCACTCATACTTGTTAGTGCTAGGCTATAACACTGGCGGATTTCCTAACATTGGGAGTGTGATTTAAAGTTTCATACACATTGTGTACGTTTGTGTGTGAGTGCTCACATTGCTGGAGTCGATTGGTGTTGACTCCAAATGAAGGTTTTTGTTTCTTAGATGTTGCAGATACCTTGTGCAGTGTAGGTGTCTGTTGTCACTTGGCTGCCACAGTTCGCAGCTTTGAAATTACATCCTCATCTTCCTCATCCAAACTATCCACTTCCTCCATGCACGATACAGAATGTCTTGACACAAAACTTGATCATACAAATTCGTTCACCTCCAGGACTATCACTATTTGTTGTGGCATTTCCATTGTACGCATGAGTGGTGGCTGACCCCTACACAATTTCAGACTTTAACCACAACACTTGACACAGTCTTTGAGTGGCCTCCACAAAGTGGCAGGAGCTCTTGAGTAGAGGAGTATTCCAAATGTCCTTCAAAATGTGTGGGTTTCACATGTGTACTCCCACACATCTGTAGCCAACATCCTTTGTCAACAGCCTAATGATTTGGGATAGCACATATGACAAGTTGTGACAGTTATGGATGCAACATGCTTGTGTTTATATGTCTGAGTCCTGTGTTACCAAAGCATATTTCCCTGGATTTGGGACATTACTTCTCATACTTTTACATACATACTAGATGCCAACAGACTTGAGTATGAAAGGGTTACACATTGAGGTGCTGTGTCTTCTGTATTTCTTTCACTATTTGTTACACACATGCTTCCCACTGAGGAGTGCATTGGTAGATCTAACTTGTGATGGTGCCAATCCGACATAGATTTGTGACATGGCTCACAGTGACCCTTTTATATAGGCACTGACTACTGCTGCCCTAACTTTGGGTAACCTCTAGATGGCATACATGACCTCTATTTAAACAGTTTCAGCTGTCATATTTCATTCTGCAAGACATGTGCAATTTGAGTGCAGCTATGTGGTAATTATGTTCATATGGCAGTGTATTCACTTGACTTGCATGCTTCTCCTGCAGTGCAGTTTGTGTGTATGTTGGGAGCACTAGTTTGTGCGAGTCCTTGTCTGACAACATTTGCAGGCTACTCATGGTATGAGAATTGTGGATGATTGACAGTTGCATATTAATGTAATAAGTGATTTATTTACAGCAATGGTGCATAGTGAACATACTTTGTCAGAAGTCAAGAAAAAAGCTTTTTAACTAAGGCTGCCTTTCTGCGTGCCCCAGCAGCAGTACTGAGTAGTCCTCTTTCATGTGGAAGGGCATCATTGTCCTCATCCTCCTACCTGGTGACCTCCACCTGTTCTTCCAAAGGGACATTGGTCCTCACATGTATATTGTGCCACACAACTATGATTTTGCACATGAGTGGTAGTGTCTCCAGATGAATCCAGGCATCTGAAGTGGCCCTTTGCTATGCCAAATGTCCTCTCCACCACTTTCCTGGTCTTTTTGTGTGCCTCATAATACGCCTTCTCAGAGTCCGTTTGTGGGCTAGCAAATGGGGTCATCACCCATGGTTGGATGCCATATCCCTGGTCTGCTGCAATGGGTGAGGAACGCCAGTGTTAGACTTGCCCTTGTGTATCATTTCTACTGGCCTGGCTTAGTTTTGGAGCATGATTTAGATGTTGACCCTTACTTCACAAATTGTGTGGGTTCCGATGTGCATCCATGATTATATTGGTGTGTAGTGGCTCTCCTTACAATTGTGAGTGCAGCCTCAGGGGCATGGGGATTGTATAATTTAAATGGCTTTACAGTTCACTCATGTGGGATATGTATGAAGCAGATGAAGTAAATTGTTACAAATAACCTTCAAAAGAGCCATGATCTGTGAGTTTGATGCCTTTGTTTGCGTTTTGTGCCATGTGAAAGGTGTTGTGCCATGTGTGTAGGATGTAAAACACAGCTCCTTTGGGCATGATAAAATTACTAATTTCAATATTTTGTGACTCACATGCATGTGTGTGTGGCCAACATGCAACGTGTGACATAGTAAACTGGAATGTATTAGCATGTTTGTGATCTTAGGGATAGCCCCTGTGGCATAGGATGTGACAGGAATTTTCTTGAAACCCCACCCTAAACCACTGAGACATATCAGCAGTGTGCCATGACTACTATATATGGAGCACTGCTATCCTCAGCCACTGTGCTGACTCTTGTTCAGCTGTCAAGTTGCAACACAGGCACCCTGGCGCCTAGATACCATGATGCCTGCATTGCAGGAGTGGTTGTTTGTGTTCAAGACTGTCACCTTTTCTGTACATGATATAACAGTGTAGACAATTGGCTAATTCTATGTATGTTGTAGACTGTAAGGAAATGCCTCCTTGGCATGGTTGCCCCCTGACTTTTTGCCTTTGCTGATGCTATGTTTACAATTGAAAGTGTGCTGAGGCCTGCTAACCAGGCCCCAGCACCAGTGTTCTTTCCCTAACCTGTACTTTTGTATCCACAATTGGCAGACCCTGGCATCCAGATAAGTCCCTTGTAACTGGTACTTCTAGTACCAAGGGCCCTGATGCCAAGGAAGGTCTCTAAGAGCTGCAGCATGTCTTATGCCACCCTGGAGACCTCTCACTCAGCACAGACACACTGCTTACCAGCTTGTGTGTGCTAGTGAGAACAAAACGAGTAAGTCGACATGGTACTCCCCTCAGGGTGCCATGCCAGCCTCTCACTGCCTATGCAAGTATAGGTCAGTCACCCCTCTAGCAGGCCTTACAGCCCTAAGGCAGGGTGCACTATACCATAGGTGAGGGTACCAGTGCATGAGCATGGTACCCCTACAGTGTCTAAACAAAACCTTAGACATTGTAAGTGCAGGGTAGCCATAAGAGTATATGGTCTGGGAGTTTGTCAAACACGAACTCCACAGCACCATAATGGCTACACTGAAAACTGGGAAGTTTGGTATCAAACTTCTCAGCACAATAAATGCACACTGATGCCAGTGTACATTTTATTGCAAAATACACCCCAGAGGGCACCTTAGAGGTGCCCCCTGAAACTTAACCGACTATCTGTGTAGGCTGACTAGTTCCAGCAGCCTGCCACACTAGAGACATGTTGCTGGCCCCATGGGGAGAGTGCCTTTGTCACTCTGAGGCCAGTAACAAAGCCTGCACTGGGTGGAGATGCTAACACCTCCCCCAGGCAGGAGCTGTAACACCTGGCGGTGAGCCTCAAAGGCTCACCCCTTTGTCACAGCACCGCAGGACACTCCAGCTAGTGGAGTTGCCCGCCCCCTCCAGCCCGGCCCCCACTTTTGGCGGCAAGGCCGGAGAAAATAATGAGAATAACAAGGAGGAGTCACTGGCCAGTCAGGACAGCCCCTAAGGTGTCCTGAGCTGAGGTGACTCTAACTTTTAGAAATCCTCCATCTTGCAGATGGAGGATTCCCCCAATAGGGTTAGGATTGTGACCCCCTCCCATTGGGAGGAGGCACAAAGAGGGTGTACCCACCCTCAGGGCTAGTAGCCATTGGCTACTAACCCCCCAGACCTAAACACGCCCTTAAATTTAGTATTTAAGGGCTACCCTGAACCCTAGAAAATTAGATTCCTGCAACAACAAGAAGAAGGAATGCCCAGCTGAAAACCCCTGCAGAGGAAGACCAGAAGACAACAACTGCCTTGGCTCCAGAAACTCACCGGCCTGTCTCCTGCCTTCCAAAGAACTCTGCTCCAGCGACGCCTTCCAAAAGGACCAGCGACCTCTGAATCCTCTGAGGACTGCCCTGCTTCGACGACGACAAGAAACTCCAGAGGACAGCGGACCTGCTCCAAAAAGACTGCAACTTTGTTTCAAGAAGCAGCTTTAAAGAACCCTGCAACTCCCCGCAAGAAGCGTGAGACTTGCAACACTGCACCCGGCGACCCCGACTCGGCTGGTGGAGAACCAACACCTCAGGGAGGACCCCCGGACTACTCTACGACTGTGAGTACCAAAACCTGTCCCCCCTGAGCCCCCACAGCGCCGCCTGCAGAGGGAATCCCGAGGCTTCCCCTGACCGCGACTCTCTGAAACCTAAGTCCCGACGCCTGGAAAAGACCCTGCACCCGCAGCCCCCAGGACCTGAAGGACCGGACTTTCACTGCAGAAGTGACCCCCAGGAGTCCCTCTCCCTTGCCCAAGTGGAGGTTTCCCCGAGGAAGCCCCCCCTTGCCTGCCTGCAGCGCTGAAGAGATCCCTTGATCTCTCATTGACTTACATTGCGAACCCGACGCTTGTTCTAACACTGCACCCGGCCGCCCCCGCGCCGCTGAGGGTGAATTTTCTGTGTGGGCTTGTGTCCCCCCCGGTGCCCTACAAAACCCCCCTGGTCTGCCCTCCGAAGACGCGGGTACTTACCTGCAAGCAGACCGGAACCGGGGCACCCCCTTCTCTCCATTCTAGCCTATGCGTTTTGGGCACCACTTTGAACTCTGCACCTGACCGGCCCTGAGCTGCTGGTGTGGTAACTTTGGGGTTGCTCTGAACCCCCAACGGTGGGCTACCTTGGACCAAGAACTGAACCCTGTAAGTGTCTTACTTACCTGGTAAAACTAACAAAAACTTACCTCCCCAGGAACTGTGAAAATTGCACTGTGTCCACTTTTAAAGTAGCTATTTGTGAATAACTTGAAAAGTATACATGCAATTGAAATGATTCAAAGTTCCTAATGTACTTACCTGCAATACCTTTCAAACAAGATATTACATGTTAAATTTGAACCTGTGGTTCTTAAAATAAACTAAGAAAAGATATTTTTCTATAACAAAACCTATTGGCTGGATTTGTCTCTGAGTGTGTGTACCTCATTTATTGTCTATGTGTATGTACAACAAATGCTTAACACTACTCCTTGGATAAGCCTACTGCTCGACCACACTACCACAAAATAGAGCATTAGTATTATCTATTTTTACCACTATTTTACCTCTAAGGGGAACCCTTGGACTCTGTGCATGCTATTCCTTACTTTGAAATAGCACATACAGAGCCAACTTCCTACATTGGTGGATCAGCGGTGGGGTACAAGACTTTGCATTTGCTGGACTACTCAGCCAATACCTGATCACACGACAAATTCCAAAATTGTCATTAGAAATTGATTTTTGCAATTTGAAAAGTTTTCTAAATTCTTTAAAGACCTGCTAGGGCCTTGTGTTAGATCCTGTTTAGCATTTCTTTTAGAGTTTAAAAGTTTGTAAAAGTTTGAATTAGATTCTAGAACCAGTTTTAGATTCTTAAAAAGTATTCCAACTTTTAGAAGCAAAATGTCTAGCACAGATGTGAATGTGGTGGAACTCGACACCACACCTTACCTCCATCTACAGATGAGAGAGCTAAGGTCACTCTGTAAACTAAAGAAAATAGCAATGGGCTCCAAACCTACCAAAGTACAGCTCCAGGAGCTTTTGGCAGAGTTTGAAAAAGCCAACCCCTCTGAGGATGGCAACTCAGAGGATGAAGATAGTGACTTGGAGGGAAATTCCCCCCCTCCAGTCCTACTTAGGGAGAGCAGGGCTTCTCAAGCCCTGACTCCACAAATAATAGTCAGAGATGCAGGTTCCCTCACAGGAGGGACCAACAACTCTGAAATCACTGAGGATAACTCCAGTGAAGAGGACATCCAGTTAGCCAGGATGGCCAAAAGATTGGCTTTGGAAAGACAGATCCTGGCCATAGAAAGGGAAAGACAAGAGATGGGCCTAGGACCCATCAATGGTGGCAGCAACATAAATAGGGTCAGAGATTCTCCTGACATGTTGAAAATCCCTAAAGGGATTGTAACTAAATATGAAGATGGTGATGACATCACCAAATGGTTCACAGCTTTTGAGAGGGCTTGTGTAACCAGAAAAGTGAACAAATCTCACTGGGGTGCTCTCCTTTGGGAAATGTTCACAGGAAAGTGTAGGGATAGACTCCTCACACTCTCTGGAAAAGATGCAGAATCTTATGACCTCATGAAGGGTACCCTGATTGAGGGCTTTGGATTCTCCACTGAGGAGTATAGGATTAGATTCAGGGGGGCTCAAAAAACCTCGAGCCAGACCTGGGTTGACTTTGTAGACTACTCAGTAAAAACACTAGATGGTTGGATTCAAGGCAGTGGTGTAAGTAATTATGATGGGCTGTACAATTTATTTGTGAAAGAACACCTGTTAGGTAATTGTTTCAATGATAAACTGCATCAGCATCTGGTAGACCTAGGACCAATTTCTCCCCAAGAATTGGGAAAGAAGGCGGACCATTGGGTCAAGACTAGGGTGTCCAAAACTTCCACAGGGGGTGACCAAAAGAAAGGGGTCACAAAACCTCCCCAGGGGAAAGGTGGTGAGACAGCCAAAAATAAAAATAGTAAAGAGTCTTCTACAGGCCCCCAAAAACCTGCACAGGAGGGTGGGCCCAGAGCCTCTTCACAAAACAATCCTGGGTACAAGGGTAAAAACTTTGATCCCAAAAAGGCCTGGTGTCGTAGCTGTAATCAGCCTGGACACCAAACTGGAGACAAGGCCTGTCCCAAGAAAGGTTCCACTCCAAACTCCAATCCAGGTAACACTGGAATGGCTAGTCTCCAAGTGGGATCAACAGTGTGCCCAGAGCAAATCAGGGTCCACACTGAAGCTACTCTAGTCTCTGAGGGTGGGGTGGATTTAGCCACACTAGCTGCCTGGCCGCCTAACATGCAAAAATACAGGCAGCAGCTCTTTATTAATGGGACAAGTGTAGAGGGCCTGAGGGATACAGGTGCCAGTGTCACCATGGTGACAGAGAAACTGGTTTCCCCTGGCCAATACCTGACTGGAAAAACCTATACAGTCACCAATGCTGACAATCAGACTAAAGCACATCCCATGGCAATGGTAACTTTAGAATGGGGAGGGGTCAATGGCCTGAAACAGGTGGTGGTCTCCTCAAACATCCCAGTAGACTGTCTGCTTGGAAATGACCTGGAGTCCTCAGCATGGGCTGAGGTAGAACTAAAAACCCATGCAGCCATGCTGGGTATCCCTGAACTGGTGTGTGTAAAAACAAGAGCACAATGCAAGGCACAGGGTGAAAAAGTAGAGCTGGAGTCTGGAAGAAAGGCCCAGCCTACCAAGAGAAAAGGAAAGTCAGTTGGGAAACCCACTGCAACACAGTCAGAAAAAGAGAACCTCTCTTCTCAGGAAGAAGTTCTGCCCTCTGAGGGAACTGAGCCTTTGGAGCTTGAACCTTATCAGGTTGAGCTCTTAGGCCCAGGGGGACCCTCAAGGGAGGAGCTGTGTAAGGGACAAGAAACCTGTCCCTCTCTTGAAGGCCTTAGGCAGCAAGCTGCTGAAGAGTCCAAGGGCAAGAAAAATGGAACACATAGGGTCTATTGGGAAGATGGACTCCTGTACACTGAGGCCAGAGACCCCAAACCTGGTGCCACTAGGAGAGTGGTAGTGCCTCAGTCGTTCAGAGAGTTTATTCTGACCTTAGCCCATGATATTCCCCTTGCTGGGCATTTGGGACAAACCAAGACGTGGGAGAGGTTAGTCAACCACTTCTACTGGCCCAATATGTCCCAGAAGGTTAAGGAGTTTTGCCTCTCCTGCCCCACCTGTCAATCCAGTGGTAAGACAGGTGGGCACCCAAAGGCCCCCCTCATTCCACTTCCAGTGGTGGGGGTCCCCTTTGAAAGAGTGGGTGTGGACATAGTTGGTCCACTAGAACCTCCCACAGCCTCAGGAAATATGTATATCCTAGTAGTAGTGGATCATGCTACTAGGTATCCTGAAGCTATTCCCCTTAGGTCGACTACTGCCCCTGCAGTAGCCAAGGCCCTCATTGGTATCTTTACCAGAGTGGGTTTCCCTAAGGAGGTGGTGTCTGACAGAGGTACCAACTTCATGTCAGCATACCTAAAACACATGTGGAATGAGTGTGGAGTGACTTACAAATTCACTACACCATACCATCCACAAACTAATGGCTTAGTTGAGAGATTCAACAAGACACTAAAAGGCATGATCATGGGGCTCCCAGAAAAGCTCAAAAGGAGATGGGATGTCCTCTTGCCATGTCTGCTTTTCGCTTACAGAGAGGTGCCACAGAAGGGAGTAGGATTCTCACCCTTTGAACTTCTGTTTGGCCACCCTGTAAGAGGACCACTTGCTCTTGTTAAAGAAGGCTGGGAGAGACCTCTTCATGAGCCTAAACAAGACATAGTGGACTATGTACTTGGCCTTCGCTCTAGAATGGCAGAGTACATGGAAAAGGCAACCAAAAACCTTGAGGCCAGCCAACAGCTCCAGAAGTTTTGGTATGACCAAAAGGCTGCAATGGTTGAGTTCCAACCAGGGCAGAAAGTCTGGGTTCTGGAGCCTGTGGCTCCCAGGGCACTCCAGGACAAATGGAGTGGCCCTTACCCAGTGCTAGAAAGGAAGAGTCAGGTCACCTACCTGGTGGACCTGGGCACAAGCAGGAGCCCCAAGAGGGTGATCCATGTGAACCGCCTTAAGCTCTTCCATGACAGGGCTGATGTAAATCTGTTGATGGTAACAGATGAGGATCAGGAGGCAGAGAGTGAACCTCTCCCTGATCTTCTGTCATCAGACCCAAAAGATGGCTCAGTAGATGGAGTGATCTACTCAGACACCCTCTCTGGCCAACAGCAAGCTGATTGTAGGAGAGTCCTACAACAGTTTCCTGAACTCTTCTCCCTAACCCCTGGTCAGACACACCTGTGTACCCATGATGTGGACACAGGAGACAGCATGCCTGTCAAAAACAAAATTTTTAGACAGTCTGACCATGTTAAGGAAAGCATCAAGGTGGAAGTCCACAAGATGCTGGAATTGGGAGTAATTGAGCGCTCTGACAGCCCCTGGGCTAGCCCAGTGGTCTTAGTCCCCAAACCTCACACCAAAGATGGAAAGAAAGAGATGAGGTTTTGTGTGGACTACAGAGGGCTCAACTCTGTCACCAAGACAGATGCTCATCCAATTCCTAGAGCTGATGAGCTCATAGACAAATTAGGTGCTGCCAAATTCTTAAGTACCTTTGACTTGACAGCAGGGTACTGGCAAATAAAAATGGCACCTGGAGCAAAAGAGAAAACAGCATTCTCCACACCTGATGGGCATTATCAGTTTACTGTTATGCCCTTTGGTTTAAAGAATGCCCCTGCCACCTTCCAAAGGTTGGTGAATCAAGTCCTTGCTGGCTTGGAGTCCTTTAGCACAGCTTATCTTGATGATATTGCTGTCTTTAGCTCCACCTGGCAGGATCACCTGGTCCACCTGAAGAAGGTTTTGAAGGCTCTGCAATCTGCAGGCCTCTCTATCAAGGCATCCAAATGCCAGATAGGGCAGGGAACTGTGGTTTACTTGGGCCACCTTGTAGGTGGAGGCCAAGTTCAGCCACTCCAACCCAAGATCCAGACTATTCTGGACTGGGTAGCTCCAAAAACCCAGACCCAAGTCAGGGCATTCCTTGGCTTGACTGGGTACTACAGGAGGTTTGTGAAGGGATATGGATCCATTGTGACAGCCCTCACTGAACTCACCTCCAAGAAAATGCCCAAGAAAGTGAACTGGACTGTGGAATGCCAACAGGCCTTTGACACCCTGAAACAAGCAATGTGCTCAGCACCAGTTCTAAAAGCTCCAGATTATTCTAAGCAGTTCATTGTGCAGACAGATGCCTCTGAACATGGGATAGGGGCAGTTTTGTCCCAAACAAATGATGATGGCCTTGACCAGCCTGTTGCTTTCATTAGCAGGAGGTTACTCCCCAGGGAGCAGCGTTGGAGTGCCATTGAGAGGGAGGCCTTTGCTGTGGTTTGGTCCCTGAAGAAGCTGAGACCATACCTCTTTGGGACTCACTTCCTAGTTCAAACTGACCACAGACCTCTCAAATGGCTGATGCAAATGAAAGGTGAAAATCCTAAACTGTTGAGGTGGTCCATCTCCCTACAGGGAATGGACTTTATAGTGGAACACAGACCTGGGACTGCCCATGCCAATGCAGATGTCCTTTCCAGGTTCTTCCACTTAGAAAATGAAGACTCTCTTGGGAAAGGTTAGTCTCATCCTCTTTCGTTTGGGGGGGGGGGTTGTGTAAGGAAATGCCTCCTTGGCATGGTTGCCCCCTGACTTTTTGCCTTTGCTGATGCTATGTTTACAATTGAAAGTGTGCTGAGGCCTGTTAACCAGGCCCCAGCACCAGTGTTCTTTCCCTAACCTGTACTTTTGTATCCACAATTGGCAGACCCTGGCATCCAGATAAGTCCCTTGTAACTGGTACTTCTAGTACCAAGGGACCTGATGCCAAGGAAGGTCTCTAAGGGCTGCAGCATGTCTTATGCCACCCTGGAGACCTCTCACTCAGCACAGACACACTGCTTACCAGCTTGTGTGTGCTAGTGAGAACAAAACGAGTAAGTCGACATGGTACTCCCCTCAGGGTGCCATGCCAGCCTCTCACTGCCTATGCAAGTATAGGTCAGTCACCCCTCTAGCAGGCCTTACAGCCCTAAGGCAGGGTGCACTATACCATAGGTGAGGGTACCAGTGCATGAGCATGGTACCCCTACAGTGTCTAAACAAAACCTTAGACATTGTAAGTGCAGGGTAGCCATAAGAGTATATGGTCTGGGAGTTTGTCAAACACGAACTCCACTGCACCATAATGGCTACACTGAAAACTGGGAAGTTTGGTATCAAACTTCTCAGCACAATAAATGCACACTGATGCCAGTGTACATTTTATTGCAAAATACACCCCAGAGGGCACCTTAGAGGTGCCCCCTGAAACTTAACCGACTATCTGTGTAGGCTGACTAGTTCCAGCAGCCTGCCACACTAGAGACATGTTGCTGGCCCCATGGGGAGAGTGCCTTTGTCACTCTGAGGCCAGTAACAAAGCCTGCACTGGGTGGAGATGCTAACACCTCCCCCAGGCAGGAGCTGTAACACCTGGCGGTGAGCCTCAAAGGCTCACCCGTTTGTCACAGCACCACAGGACACTCCAGCTAGTGGAGTTGCCCGCCCCCTCCGGCCCGGCCCCCACTTTTGGCGGCAAGGCCGGAGAAAATAATGAGAATAACAAGGAGGAGTCACTGGCCAGTCAGGACAGCCCCTAAGGTGTCCTGAGCTGAGGTGACTCTAACTTTTAGAAATCCTCCATCTTGCAGATGGAGGATTCCCCCAATAGGGTTAGGATTGTGACCCCCTCCCCTTGGGAGGAGGCACAAAGAGGGTGTACCCACCCTCAGGGCTAGTAGCCATTGGCTACTAACCCCCCAGACCTAAACACGCCCTTAAATTTAGTATTTAAGGGCTACCCTGAACCCTAGAAAATTAGATTCCTGCAACAACAAGAAGAAGGAATGCCCAGCTGAAAACCCCTGCAGAGGAAGACCAGAAGACAACAACTGCCTTGGCTCCAGAAACTCGCCGGCCTGTCTCCTGCCTTCCAAAGAACTCTGCTCCAGCGACGCCTTCCAAAAGGACCAGCGACCTCTGAATCCTCTGAGGACTGCCCTGCTTCGACGACGACAAGAAACTCCCGAGGACAGCGGACCTGCTCCAAAAAGACTGCAACTTTGTTTCAAGAAGCAGCTTTAAAGAACCCTGCAACTCCCCGCAAGAAGCGTGAGACTTGCAACACTGCACCCGGCGACCCCGACTCGGCTGGTGGAGAACCAACACCTCAGGGAGGACCCCCGGACTACTCTACGACTGTGAGTACCAAAACCTGTCCCCCCTGAGCCCCCACAGCGCCGCCTGCAGAGGGAATCCCGAGGCTTCCCCTGACCGCGACTCTCTGAAACCTAAGTCCCGACGCCTGGAAAAGACCCTGCACCCGCAGCCCCCAGGACCTGAAGGACCGGACTTTCACTGCAGAAGTGACCCCCAGGAGTCCCTCTCCCTTGCCCAAGTGGAGGTTTCCCCGAGGAAGCCCCCCCTTGCCTGCCTGCAGCGCTGAAGAGATCCCTTGATCTCTCATTGACTTACATTGCGAACCCGACGCTTGTTCTAACACTGCACCCGGCCGCCCCCGCGCCGCTGAGGGTGAAATTTCTGTGTGGGCTTGTGTCCCCCCCGGTGCCCTACAAAACCCCCCTGGTCTGCCCTCCGAAGACGCGGGTACTTACCTGCAAGCAGACCGGAACCGGGGCACCCCCTTCTCTCCATTCTAGCCTATGCGTTTTGGGCACCACTTTGAACTCTGCACCTGACCGGCCCTGAGCTGCTGGTGTGGTAACTTTGGGGTTGCTCTGAACCCCCAACGGTGGGCTACCTTGGACCAAGAACTGAACCCTGTAAGTGTCTTACTTACCTGGTAAAACTAACAAAAACTTACCTCCCCCAGGAACTGTGAAAATTGCACTGTGTCCACTTTTAAAGTAGCTATTTGTGAATAACTTGAAAAGTATACATGCAATTGAAATGATTCAAAGTTCCTAATGTACTTACCTGCAATACCTTTCAAACAAGATATTACATGTTAAATTTGAACCTGTGTTTCTTAAAATAAACTAAGAAAAGATATTTTTCTATAACAAAACCTATTGGCTGGATTTGTCTCTGAGTGTGTACCTCATTTATTGTCTATGTGTATGTACAACAAATGCTTAACACTACTCCTTGGATAAGCCTACTGCTCGACCACACTACCACAAAATAGAGCATTAGTATTATCTATTTTTACTACTATTTTACCTCTAAGGGGAACCCTTGGACTCTGTGCATGCTATTCCTTACTTTGAAATAGCACATACAGAGCCAACTTCCTACATAGACTCACAGTGGGAGATGTAAATAATTTAAAGATAAAACTGTTTGTCATTTTTGCACACTACTATTTTCACCCCTATGGTAGGCTTAAGTTGTGTTGTTGCCTCAGGTGTGCATATTGCTATATATGTGTGCCAATGCAAATATGCAATGTATCATGTGGTGGCAGAACCACATCATGAATGACCCAATGTGAGGCCCTTCCACACTCAGGGGTGGATGTGATACAGCTAGGTTGACACAGCGACCGAAAGAGCCAATTGAGTTGTTGAACACCACCTTGTGAATGCAGAGCTGGCAATATTTTCAAAGGAGCATCATTGTGAATGCCACTCAAGTGGCAGTAGGGGCTTAAACAGTGGTCCTTATGTTTTGAAGATGTGTCTTGTAGGTTTGCTGCGATGCATGTTGCATGTGTGCTGCTGATTGTTGATTCATGTGTCCTATCCACATGTGGTGAGTGTTGTGTGTGTGTATAGTTTGCACCATGTGTGTTGCGTGTTGTAGGTACTAAGTGACAGCTGACTGCTTACCTACTAATAGGCCATTGCCATGTTGTCTAGCCTGGAAATGTTGGTTGATGGTGGAATGCCGGAAGATGTGTGCATCATGCACACTTCCAAGATACCTGGCCAGCACATTGGTGAATAGTCCTGTGTGATCCACAGTGGCCTGCATGTTGATTGAATGAATTTGCTTTGTTCCTGTACAGGTATTCAGTTTCAGCAGGAGGGGCAAGTAGCACATGCATGCAACACATGGCACCCAGCACATGTGGGAACCTAGCGACTGAATAAAATCCCTGTTTGGTCTCCTGCTGCAGTTCCTGGGTGTTGGGGAACAGGATATGGCACTTGGCAGCAGGGCTGAGAGGTAGGGCTGGGATAATCCACCCCTTTCTGCTACAGTTGACTGGAAAGTGCCGGAGACCAGCATGTGCAGCACAGCCAGGAGTTTGGTCATGGGTGGTATGTTGGTTTATCTATGCATCCTTGGTGTGATTGATGGTGCTATGTCATGAAGCAGCTGCACGATGAACTATGGCTTCAGTTCGTAGTACCTGATGGCAGTTTGCTTTCTTTGACAAAGAATGGATATCCGTTGCCGATAAATGTGCTCTCTCCTGCTGCGCTTCCTTTGTGGTTGGTGTTCCGATGCTGGAGAGTCTTCTGTGAGGCTGGCAGTGCTTGGCGTCATCACTGTGTTCTTCTCCTCATGCCTAGCTGGTGCAGCAACAGGTCCATGTTTCTCTGGTGGTTGCCAGAGTGCCTGATGTGTATTTTACTTTTATACCTGTGCATTTGCACCATTTTAACGCATGGCCTGACCAGGTGTTATTTTTTGCCGCTAATGGGGGTCTGCATCGCTTTTCCAATCCGCACATGATTTTTCACCAGGTTTTTAAATATAGAGTGTTGGACCTGGCCCTTTTTGCAGGGACATGCCCAATCTTTTTGCCTCCTTCCTCCTATTTTTTCTGACCAGTTTTTGTTGGCTTTAGGACTCTGGGCACTTTACCACTGCTAACCAGTGCTAAAGTGCATATGCTCTCTATGTAAATTGTATAGTTGATTGGTTTATCTGTGATTGGCATATTTGATTTACTAGTAAGTCCCTAGTAAAGTGCACTAGAGGTGCCCAGGGCCTGTAAATCAAATGCTACTAGTGGGCCTGCAGCACTGAGTGTGCCACCCACACGAGTAGCCCTGTAAACCTGCCACTGCAGTGCCTTTGTGTACAGTCTTGCACTGCCAATTTGACCTGGCAAGTGTACCCACTTGCCATGCCCAAACCTTCCCTTTTTATACATGTAAGGCACCCCTAAGGTAGGCCCTAGGTAGCCCCATGGGCAGAGTGCAGTGTATGTTAAAGGTGGGACATTTACTGGTGTGTTTTACATGTCCTAACAGTGTAATACTGCCAAATTCGTTTTTCACTGTTGAAAAGCCTATCTCTCTCATAGGTTAACATGGGGGGCTGCCTTTAAATAACTTTAAAGTGTAGATTCCCTTTGGCAGCAGATAGAAATGTGGAGTTTGGTGTCTCTGAACTCATACTTTAAAAATACATAGGGGGTCATTCCGACCCTTGCGGTCATGGACCGCCAGGGCCGGGGACGGAGGAAGCACCGCCAACAGGCTGGCGGTGCTTCTGGGGCAATTCTGACCGCGGCGGTAAAGCCGCGGTCAGAAACGGAGAACCGGCGGTTTCCCGCCGGTTTTCCCCTGCCCCAGGGAATCCTCCACGGCGGCGCTGCAAGCAGCGCCGCCATGGGGATTCCGACCCCCTTCCCGCCAGCCTCTTCCTGGCGGTTTACACCGCCAGGAAGAGGCTGGCAGGAACGGGTGTCGTGGGGCCCCTGGGGGCCCCTGCAGTGCCCGTGCCATGGCATGGGCACTGCAGGGGCCCCCTAACAGGGCCCCATTCAGATTTTCAGTGTCTGCAAAGCAGACACTGAAAATCGCGGCGGGTGCCACTGCACCCGTCGCACACCAGCAACTCCGCCGACTCCATTCGGAGCCGGCTTCATCGTTGCTGGGGCCCGCCGGGGTCGGAATGACCCCCATAGTTTAGTAAAGTTGGTTTTTAGATTGATAGTTTGCAAATGTCACTTTTAGAAAGTATACATTTTCTTGCTTTAACAATTCTGTGACTCTGCCTGTTTGTGGATTCCCTTTCGGATTCAGTTTGACAGTTGGGCTGTTTGTGAATCCCCTCTAGACAGTGAGACAAAGGTGTAGCCTGCATATCCTGATGAGCCATTTGTGCTAGTGTGGAGGGAGGAGTGGTCACTCACATCTGAATGGGCTGTGCCTGCCCTCTCACAATGCAGTCTCCAACCCCCTGGTACGTGTCTGGGGCCTGGCCTGGGCAAGGCAGGATCTTGTGAACAAAAGAGAATTTCCTTTGACGTTTGCCTACTTCAAAGACAGAAAGGGGTATAAGTAGTGTACCCAAAACCCCAGACTTCAGGTTTCTTCAAGATCACTGTGATTCAAGAGGAACCTCTACGAAGGGGAAGAGCTGAGGAGAAGTGCTGCCCCTGCCTGTGACTGTGCTTTGTTGGGTTACCCTGCATTTGCTGCATCTGCCTTTGAAAGGGGACAAAGACTGGACTTTGTTGTGCATTCCTGCTTGAGAAGAATCTCCAAGGGCTTGAACTTAGCTTGACTCCTGTTTTGAAGTCTCAGGGCCATCAAAGACTTCCTCTACCAGCACCTGGACTCTCTACTGAGACTCCTGCCCTGCCAGGTGGTGTCCTATCCAGTCCCTGGGCCCTTGAAAAGTAAAGATGGCAGAACAAGAACTGAAATCCACATACAGAATGCTGTGCGGGGAAATTTTGCAACGCAGCTGATAAACGACAAGCCGCTGGCTTTGCGTCTGAAATCGATGCTCCACCTGCATCGCGGCTGGGAGATCAACGCATCAAGGCTGAAGAAACAACACCCACTTACCCGATAATGACGCAAACCCCATGCAGCGTGGTTTTCTAACACAGTGCGACCGGGTTTCTCACACATCGTCCCTGGCAGTCAAAGTCATCCCGACACTGCGTGGATCCAAGGTGTCCCATCCGGAAATCGACACATCGCTCTCTTGCGAGGGAGAAAAACAATGCATCATTGACCCAATCAGAGAAGAAACGATGCACAGCCTCCCTTGCAAAGAAGGAATAGATGCATCGCTGACTTTTCCAACCCACTCTAGCCCGTGCAGCTTTATTTTTGAGGCAAACCAGGTACTTTGTGGAAAATCATCGTTTACATTGTTTTCTATTGAGTAAGACTCTTATTTTTTTGAAAATTCATATTTTAACTTATGTATGTTGGATTTGTGTCGTTCTGGTCTTGTTTTATTTAGATAAATAATACATATTTTTCTAAATTGGTGTGGTATCCATTTTGTAGTGTTTTCACTGTATTATTGTGTGTGGTACATAGCTGTCGATGTGATGTCCTCGAACAGCATTGCATCGGCGAATGCCTTTTCGACTGAGGCAATGCATCATCGTTGAGCAGTGCAGCCGGTGATACAATGTCTTTGCCCTCGAGGGCAGCTGCGATGATTTAGCACCGAAGGGAGATGTCTCAGTTCTGGCCAGCTCAACAATGGAGATGCGTGGTTTTTACAGTTGCAGCACTTTATACCCACTACCAAGGGCCCAGGGCTGCATTGGCACCACTTGGCAGGGCAAGACTTGCAGCAAACAAACTCCAGGTGCTGTTGCAGGATGGAGTGAAGTCTTTCCTGTCCCTGAGACTTCAGAACAGAAGGCAAGCTAGCAAGCTCTTGGAATCATTTTGGTTCTGGGAATGTAGAGATGCAGGTCCAGTCCTTCTCACTCCCAGGCCAGGAGGGCAGCAGGGTAGGCCGAGCAGGAGTCCAGCAAAGTCTAGCAGAGTCCAGCAGGGTGACAGACCCTTCAGCAGCACCGCAGACCTTCTTCCGGGCAGAATGTTCTCAGGTCCAAAAGTGTACTGATTTGGTGGTGTCTAAGGTCCTATACTTATACCCAGTTGTGCCTTATAAGTGAGTGAGACTTCAAAAAGAGGTCTTAGAAGTGCACAAAGTCCCTGACTTTCCTGTCCTGGCTCCAGACTCACAAATGTGATGTGTGCTGTTCTTTGTGTGGGCACAGGAACAGCCCATTCTGGTGCAGTCAGCTCCTCCCTCCCACCCTGCCAGGATGACCCATCAAGATGTTAATGGTCCATAAGAATGTGGATGGCCCATCAGGCACACCTATACTCCCTTTGTGTGACTGTCTAGAGGGAGTGCACAAAGCCTAACTGACATCCTCCCCAGACTTATATTCAGAGATAAGCTGAGGCACAGGATGATTAAATTAAGAAAATGCCAGCTACATGCAACTAAAAATCCAACTTTACCATAAGTTGTGATTTTAAATTGTGAGTCCAGAGACACAAAGTCAAAATATCTAGTTTTTCCTAATTGGAAATAACACTGATAAAATGAAATAAGTTAATTCCAGTGTCAGCCTATGGAAGAGTTATGCCTTGCTGCAGTGAAAATAAAGTACGAGTTTTTCACTATCTGGACATTTTAAACAAAAAGGCATATGTCCAGCTTTTAAAATACACTGCACCCCGCCTTTATGGCTGTACAGGGCTTACCTTACGGGTGACTTATATCTATTAGAAAGGAAGGTTTGGGCCTGGCAAGAGGGGTAACTTGTCAGGTCAGCATGGCAGTTTAAAACTGCACACACAGGTTGTCCAATGGCAGGCCTGAGCCATGTTTCAAGGGCTACTGCAGAGGGTGGCACAATCAATGCTGCAAGCCTGCTAGTAGCATTTAATTTACAAGCCATGAGCACAGGTGGTGGATTTACTAGGGACTTATAAGTAAATTAAATATGTAAATTGTGGATAAGCCA
Source organism: Pleurodeles waltl (assembly GCF_031143425.1). NCBI lineage: Eukaryota > Metazoa > Chordata > Amphibia > Caudata > Salamandridae > Pleurodeles > Pleurodeles waltl. Next base: position 107,777,414 of record NC_090443.1, read on the forward strand.
ATGTTGTCATGTTTTAAGCAGAGAGCACATGCATTTGAGCACTGGTTAGCAGTGGTTAAGTGCCCAGAGTGTTAAGGCCAACAAACATGAGGTCACAAAAAGAGGAAGAAGAAGGTAAAATGTCAGGGGAAACCACGCCAAGGATGCCAGGTCTAACACCTGTGCTTTTCTTTTTTACGTTCAGCACTCTGCGTTGCTTCTATCCACGTGTTGTTTCTGCCCCAATTGCTCGCCCTGACCAGTTTAAAACAGGAAAGAAATGCTTTGCATGTTTTTTTCTATTTAGCTACCAATCCAATTCGGATTGATAGTTAAACAGAAAAAAGCAGTACCATTTTGTAGGCGCACATGTGTGGTTTGCAAGTCTACAAATTGCTGCAGGTGGCTGCTTCAAAGGCTTTTTTTTATTCGTTATCCCTGCTGGACAGCCACAAGAATGCTTATTACAAAGCCAATCAGTCCCAAATGTGAGACCTACTGGCTCTGCCACTACTTCTTTTGGATGTTTTGGTTATTTCTTGTTTAAGCCGTAGTAAATAGCTTTCTACATAATAATGTATCCAGGCCATATTGTATCCTTTTTCTTTAACCTTGGGGATTTTAAAGGTACCTGCTAGAAAGACCTTAGTCTAAGCACTGATATTAGTAGATTGGACTAGGGAAATGCCCTACTTGCATCAGCTATTGAGACTTTGATGTCTAAATTGCAAGTAGTCCAAAATACTGCACCTCTGCATGTTTGTAATCTTCCTTCAGGCTTAACATCTGCACTTTTACTGACAGCCTTACATTAGCTGCCAGTTAGGAAAAGAGCAATCTTTTAGCTCTGCTGTCTTACACACAAATCCCTAATGAGAAAAGGCCACAGCTACATCAGAAGCTCAGTTATTGTAGCCCAGTCAGGAACCTGAGATCCAAGGATAAAGCTTTACTTACTATTCCCCGTATCCGCTTGGCTGGATACGGAGGTAGGTCTTTTTCTTACCTGGTCCCTACCTATTAGAATAAGTTACTATATCACATTCGTTCTTGCACAGATGATGTCAAATTTAGGAAACTTCTTAAAACACCTGTATTCTAACCTAGCGCACTGATGCACCTGTGTTAAGCAAAGCACGAGGTACACCTTTGGGTGTGATTTGTGCGCAATAGCAAGTTATAGTAACATAACATAACATGAGGTTTCTAAACCCAAGAAAATAGTGTAAATATATAAAAAAATATTTTTTGTTGGAACAATGGGTAAAACGTGATGTGCACGAAAGCATGTTTTTTAAATAAAAAAATGGCATCAACAAATGGTTAACATGGACCTCACCTTGGACTTTGCGCAGTGACTCCCTGTAGTTTAACCACAAGTTTATACTACGCAATAATCAACACTTCCCGTTGGGATATGTCACCGTCCAGGAGTAAATAAGAATCAGATCTGAACATAACAGTGACGGGCGAGATATGGACTTTCGCTTGTCTACTTGACCACTTTTATGCGATATCAATAATACTAATCACTGCAAGACATACAACTTGTAAATCCAAGCATACATTATAAAATGGCCCACTGAGATTAGAACTGAGGTGGCGTTCTAGTCTACCTCTATTTCCAACCTTATCTTAGAGCATGTGTACCAGCTCCACATTATGGGCATAGACATGATCCCTCAAAGAGAAGATTGGAAACAACATCCCGAGCACAAACATTCCCAAGAAAGAACGTCCAATACTAAAATCCAATATAGAACAAAAAATGTTTTTTCTCCACCAGGAGGAGCATTTAGATTGGCGGGCTTTATTAAAATCGAGGCTAACAACAAGACTTTAACTAGAGAGAAAAACAGAAGAATACTGGAGATACACCCAAGGAGCGGGGATTCCTTGTTATAGTAAGAGTTTCTAATCTACACGCCTGGTTACCTTTCTTGAGAGCGTCTTGACTTGCAACTATTTGGGCATATGTTTCAACTCTAAAACAAATTGGTATAACCACATTGTCGAAGCTTCAGCAATTTTCAAATGCACAGCAAATGCTATACTGTGCCTCAGAAACAAATTGGCAGCCAATCCTGAGTGCTCTATTGCAAACATACAGGCAGAAAGCAGTTGCACCTGCTATTTATGGAGCTGAACTCTGGGATTATAGCAATCCTAAACAGCTCAAAGTAATAGAGAATAAGAGCCTTATTTAGATCTCAGCGGATGAAATACTATGTCACCAACATGACGGATATCCCATCTACCGTATTCCAATCTCCATAGGCCATATTGGAATTGTAATATGGCTAACAGGATATCTATCACGTTTGTGACGGAGTATTCCCTCCGCCAAGATCTAAATCAGGCCCTACGTTTCTAAGGGTATTGCTAAAATTGGATCCTTAAGCACCACTTGTCCACTTATCTCTGGAGCTTGGCGTCTGATCCATAACGAATGTCATTGCATTATGCCCCGTGATGTACTAGTTATGACTGAACAGAAATCAACATGGAAGAGCTTACTTAAGATCTATAAATGAAGTATCTGAGGTCACTAAGCTCCTTAGTTATCCACGGACACTTTGGCCCTCATTACAACCCTGGCGGTCGGTGATATAGTGGGGGTAATACCGCCAATAGGCCGGCGGTAATAAATATGAAATTATGACCACGGCGGAAACCGCTCAGACTGACAGCCACTTTAACACACCAACCGCCAGGGCAAAATCAACAGGCACCACGGCGGTTACCGCCTACAGCCATGCGGAAGACAATGTTCCGCCCACTGTATTATGACACACCAATCCGCCACCTTTTCCGGGGCGGTACCAACGACATCAAAAGTCTGGCAGAAACACTGCAATGAAGGGAAACGACTCACCTCTGGAGACTCAAGGAAAAAACATGCCGCCATGGAGCCCGAGTTGCATGTCTTCCCCATGCTCTTCTGCGTTCTGCTCCACTACAAACACCAACACCGGCGAAGACGACCACAGTGAGTACTGTCACCTAGCACACAGGGGAGGGGGAGAGGAAAAAGAGAGTGACACACACATGCAACATACAACCTCCCCACCCCCAACACCATACACACAAGCAGATGCACTAACATTACATATTCACCCCGTACCCATCAGGAATAATGCAAGGACAAAATGAATTGATAAAAGTGAGTGTAATAAGATAAAATAGTAATAATACGTGCATCCAAATCAACAAGTATATACATATTTACAAATGTAGGGACATTGCCCAGTCCTCAATGTCTGTGGGCCACAGAGCCGCATCACATAGTCCAAGGCCCCACCTCACTCCTGCAACAACATGGAGAGAACACTACAGGGGTATCAGGTTGAAAATAGCCAGGCACGTCAGGAGGACAGGGAATAGGGGGGCACCTCAGCAGGAAGATGGTACAACGCCACTGGTCCTGGAGGGGGCAACATGCCCATTACTCTGTCCTGGGGAGTGCAAGGCGACCGTCTCTCAAGTGGGTGACTTGCCCACTGGCTCTGGAGGGGGCAACATGCCCTGTGCTTGATCCTGGGGAGTGCAAGGCCACAGTCTCTCAAGTGGATGGCTTCTTCCACTGGTTCTGGAGGGGGTATCGTGCCCAGTGAGCTTCATCCTGTGGAGGATGGGGTGAGTGGATGGCTTCTCCACTCGTTCTGGAGGGGGCATTGTGCCCTGTGAGCTTCATCCTGTGGAGGATGGGGTGAGTGGATGGCTTCTCCACTGGTTCTGGCGGGGGCATTGTGCCCTGTGCTTGATCCTGGGGAGTGCAAGGCCACAGTCTCTCAAGTGGATGGCTTCTTCCACTGGTTCTGGATGGGGTATTGTGCCCAGTGAGCTTCATCCTGTGGAGGATGGGGTGAGTGGAGGGCTTCTCCACTGGTTCTGGAGGGGGCATTGTGCCCTGCGAGCTTCATCCTGTGGAGGATGGGGTGAGTGGATGGCTTCTCCACTGGTTCTGGAGGGGGCATTGTGCCCTGCAAGCTTCATCCTGTGGAGGATGGGGTGAGTGGATGGCTTCTCCACTGGTTCTGGAGGGGGCATTGTGCCCAGTGAGCTTCATCCTGTGGAGAATGGGGTGAGTGGATGGCTTCTCCACTGGTTCTGGAGGGGGCATTGTGCCCTCTGAGCTTCATCCTATGGAGGATGGGGTGAGTGGATGGCTTCTCCACTGGTTCTGGAGGGGGCATTGTGCCCTGTGATGCAGATCTTGGGGAGTGCAAGGTCACAGTCTCTCACTTGGGTGTCAGACCCACAGGATTTGCTGGGGCCAGGCCACACATCAGACCATGGATGCAGGACTACACACTGTCCGCCAGCGGTGACGACTGCTCAGTGGTGGCAGTGGTGGTGCTGGTGGCGCTGCTGGCAGTGGTGGGGGGAGGCTCCAGCCCATCCCCTGCAGCCTCGGACGGCTGCCCACTGGGGCTGCTGCTGCTGGTGGTGGTGCTGGTGGCGGTGCTGGCAGTGGTGGAGGGAGGCTCCAGCCCATCCCCTGCAGCCTCGGGCGGCTGCCCACTGGGGCTGCTGCTGCTGGCACTGGTGCTGGTGGCGGTGCTGGCAGTGGTGGGGGGAGGCTCCAGCCCATCCACTGCAGCCTCAGACGGCTACCCACTGGGGCTGCTGCTGCTGGCGATGGTGCTGGTGGCGGTGCTGGCAGTGGGGTGGGGGAGGCACCAGCCCATCCCCTGCAGCCTCGGACGGCTGCACCACCAGGGTTGGTGGTGGGGGGTCCGACTGAGTCCCTACACCACGCCCCTTGTCTCTACTGCCTGAGGTTTCAGCCCCTTGCCCCTCCTTCCTGCAGCTGGGGCTGCCTCCTTGTCTTCCGTCCTGCAGCTGGGGCTGCCTCCTTGCCCTTCTGTCCTGCAGTTAGGCTGCCTTCTTGCCACTCAGTCCTGCAGCTGGGGCTGCCTCCTTGCCCTTCTGTCCTGCAGCTGGGGCTGCCTCCTTGCCCTTCCGTCCTGCAGCTGGGGCTGACTCCTTGCCCTTCCTTGATGCACTTGGGGCTGGCACCCTGTCTGGCTGGCTGGCTGGTGGCTGGGGTATTGTGCCCAGTGAGCTTCATCCTGTGGAGGATGGGGTGGGTGGATGGCTTCTCCACTGGTTCTGTAGGGGGCATTGTGCCCTGTGAGCCTCATCCTGTGAAGGATGGGGTGAGTGGATGGTTTCTCCACTGGTTCTGGAGGGGGCATTGTGCCCTGTGCTTGATCCTGGGGAGTACAAGGACACAGTCTCTCAAGTGGATGGCTTCTTCCACTGGTTCTGGAGGGGGTATTGTGCCCAGTGAGCTTCATCCTGTGGAGGATGGGGTGAGTGGATGGCTTCTCCACTGGTTCTGGAGGGGGCATTGTGCCCTGCGAGCTTCATCCTGTGGAGGATGGGGTGAGTGGATGGCTTCTCCACTGGTTCTGGAGGGGGCATTGTGCCCAGTGAGCTTCATCCTGTGGAGGATGGGATGAGTGGATGGCTTCTCCACTGGTTCTGGAGGGGGCATTGTGCCTTCTGAGCTTCATCCTGTGGAGGATGGGGTGAGTGGATGGCTTTTCCACTGGTTCTGGAGGGGGCATTGTGCCCTATGATGCAGATCTTGGGGAGTGCAAGGTCACAGTCTCTCACCTGGGTGTCAGACCCACAGGATTTGTTGGGGCCAGGCCGCACATCAGACCATGGATGCAGGACTACACACTGTCCGCCGGCGGTGATGACTGCTCAGTGGTGGCAGTGGCGGTGCTGGCAGTGGTGGGGGAGGCTCCAGCCCATCCCCTGCAGCCTCGGATGGCTGCCCATGGGGCTGCTGCTGCTGGCGGTGGTGCTGGTGGCGGTGCTGGCAGTGGTGGAGAGAGGCTCCAGCCCATCCACTGCAGCCTCGGACGGCTGCCCACTGGGGCTGCTGCTGCTGGCGGTGGTGCTGGTGGTGGTGCTGGTGGCGGTGCTGACAGTGGTGGGGGGAGGCACCAGCCCATCCCCTGCAGCCTTGGACAGCTGCCCACTGGGGCTGCTGCTGCTGGCAATGGTGCTGGTGGCGGTGCTGGCACTGGTGGGGGGAGGCTCCAGCCCATCCCCTGCAGCCTCGGATGGCTGCCCACTGGGGCTGCTGGCGATGGTGCTGGTGGCGGTGCTGGCAGTGGTGGGGGAGGCTCCAGCCCATTCCCTGCAGCCTCAGACGGCTGCACCACCATGGTTGGTGGTGGGGGCTCCAACTGAGTCCCTGCACCAGGCCCCTTGTCTCTACTGCCTGCTGTTTCAGGCCCCTTGCCCCTCCTTCCTGCAGCTGAGGCTGCCTCCTTGCCCTTCTGTCCTGCAGCTGGGGCTGCCTCCTTGTCCTTCTGTCCTGCAGCTAGGCTGCCTCCTTGCCACTCAGTCCTGCAGCTGGGGCTGCCTCCTTGCCTTTCCGTCCTGCAGCTGGGGCTGCCTCCTTGCCCTTCCGTCCTGCAGCTGGGGCTGCCTCCTTGCCCTTCCGTCCTGCAGCTGGGGCTGACTCCTTGCCCTTCCTTGATGCACTTGGGGCTGGCACCCTGTCCGTCTGGCTGGCTGGTGGCCGGGATCCTTTCCCACCTGGAGTAGTTGGGGACACTACTGTGCCCATGGACTGGGTGGCTGAGGTGCTTGCCTGGGTTTTGACCACCCTGGCCTGATGTGAGGTACGGGGGTGAAGGGGTAGGGAAGAGGTCAATGGTGGAGAAGAAAAGCTTCTTAGGGACATTGGGGCGGGAAGAGGGAGATGGTTTTGGAGTGGAGGAAGAGGGAGTGGTGGGAGGAGGTGTCTGTCTGCTGTGTTTGGGTGCAGGTGCATGGGCTGGATGCTTTGTGAGGTGGATAGCTGTTTGGTGTCTGAGTGCTTGCGTTTGTGTACTTTGGGAGGAGGGGGCACAGACACAGTGGGAGCGGACACAGGGGACGTGTGCATGGATGAGGGGGTGGTGACTGCCAGTGAGGGGCATATACTGTTAGGTGTGCTGGTGATGGTGGTAGTGTATGAGGATGTAGTGCATGCAGGTGTGAGTGTAGACGCAACTGGGAGGGAGGTGGAGGATGAGGAGCGGGGGTCACAGTGGAGGCAGTGGATGTTGGTATGTCTGCTTCTGGATGGTGTTTGTGTGAGTGCCTGTGGGATGAAGTGTGGTGCTTGTGTTTGCAATGTCCACTCTTGTGTGTTGTCCTGGGTGCAGGCTCGTCTGACTGTGTGCTTGGGATAGGTTGGGGTTGAGGGGAATGTGATTGGGAAGAGGAAGTTGGAGGGGGGAGGCTGGAAACAGGGACAATGGCTGCCATTAGAGAGGAGGCCAGAGCCTGGATTTATCTATGTTGGGCCGCCAAGCCAGTGTGAATGCCCTCCAGGAATGCATTTGTCTGTTGCATTTGGGCTGCCAGCCCCCGGATGGCATTCACAATGGTTCACTGCCCAACAGAGATGGATCACAGGAGATCAATAGCCTCCTCACTCAGGGCAGCAGGGCTAACTGGGGCAGGGCCTGAGGTGCCTTGGGCGAAGGAGATGTCCACCTCCTGGGTGAGCGGGCACGGGAAACTCGCTGAGGGGCTGCTGGGAGGGCAGTGCTGCTACGGGGGGTGGCAGCTGCATTTGTAGCTGGGATGGTCACAGAAGTGTCCATCACCACCAGGAAGCTCCCATCGGCGGAGGTATCCGTGTCCGAAATATCCCCTCCTGTCTCCGCTGTGGCTCTCCCCTCGCCCTCCGTCCCACTGGTGCCCTCACCGTCGGTGGATTTGGCCTCCTGGGTCCTGTGGGATGCAGCTCCCTCCATCGCTGGTGCTTCTGCTCCTCTGCCAGATGATTCTAATGCACATAAGGACAGGGTGACAAAACAAAAATGGGGGGGGGAGAGACAAAGGATACACTTGGTCAATGGCGCCAACAACACCACAGTTGGCGTACACAACACACTCACACACAGGGAACAGCTCTACACACTAGGCAATGCACTACCAGTCACAATGCGAGTCATCAGCCCATGGATAGGGACACCTAACGCCAACTGCAGCATACCTGAGACCCACAGACCCCTGCCCAGTAGTGGATGCCTACTAGCTTGGTTGGAGTAGTTTCACATCAGAACCCTGCCCAACATGGGACCTACCCTGCAATGCCAGGCCTGGGCTAGGGGCACCCACAGGGCCCACAGCCCCTACCCGGATACCACCCCACCAGGCACAGGTTGTATATTGGGGCACTGTACTCACCCCCTTGTGGCTGCTGTGATGCCCCCAAGCGCCCATCTAGCTCTGGATAGTCCACTGCCAGTATGCGGGCCATCAGGGAGGTCAGGGTTCGACAGGTTCCAATTCCTCGTTGGGAGGCCATCACCAGCTGGGCCTCCGCCATCTTTCTTCCCCAGCGTCTCAGGTCCTCCCACCGTTTCTGACAGTGGGTGCTCCGCCTGCCGTAGATCCCCAGGGTCCACACGTCCTTGGCAATGGCATGCCAGATACCCTTCTTTTGATGGGCGCTGACCTGCAGGGAAATAGACACAGTGAAAGGTATTAGTCCTACCGTCCTGCCTGTTGCACTCATGGCCCACCATCCCCCTTCCCATCCCCATTAGCACAGACATGGCCGACCATACATGCTGCACGCTGCCCAGGGCCCATCCACCACCCACCCCCTACATGAGGCCTTCACACACAGCACTCCATGCATTCTCGCCCCATGCATCGTACTCACTGTGTACTCACCTGTTGGTCTGGAGGCCCATACAGCAGTCGGTACTGGGTTAGGACCCCATTCACCAGTCGCTCAAACTCCACTGAGGTGAAGGCAGGGGTCCTTTCCCCAGTCACACGAGCCATGGTCAGTTCCAGACACAGGTCACAGCAGCACATGCAGTGTAGGTCCTCTCGTGTTGAAGGTCAGGTAGCAAGTGAGGAATTAGATAGAAAATGGTGGTAACGTCCGCAGCCGTGCATACCGTCACTGCCGGCGTACATCACCATTGGCCACTGTAACCCATAAGGCCCAATGTTAACCAATGAGGAATTGCACGACGGTTCTCAACCGCCTCCCGCAATGGCACATGGTCAGCTGAATGACCTCATTTCCACCTGTCCCTCCATACAGGACAGGCGGACGCCATTTCAGGGGGTGAGGGGCAGGCCATGGATCCTAACTGCGCCACAGTACACAAATGCACCATTTGGACATCTCCAACAAAATACTGTTACAATCACAACATGCATTGAAATGTAGTGGTTGGAATGTAGAGATAATGACCAGCTGCTCACTATTTTACCCCATAGTTTGCAACCGCTGCGGATGAATAGGAGATGGAGACATCCCCCCGTGTACAGACCCCTGGTGGACTTGGCAACAATGGACGACAGGCACATTATCCTCAACTATAGACTTGACGGGGCCACAATCACGGAGCTATGTGGCCAAATGGAGCCTGACCTAATCTCTGCTATCCGTCACCCCACCGGGATCCCCCCACTATCAGTGCTCCATTTCCTGGTAACTGGCTCCTTCCAAGTGACAGTGGGCTTGGCAGCAGTAATGTCTAAGCCAATGTTCTGAATAGTGCTGACCAGAGTGTTGTCTGCCCTAATTAAACACATGTGCAGCTACATCGTTTTTCCTCCAGGTGGAGGATTTGGCCACAGTGAAAGATGATTTCTATGCAATGGGACATATTCCCAACATTATTGGGGCTATTTATGGAACACATATTGCATTTGTTCCTCCCTCCCCCGGCGAAATGAACAGGTGTTCAGAAATAGAAAGAGCTTTTACTCCATGAATGTGCAGATGGTGTGTTTGGCGGACCAGTACATCTCCCACGTCAATGCAAAGTATCCTGGGTCTGTGCATGATGCCTTTAGCCTGAGAAATAGCAGCATCCCAAATGTGATGGTTCAACTCCAGAGGCACAGGGGGTGGCTAATAGGTTAGCCCTGGTTCCCACCCAGTATATGTTGGTGTATGGGTATGGTGTGGGCCCTAAGGGTTAGTGTGTGGCTAACAGTTGTCCCTCAATATTTGCAGGTGACTCTGGTTACCCCAACCTCTCATGGCTACTGACCCCTGTGAGGAATCCCAGGACAAGGGCAGAGGAACATTACAATGAGGCACGTGGGTGAACAAGAAGAATAATAGAGAGGACCTTTGGCCTACTGAAGGCAGGTTTTGTTGCCTCCATCTAACAGGTGGATCCCTGTGCTAGTCACCCAAGAAGGTCTGCCACATCATTATGGCATGCTGTGTGTTGCACAACCTTGCCTTGTGTCTCCAGGTGCCTTTTCTGCAGGAGGAGGAGGCTGGAGATGGCCGTGTGGCAGCAGTGGACCCTGTGGACAGTGAAGATGTGGAGGCAGAGGATGAGGATGAGGACTTCATAAGCGCAATTATTCATCAAAACGTCCAATGACACACAGGTAAGACAGTGTAACTTCACATTTGATTGACAGTTTTGTGTTTGACACTGCCACTGGCAGGCTGTGATTTCCCACTTCTATGTCCACTCACTGTACCCTTTGGCAACTCTTTTTGCAGATGTTGGTGCCCCACTATCACTCCTGGTGTGTTCACTGCAGCCAACTACAGGTCTTTCCTATGTATACATTACTATACAGTTGAATTGCAATGTTTAAACCTTGTTAAACGAATACCTACTTAAATCATTTGAAAGAGGGGGAAGTACAATGGGCTGGGGTGATGATGGAGGAAAGTCCAGGATAGAGTTCAGTCTATTTGAATCACAGGTGCATTGTCCAAGGGGGCATAGGAAGGGGAGCAATGGCAGTTCGAGGTGGACAGGGTGACTGAGTGGGACACAAGGGTGATAATCAGGAGAGTCTTATTTCCTGGCAGGGGTCTTGGCAATAGTCTCTGACATCTGCCTGGATCGCAGGGAACGTTTGCGGGGTGGTTCTCCTTCTGCAGGGGGAGGGGTGCTGGTGGCCTGTTGTTCCTGTGGCGGGGTCTCCTGTCCACTAGCGGCAGCAGAGGTGGAGGGCTGTTCGTCGGTTTGGCTAGTGTCAGGGGCCTGGTGGTGTGCCACTGCCTCCATCATAGTGTTAGCCATGTCTGCCAGCACCCCTGCAATGGAGACCAGGGTGGTGTTGATGTCCTTCAAGTCCTCCCTGCTCCCCAGGTACTGTCCCTCCTGCAGCTGCAAGTTCTCCTGCAACTTGTCCAGTATCTGACCCAGCGTATCCTGGGAATGTTGGTATGCTCCAAGGATCGCGATGAGTTCCTCCTGGAGATTTGGTTCCCTGGGCCTGTCCTCCCCCTGTTGCACAGCAGTCCTCCCAGCTTTCCTGTTGTCCTGTGCCTCTGTCCCTTGAACCGTCCCTTGTCCCTTGATCAGGTCCCTGATCGTCCTGAGTTTGTGGGGTGCCCTGGGGTCCCTGTAGTGGTGGGCACACTGCTGATTGATGTGTCCTGGGGACAGAGGTATGGGCCTGCTGGGTGGGTGCTGTGGTGGTGTTTCCTGAGGGGGGAGGCTCTGTGGTGGTGGAGAGAGACTGTGCCTGGATAACCGACTGTCCGGAGATCCTGATGGGCCAGGTTGGTCATCCAGATCCAGGGGACCAAAGCTGCTGTCATCACTGTGGGCCTCTTCTGTGGGGGGACTGGATGTTGCTGGCACCTCTTCTCCGGTGCCATTGGCTGGGATACCTGTGGGGATGTAATTGCAGTGTTATTGTTTCTGCTTGTGACATATTGTGCATGAGTGTGTTGCCCTCTATGGCTGTTATTGTCCTTGCAAATTTGCCTTGTGTGAGTTATTTGGTGGGCTAGGTGATTCTCTCCAGGGTGCATGCAGTGGTGATAGGTGTCCATGCAGGTCTTTGAGGGGTGTCCATGCATTGGTGTTGCATGCAGGGCTTGGTATTGGGATGAGTGGGTTGTGATGGTGGGGTATGTGGGAGGTGGTGGAGTGATGGGAGTGAGGGTAAGGGTGGGGGTATGTGATGGCATGCAGGTCGGGGTGATAGTAATAGAGATTTGACTTACCAGACTCCCGTCCTCCTTCTACTCCTGCCAGGCCCTCAGGATGCATGATTGCCAAGACTTGCTCCTTCCATGTTGTAAGTTGTGGGGAAGGAGGTGGGGTTCCACCACCAGTCCTCTGTACTGCGAGCTGGTGTCTTGCTGCCACGGAATGCACCTTCCCCCGTAGGTCGTTCCACCTCTTCCTGATGTCATCCCTCGTTCTGGGGTGCTGTCCCACGGTGTTGACACTGTCCACGATTCTCTGCCATAGCTCCATCTTCCTAGGAATGGATGTCTGCTGCACCTGTGATCAAAATAGCTTTTGCTCTACCCAGATGATTTCCTCCACCATGACCCTTAGCTCCTCCTCTGAGAACCTGGGGTGTTGTTGTGGTGCCATGGGTGTAGTGTGAGTGGTGTGGGTGAGGGTGTGTGGGGTGATGTGTTGGGGTGTGTGATGTAAGGTGCGTGGGTGGTGTATAGGTGATGGTGTTATGTGGATCTGGGTGTGATGAAGCAGAAAAAGAAAGTCTAACAAATATTCATATATCATGTAACAAAATCGTATAAGGCAATGTGATTTTAGCAAAGAAAAATAATGCATGTAGGAAAATGTGCCCACAAAGTAGTTCGCCATTATTATAAACGAGCTTAATTAATCATGAAGAATCAACAATGTAGAAATCCGTCATAATTACAGATGTATTTTATGATTTTCTTGTTAAAACTGTTATATGCTTAGCTTAAATTTAGCAGAGGCTTTGGCCTAGTTGCCTGGTCTCAAATTTAACTGCGTGTTTTTCACTTGTATAAACAAAGATGTGTTTTAACTTTAAAAGCTGTATTTTTCCAGTAGAAATGACTAACACACTTATCTCAAGGTTTCGTGCTAGGCAAGTTTCATCCCCTTTGAAGCAAGGTCAGTTTCTGCAGGTGCAGACAATAAAGACACTGATACAGAAATAATTGGCAAACTTTGTTGCTACTTGTGTTCCAAAACTCCAAGGACACCTTATGCATAAATGAGGGCTAAGAGAAAGACACTATTCATTGGTCAAAGAGAAACCACACTATGGACCCTCCAATGGAAGACCCTGAAGAAATTGGAACGTTTCTTACTTAAACTCACCGGACAAAGAGAAGTCAGACATTTTCTTTGATGCCATTTTGAAGCAAGATTCAAGAAGCCATTTTGACTACACTTTGATGCTTTTTCTCTATCCCAGAGAGAGAGACTTAAGAATTCTTACCCTACAGACTTTAACTTTACCCCGTCTTGCCCATACGATAACTTTTGCCCCATTTTCCTTGTTGCTGCAAGGAAAACTTGCCTTAAACTTTGCCCTTTGAAGTCTGCCCCATACTGATCGAACCGGTACCTGAAGGACGAAGACTTACTTTGAATGCTGATTGTATTTGGTAATTATAAAAGGATAATTTGTATTATGCATTGTGTTTTCCTTCTTAGGTACCAACTGCTTATTTTGACAGAGCCCTAGCTAGAAGTTTTCTAAATTTATGTTGACTAAATTCGTTTTGCATGAAGCCCCACATGCCAATGCTAATCAGATGTTAGTTGAGGTATTCATTTGATGCACCATGATGAATTGAAATCTTGTTATGCTGACCAATGTATGCAATTAGTCAAATTCAGTTACTCTAATTAGTGATTTGCATTGCTATAACTGAGTACATTATAATCCAAATCTTGTGTAGATTGCGTTTCTTCCGTCGCTGTGGACAGCTAGTAATGTTCGTATACGTATATCATTTGATTTTGAGACTTACTTATATTGTATTAGCTTTGTTAATATAGGGAAATAAACTCATTAACTTTTAATAAACAGGTGTGGTTATTCATGACTGAAAGGTCATGGTGTGTCAAATTACTGATTTTCTGTTTAACTAATTTGTTGATTGATTACTAATCGAGTATTGGGTATTGATTGTAAAGGATTATTGATTTGAGGGATCCGACTATTCTTGGATGAGGAGAACTCAACTCGGTCAAAAGGTTCACTGACCGCCGGCGTGTCCAAGTATAAGTAATTTATAAGGACTGGACGCGCTATCAGTAGATGGTAGCAGAGTTTGATGGTTTCGCCCTTTGGGACACCATCCGAACAATAGACGGATTCAAGTTAGAATTTTCTTTGATAAAACAAGTTGGAGAGATGATGATGCCCTAAATCCCCAATGACTTTCCCGGAATCTCGGAGCTTGCGAATGGAGGAAATGGAGGTGTGAGAATGTTTTCGCCGTTTCTAGTGACAGTATGAGTGAAGTTAGGGTTTCGCGCTTCCACAGCTTATGCCGCAGATGAATTGTGAAGTTTGTGAGGATTTTAGGGGGTTACAAACTCCAATAAAAATTTCAGAGGAGTGATACTCCAAAGTGTGAGAGTAGGGAAGTCGTCGAACTTCATATGTGTGTAGCGCTTTGTGCAGGAATAATTGTCCACGTGGTTGTTGATGTTGAGACGGGCCCTGCGAGGTCAAGAGACTCCAGAGTATGTTGAAAAGTGTATGAGACACTTGATTGATGTTGTAATTTGTTCGGTTTAATAGGTTGATTGGGCGTGGTCAACAAGTCAGTACGAATGTTGAGGAATGAAAGAAAATTTTCGACTTTGAGATTTGACGAATTCTAAGGTGCACTAGAATAGTTCATTGATCAGTTGAGAGTAAAGTTTGCGGGTCAAATTTTGCTTGCGAAAGTGGGAAACCGAGAAAGATGGAATAACTGCTGAGGCTAGTGAAAAATCCCTAAGGTTTCTGAAGCGATTGTATTACCTTTCCTGTAGTAAACCAACAGATTTGTTTTCTTCTTTTGGTTAGTGCTCGCGATATTGCAGAAATTAGTTTTGGGTGAAGCTGAATGAAGGAGGACAAGCCGCAAGACTTTGTCAGCTGCAGTGTGTGGGTGTGACGTCACTAGGAGCCGCGCTGGGATAGGTTGGTTGGTAAGAAGGGTCGCGCACGGATTGGACGCAGTCCGTGAAGCGCAATTGGTGGGGAAAGGCAAGCGAAGAGTATTCCGGGAATTAAAGTCACTTATTGATTACATTTTGAGAAAATAAAAGATGAAAAGATAAAAAATTTCAAAGCACTTAAGAGTGCCTTGAGGGGAGATGTATATATTAAAGCAAATGTAGGAGCAGAAACATCGCCTGAGGGTACACCAGCTTACATCGTGATTGAAGAAAAGGGTGTTGCACCATGTCTTTAGTCAAAACAATGGTGTAAATTAACAGAAAAGCATGGAAGTGTAGCGTTTCCCATCCATGGGACGTTTAACCTAAGAATCTTGGAGAATCTAAGATTTGCGCTGTATGACATGAAAGTACCTCCAAGACCAGCACAGTTTGTAGCATTAGCAATTTGGGAACAAATGGCTAGAAGGCAATTACAAAAGAAATTTGAGACAAGAGTGAGAAAAGTAGAAAAGACACTAGCGGATGCTAGATGGGATAGTACTCAAAAGGTTTGGAGATCAGACATATTGCAGGGAATTAAATTGTTTCCAGCAATTACTGATGAAGCAGAGATGGAAGGAAAGAAAGCTACCCATAAAACAAACAGGAGTCAGTCCAGAGATAGAGAAAACAATAGAAACTCGAAAAGGTTCGACGAATCAGATGATGAGGAGTTCATCCTGCAATTACTAAATGACCGTCCACCACCATATGTGGAAAACGAAAATGGCCCAAGCACTAGTACTGCCCCTCCAGAACCAATACAGGGTACTGTAGCCCCGAATTTGAGAATATTGCAGAGGCAAAGTAGTCCCGATATGCCTTTTACACCAGAAATACCACAAGTTCAGAGAATATATCCTGACGTGGCTAAACTGAAACCTGTCAATGATTATCAGCCACAGGTTCAGAGGCGCTATTATGATGAGCAGAATTTGGAAATGAATTCTAATTTAATGGTGCAGGGAGGACAGAATTACCAAAGACCGACATTGATTCAAACCGAATCAACACAAATTTTGATGCCTCAAAACCAGATGCAAGAAGTGCCAAAGTACATTCAAACAGCAGAAAACCAGTTAGACATACCAGCAATGATGAACCATAATGTGGGAATTAACGTGCCACAGAATTTGGGGAACAGACAGAATCCGGACGCAATATCTCTGCCTATCACTGTGGGTCCGCCAGTACCATTATATACACAGGCAAAGCCAAGTGTATGCGATCAAGGGGTAGTGACACAAAATGAGACAGGGAGGAGATACATAGAAAATACTCAAGAAACCACTCCGGTAGGAACACTGTCAAATAGATCTGGGTCTTTGTTGGAATTTAGTCCAATTCCAATTTGTGCTCCATCAACTGTGGTAAGGTCAAGTCCACCACTAATAGTACTGCTAACTTCAAAAACAGAAATGTTACAGAAACCATCAGTAGCAGTAGACATAAATGCCACATTAATGGGACTGAACGCACAACAGATGACACAATGGTTGAACAGCCTGGACTCCCCACAGAGTACACCCAGCGGAAAAGGAGAAGAATATTTGAATAAAATAAGATTGGGCATGGAAGCAGATGAACTAGTAGAGGGAACAATGGCTCTGAACAGGTTAGAATCATACACAGAAGAAGAGCTGAGATACATTTGCCCTAGAATTACATGAGAAGTAAGCAGCATACATAGGAGGTTACAAGAAATTGCAGACAGACACAAAATAGACATAAATAAAACCAAGCACTTGAGCAGAAGTTAACAGGTTAGATTTTGAGACAAAAGATTTTGAACACATGAAGTCTGCAGGAATGAAAACACACCTTAAAGAGATACTGCAAAGTGTGCAGGTTTGGAGATGTTTAGACAAGTGGGAGAGCAGGTGGGTTAAGAAAAAGGATAAGAAGAAAGAAAGTACCCCAGACCGGAATGAGAAAGTACAACAGAATGATGATCTTATAACCATGTTACCAATGAGAGAAACAGCAGGGGGAAAACTTGTCCATGTACCATGGCACAGGTGTGACATTCAATCCTTTGCGGATGATTACCCTAAGTTAAGAGAGAAACCGATCGAATGGTATCAACAAACAGATAGATTTGTGAAACTCGCAAAATGTCTTTGGGAAGACCTGAATACTTTAGTCGAAATTGTAGTTCCGGCAGATTTGTGGGAAGATTGTAAAAGGGCTGTAGATTGGCCAACAAGTGAACCAGAAAGAGATAGGGACACAGGTGCACCATCGCCTATGGTAATGAGCATGTACCATAAAGTGATTGAGTACCTGAAAACAAAAGTTGCGTCGTAAAATGTAGATTGGCAGACGATTGATAGAACAGCACAGGAGGTTAAGGAGTCAATACATGCATACTATGAGAGATTGTTGAAAGCATTTAAAAATTACAGTGGAATGGAAACGATTGAGGCAAAGGACATGCTCCATTTTGTGTTCAGATTTGTGGAAGGATTGAGACCCGAAATCAGCCAGATGATTAAAATGCATTTGATTTGTTGGCAGTCAAAATCGATCGATGAAGTGTTGAACTATGCAAAATACTGCAGTGATGAGATTGAGACAAAGCAGAAAAGGTTGAAAGAGAAAGTGATGGTGATGCAGATTAGAGCAGCTCAGACAGGTTTGCAAGGTTTCCAACAACAGTTGCCGCAGCAGCAGCAGCAGGGAAATGCTATGTTTCAGCCACAGATGAGGGGCAGAGGCCGAGGAGGTTTTGTGAATAATGGTCCTGATTTAAATACTGTTGCGATTCCTAATGGTATACAGGCAATGAAGAAGGTGATGCCATGTCACACATGCGGAATGGTCGGACATTGGAAACAGGAGTGCCCAATGTTGGTGCAGGAAGGTGTAGGTCAGCAAAACAATGATGTCAATACATTTCAGAATATGAGAGGACCGAAATTGAGAGGTCCAAATCCAAATTTCCAAAATAATGTAAATCAGATGCAGGGTCTACAACCTATACAACAACAGCAGGTGCAAATGCCCTGTGTACAAATGGCACAAGCACAGCCAATGCAACAGCAGTTTCCTATGGTACCTAATCAGCAAATGCAAATACCCTTAGCACCAATGAATCAGCAACAAGTAATGCTACCTCAACAGGTCACAGGTCAAGGAATGAATCAAAGTAACGCAGTACACCAACTCCCGTTACACAGTGAGAATGGAATAAACAATGAATGGGTGAGTGAACGTTCAGATGAGGAGGGAAATTGTATGCTTGCAGCATCTTTGGAAGTTGATCAAAAAGGACCATAAGTGGAAGGAAGAGTTATGGGTCACAGCGTTTCATTCTTGGTTGGCACAGGAGCTACACGCTCTACAGTTAGAAGCATTGAAGTACCCAAGAACCAGTGAAAGTGAATGTAAAACCCAATGTAAATTTTCCTCAGACTCCACAATACCATATGTCACAAGACACTCTCATGAAAGTCGCCCAACTCATTGACGAATTTGTGAAACAGGGAGTACTGAAAGAAGTACTGAGTAGTCCATGTAATTCACCAATCATGGGACTAATAAAACCAAGTGGAAAGGTCCAAATTGTTCAAGATTTGAGAAAAATAAATGACATAGTAGTCAAATGTTGTCCCGTAGTACCAAATCCAGCTGTAATAATGTTTAAAATTCCCTGTGATGCAGAGTGGTTCTCAGTCATCGATTTGTCACAAGCATTCTTTTCTGTGCCTCTTCATGAGGACAGACAATTTCTCTTTTGCTTCAAATTCCTGGACAGAGTCGAATTCCTCAAGGGTTTTTGGAGTCACCATCAATATTCAATCAGATTCTAAAGAAAAATCTGGAATCATTGGAATTACCATTTGAATCAACCTTAGTACAGTATATTGACGATTTGCTGATTGCATCCAAAACAGAAAATGACTGTACAGCTGACACTATTGCCCTACTGAACCATTTGGGAAGGAATGGACACAAATGGGGTCATTCTAATTCTGGCGGGCGGCGGAGGCCGCCCGCCAGAATTCCGACCCCATAATACCGCTCCGCGGTCAGAAGACCGCAGAGGGTATTATGAGTTTTTCCCTGGGCTGGCGGGTGGTCTCCAAAAGACCGCCCGCCAGCCCAGGGAAAAACTCCCTTCCCACGAGGATGCCGGCTCGTAATCGAGCCGGCGGAGTGGGAAGGTGCGACGGGTGCAGTAGCACCCGTCGCGTATTTCAGTGTCTGCAAGGCAGACACTGAAATACCTTGCGGGGCCCTCTTACGGGGGCCCCTGCCGTGCCCATGCCATTGGCATGGGCACGGCAGGGGCCCCCAGGGGCCCCGCGACCCCCCCCTACCGCCATCCTGTTCATGGCGGCTTTGCCGCCATGAACAGGATGGCGGTAGGGGGGGTCAGAATCCCCCATGGCGGCGCAGCAAGCTGCGCCGCCATGGGGGATTCTGAGGGCAGCGGTAAACCGGCGGGAGACTGCCGGTTTACCCTTTCTGACCGCGGCCAAAGCGCCGCGGTCAGAATGCCCTGCGGGGCACCGCCGGCCTGTCGGCGGTGCTCCCGCCGACCCTCGCCCCGGCGGTCGAAGACCGCCGGGGTTAGAATCAGCCCCAAAGTGTCTCCTTCGAAATTGCAATTCTGCCAGAAGAAAGTGAAATATTTGGGTCACCAAATAGAAAAAGGGTTGAGAAGAATCATGAAAGAAAGAATAACGAGTATACTTCAAATGAGTCCACCCAAAACGAGAAAGGAGGTGAGAAAGTTTTTGGGAATGGTGAGCTACTGTCGCCAATGGATTCCCAATTTCTCGGCTCTAGCCAAACCTTTACTGAAACTGACCCAGAAAGATGCGCCAGATGAAATAGTGTTGAAAAGAGATGAAATGGATGCCTTCATTGAATTAAAGGAATGCATGTGCAGGGCTCCAGCTTTAGGTATGCCTGAATACACAAAGCCTTTCACATTGTTTTGTCATGAACGTGATGCATGTTCCTTGTCTGTCTTGACTCAAGCCCATGGTGGCGTAAACAGACCAGTAGCATATTTTTCAGCTACTTTGGATCCAGTCGCAACAGCCTTACCAGGATGCTTGCGTGCTGTAGCAGCAGTTGGTATAAGCCTAAATCAGAGTGAAGGAATAGTGATGGGACATCCTCTAACAGTTATGGTCCTCACTCAGTCGAAATACTTTTGACACGTTCCCGAACACAGCACATGACTGGTGCTAAGCTTACAAGGTACAAGACAATAATTTTTTGATCACCAAATGTGCAATTGAAAAGGTGCACCACATTGAATCCAGCAACTTTGTTTCCCAGTGAGAATGTTGAGATTGAACATGCGGATGATATGGAACACAACTGTCTTCAAGTGACTGAATTTTGTACAAAACCAAGACCTGATATCAAAAACACCCGATTGGAAGAAAATGATCAAATTATTTTTGTTGATGGTTCATGTTTAAGAGATGCACTAGGAATATTGAAAGCAGGATATGCTGTATGTACAATAACTGGTGTTCTGGAAGCATCTTGGCTTCAGGGAGTTTACTCTGCACAGGTAGCGGAACTAGTAGCCCTTACTAGAGCTTGCCAACTTTCCGCATTAATGAAAGTCACCATTTACACTGACAGTCAGTACGGATTTGGAATAGTGCATGATTTTGGACATCTGTGGTCACAAAGAGGCTTCATGACCTCTTCAGGATCACCAGTGAAAAATGGTGAAAGAATAAGAGAATTGTTACATGCTATCCAGTTACCAGGAGAAATAGCTGTGGTAAAATGCAGTGCACACTCGAAATCACAAGACTTTGTTTCTTTGGGAAACGGATATGCAGATCAAGTCGCAAGGTTTTGCGCATTGAACTGTATATTGCTCAGAGACGAATGGAACTTGATAAATGAGCCAGAACTTGAACCAAGTGAAGCCTTTGCTCTAAAAGTCATAGACACAATAGAAGAATTATAATTCCTACAAAATAATGTTAGTAAGGATGGAAAACTCTCATGGAGTAAATTACAATGCGTAAAGAAACCAGATGATTTGTGGGTTTCAAGTGAAGGGAGATTGGTTTTGCCAGACAGTCTTTTGATGCAATTAGCCAGGTTATATCATGGACAAGCCCACCTTGGAAGGGATGCCATGATTAGATTATTCAAAATTGATTGGTTCAACCCCAAATTTCGCCAAGTTGCTGAAGCAGTTTGCCATTGTTGCATCATTTGCCAACAAATGAACGCAGGCAAGGGAACAGTAGTAAATTTGAGCCACATTGGAAGAGCAGGTGGGCCATTCAGCAGGATGCAAATAGATTTCATTGAGATGCCTATGCATGCAGGCTTGAAATATATGTTGGTGATTGTGTGTATTTTTAGTCACTGGATTGAAGCATATCCTACACGCAGAAATGAAGTCTCACAGTTGCAAAACTGCTCTTGAGAGAACTAATACCACGTTTCGGATTCCCGATCTCTTTAGAATCAGATAGGGGAAGTCACTTCAATAACGAAATAATCAAATTACTGTGTGCAGCACTAAACATTGAACAAAAGTTGCAATGTAGCTACCGCCCTGAAGCATCAGGACTAGTGGAACAAATGAATGGTACGCTGAAATCAAGGATGGCGAAAATATGCGCATCCACAAACTTGAAATGGCCTGACGCGTTGTCTTTGGTGTTAATGTCAATGAGAAATACACCTGATAGAAAAACTGGACTATCACCGCACGAAATTCTCATGGGCAGAGCCATGAGACTTCCAGCAGTTCCTGCAAATGCTCTTGTAAATATTACAGATGATATGGTATTGGACTACTGCAAAGGTCTGGCTGATGTGGTCCGCTCTTTTTCTCACCAGGTGGAGGCAACCACCTTGCCACCGATCCAAGGTCCAGGACACACCCTGAAAGCAGGTGACTAGGTTGTGATAAAGAAGCACGTGAGGAAGTTGTGTCTGGAACTCCGTTGGAAAGGACCTTTTCAAGTGATTCTGACAACTACCACTGCTGTCAAGTGAGCGGGAATTCCCAACTGGATTCACGCCAGTCACACAAAAAGGGTGGTGTGTCCCACAGAAGAGGAAATTGAAGCACTGAAATTACCAACAGCTAACAGGAAAGTACCAGACACTGAGACAGAAAGAGGAGAGCCTGAAAGTGAACAAGAAGAAATCGAGACAGAAGAAATATTCTCTGAGGAAGACGCAGTCGATCCTTTTGAGGACAACAGGGAAGAAGCATCAGGAAGTGACAAATATCCTGGAGGTGACAAAGATCCTATCTCAGGTGAAGAAGCAGGAGAGCCTAATAAGAAGAGGGCTTTCCCAGAAGCAGACGTTACAGGAAAAGAAGGAGAAAACCTGATTGACCTCCTAGGGGAAGGAGACAAGACAGAGCAGAGTGAAATTGTTCCAATTCTTCCAGAACCGGTTGCAGGTCCATCAGGTGAAAACAACGCGAAATGGAGACAAAGCATATCAAAGACTAAAGAGACACTGAACAAAAACAAATGGCCAAAATTGAAGGAGAAAAGAAAAGAAGTGTCTATCGTAATAACAACATCGAATGAAGAAAAAGACACAGCCAAAGAACAAGACATAAGCGAAAGAGAATCGAAAGGAGATGCAAAATTGAAAAGGAAAAGAATACCGAGCAGAAGATATTCTGGTCCAGAATGGGCATACACAGCCACTAACGATTGGTCAGACGAATCTCTATCTCTTAGTCTTGAAAACAAAGAAGCAGAACGACACTTTGGTACTTGAAAAGTTAAATTTCATGAACATTACGGAATAAGACATTGATAACCTGATTGACTTTTGAAACAGATTTTGAGACAAAGCTGCTAAACCGATAAGAGACTAAGCTGCTAAAGAAAACCGTGTGTACTTTGACCTCGTTCATCCTTTATATATATCTGCAAATCTGATTTGATAAAGTGCCTTCAGCTTTCTGATTCTATATAGATCATGCCAGGCAGTACTACACAAGGACATAAAATGAAATGTTGTAAATATATGTGTATAGGTCTAATAACTGCATGTGTACTAATAATTATGGCAATAATTCTTGGAATGCATGGAGGGAATAAAAGAGACGCGAATGATGCCTTTATTTTTAAAACTACTACTGAACTAACTCCTTTGAAGAAACTCGAACAAGACGAAAAATATTTGCATGACAAGAAAGAACTCTCCTCTAATGTCTTCTATTGCTTGCTGAATGAGTATGTTGAGACAATGGATGCGAAAGATTGTTATGTATGCACACAAATACCTACCTCAGTAATAGAAGGGGTAACATATCATAGCATGCCCCTTACGTATGGAATAACATGCAGCTTGTTACTAACCAGATTTTACGGCCAGGAGTATATTCAATACTTCTATTCCAATCATGATGTTGTATTTTCATATGTCCCCATAATAGAGTACCTGAGTAAGGTAGCAAGAGATTATTATATAAAATTAGTTAGGGGTTTCTTTGAACCATTATCACCTTTTTCCACAGTTCACGCACATAAAGAAAACCTTACATGCTTGCTTTCACCTGTAGAGAAAAGCTTTTTAGATCACACTGAAGATAGAAGGAAAATGGTAAAAGAAAAATTAGAAAAAGAATTACACAAAAGAACATCTGTAGATAACTATGCTTTTGCCGCAATAAAGACACAAGGGAAACTGGCTTTAGACGCAATACATATAGGGAAGCTTTGTATATATAGCCCTAAATCATACTATGACACAATCTTTGTAGGAACTAGTGAATGTAAACACGTGTTTTTATTCCAGAGTAAATGGACGTTCATGTGAAATGGCTTAGATCCAGCTACTCCAGGAGTATACTATATTTGTGGACTCAATGCCTATTATCGTCTTCCAAAAGGATGGTATGGGAGATGTTATTTGGGAATAGTATTTCAAAAGATTTTTCAACTGGACGACTTAAAGAAATTTCCAAAGCGGTCTGAATGACATTGTATTCAGAAAAGGGAGACAGCTTCTGGTGTGGTAGGAGATATATTTGGAGCAATGATTCCTTCTGTAGGAGTTATATTGAATTCAATCAAAATACGAAAGTTGTCTACTATTGTGGATAACATGCTGACAAAATTCTCAGGAGCCATGATCCTGATTGATGCTGAACTTGCTGCAGAAAGAGCTATGACTCTTCAAAACCGGCATGCTTTAGACATTCTTTTAGCAAAGAATGGCGGCGTTTGCAAAATGCTTAGTGCACGTCACTGTTGTTCTTATATACCGGACAACAGTGGACAAATTACAAGTATGCTTACAAATTTAACTAACGATAGTGCAGATTTGAAAGAATTGAAAGAACCAGGAGTATGGGAAAAGGTTGGAAAAGGGTTTGCTTCCGTGGGAAATTGGCTCAGCAACATTTGGAACGGAATATTACTGAAAATAGTAAAAGGAATATTAATAATATTATTTGCTTAATAGGTATTTGGGGAATATGGAAAGCTATTAAAATACTGAAATCAAGAAACAAGAGGAGAAGAGAAAAGAAAGAACAAAATACAATAGTAGAAATATACAGGGAAAAATCAAAGGGAACAAAAAAGGAAGAGGGAGATGACTGAAATTCCAAATTACTAAAACAGAATTTTAATGAAATAAAATTTGTGGTGGAAGATTTAATGTGATGACATAATTAGTCATCAGAGGAGGGATTGATGAAGCAGAAAAAGAAAGTCTAACAAATATTCATATATCATGTAACAAAATCGTATAAGGAAATGTGATTTTAGCAAAGAAAATAATGCATGTAGGAAAATGTGCCCACAAAGTAGTTGGCCATTATTATAAACGAGCTTAATTAATCATGAAGAATCGACAATGTAGTAATCCGTCATAATTACAGATGTATTTTATGATTTTCTTGTTAAAACTGTTATATGCTTATTATAAATTTAGCAGAGGCTTTGGCCTAGTTGCCTGGTCTCAAATTTAACTGCGTGGTTTTCACTTGTATTAACAAAGATGCGTTTTAACTTTAAAAGCTGTATTTTTCCAGTAGAAATGACTAACACACTTATCTCAAGGTTTTGTGTTAGGCAAGTTTCATCCCCTTTGAAGAAAGGTCAGTTTCTGCAGGTGCAGACAATAAAGACACTAATACAGAAATAATTGGCAAACTTTGTTGCTACTTGTGTTCCAAAACTCCAAGGACACCTTATGCATAAATGAGTGCTAAGAGAAAGACTATTCATTGGTCAAAGAGAAACCACCCTATGGACCCTCCAATGGAAGACCCTGAAGAAATTGGAACGTTTCTTACTTAAACCCACCGGACAAAGAGAAGTCAGCCATTTTCTTTGATGCCATTTTGAAGCAAGATTCAAGAAGCCATTTTGACGACATTTTGATGCTTTTTCTCTATCCCAGAGAGAGAGACTTAAGAATTCTCACCCTAGAGACTTTAACTTTAACTTTACCCCATCTTGCCCATACGATAACTTTTGCCCCATTTTCCTTGTTGCTGCAAGGAAAACTTGCCCTAAACTTTGCCCTTTGAAGTCTGCCCCATGCTGATCGAACCGGTACCTGAAGGACGAAGACTTACTTTGAATGCTGATTGTATTTGATAATTATAAAAGGATAATTTGTATTATGCATTGTGTTTTCCTTCTTAGGTACCAACTGCTTATTTTGACAGAGTCCTTGCTAGAAGTTTTCTAAATTTATGTTGACTAAATTTGTTTTGCATGAAACCCCACATGCCAATGCTAATCAGAGGTTAATTGAGGTATTCATTTGATGCACCATGATGAATTGAAATCTTGTTATGCTGACCGATGTATGCAATTAGTCAAATTCAGTTACTCTTATTAGTGATTTGCATTGCTATAACTGAGTGCATTATAATCCAAATCTTGCGTAGATTGCGTTTCTTCCGTCGCTATGGACAGCTAGTAATGTTCGTATACGTATATCATTTGATTTTGAGACTTACTTATATTGTATTAGCTTTGTTAATATAGGGAAATAAACTCATTAACTTTTAATAAATAGGTGTGGTTATTCATGACTGAAAGGTCATGGTGTGTCAAATTACTGATTTTCTGTTTAACTAATTTGTTGATTGATTACTAATCGAGTATTGGTTATTGATTGTAAAGGATTATTGATTATTGATTTGAGGGATCCGACTATTCTTGGATGAGGAGAACTCAACTCGGTCAAAAGGTTCACCGACCTCCGGCGTGTCTAAGTATAAGTGATTTATAAGGACTGGACGCGCTATCAGGTGTGTGGGTGCTCTTGCTGTATCTCTCTCTGTTGGCAATTGTTTGTAGTCGTAAAGGGTTGTGGGAAATGTGGGTGGGTGTTTTATAGTGTTGTGGGTGTGGTTTTTGTATGAGTGTCAGGTGTGTGTAGTTTGAATTGACCAATGTGGTGTTGTTTTGTATGTGTGTGTGTGTATTTTGAGCTTGGCGGTATGTACCGCCAATGGTTTACCGCCATTGAATGTCCGCCGCGGTGATTCATGGGTCATAATGTGATAGGTGTTGTTCTGTTGGCGTAACGGTGGGTGTTTTGATACTGCCAGTTTATCACTGACCTTTGGGCTAGCGGACTTGTGTGTGTGGCTGTATAGTGACCGATTGGTATGTGTGTGTCATAATATGATTGGCCGTTATCCGCGGCAGCGGCGTTATGTTGGCGGCAGTGAGCATGGCGGTAATTGGGATTTACCGCCAATGTCATAATGAGGGACTTTATGTTAAAAGGACAATAACCCAGGGGTTTATTGCCAAAGGCAAGGATTCATATTCATCACTTAAACTTATTTTATGTACTATTGTCACAGAAATTTCAAAGTTGATTGCCGGCTACCTCCCTGTAACATGTGTAGTGGGGTCAGAGAGTTATCTCCAACATATTTTCCCTAGGGTAAGCATACTTTATACATCAAATTCAGATAGGGTGTTCTTGCAGCTAGAGTGGATATGTCAAAGTTTAAAAGCAACCAAACACCCAGCGAGTTATGTGACTGCGCCTTCATAGGTAATGACACAATATGGAATTTCTTGCTATTTTGTTCAGTGTCCAAAGTCCCACGTTTCACTTTTTCAGTATCAACTGGTACCAATGAACTTGCACTGACAATCCCTTCATTTATATGACTGTATCAAAATACATCTGGGCTGGATGCATCGTAACAAGGCCAACTTTAGTCTCTAAACTGGGGTGACAAATGTGATGAGGGTGTGCTATGAAACCCTTTCTCCTCTGTATTTTGCATAACGATCAAACCCCAGCTCCCTTTCCAGTTCTATCATTCTATCATTCCTCTCTTTGCACTAACACATTTGCACTTTGAGGTGCTCTTCCGCCAATTTGCGATTGTTGGTGACGTGCTACATGTGAAACGTGTGTGCGCAGAGACGCCAGACGCCGGAGCTAGGACCAACCAAGCAAGCAAGCAAATCGGGACTATTGCTCGGGGCAAGGCAGGCAAGGAGAAGGACAGTATGGGCGAAAGCAAGTGGAGCGGACCAGAACGGCAGGCAGAGACTGGTAAGAAAATAAGAGACTGTGTTGTGCTGAGTCATGCCGCCGCCCGCAGCTCATCGTCGCTCAAGGCCAAAAGGCTGCCACTGGTCACGGTGCCGTGCTGCCACCCCCAGACCCCACTCGACAAAGAGTACAGCAGAGTTGGCACAGCAGTGGGCCTGGGAGGGAGAAAAGCACAGGTGCCCCAGTGCGCAGGAACTCCCGGAAAGCCCAGAGAAGCCCATAGCCTGAGAGCCAAGGAATAAGGAAGGAACAAAGGAGCCCAAGAGGTCTCCCCCCATGGCCCTGTGAACCGAACCCAAACCCTGCCCAGCCTGCCCTGCCAAGCAGGGACGTAGGAGACAATAAATTTCTAGGGGGGACAGGGACAGCCTTGGGGACTTTTAATCAACCCTATACAAATCGCTCGTTGTTTACGAACTGCAGGCTTCGATAAATATACACAATCATATATATTGGAAGTGAAATAGGGAGAAAGGAAGGCATGTTTTCACAGTCTGAAAGTATCTTTTATTGTTATTTACATTCATAAAGTAATTAGCTCAAATGTGAAAATAACATGTTGATTAACCTTGCATCTTCATGCACCAAGCAAATAAAGGCAGGGTAAAAAGGAAGAACATACCCTTTGCGCCCCGCACCCATCATGCCCTTCACCTCATGCCAATTGGAACCGCACTGGAGAGATCAAAAACGATTAGGTACAACAGTTGTAAACTGTGCTCGGAAACCAGAGTTCTAATAATACCTCTACTCCTGTGTGTGATCTTGGGAAGCTCAGCTCCACATCAGTCATAACTAGAAGCAGTTCAACTGAAGACATTCTTGGAGTTACAGGCTATATAAACATGGATTATCTAATCTCTGTATAAACTGCAGTCACTAATTTCTTTAGAAACGGCTGTTTGTGATGCACCAAGTCACTGCGTGTAAAGAAAAGACATTCACTGATTATAAATAAAAGACATCAGAAAATGACTATGATAGGGTTATTACAGTCGAGTTCTGACATTACAATGCCTTCTGCCAGAGCTAGCAGCCAAGGTAAAAGGCAGATCAGGTCACAGAGCATAACTAATGCAGCTGTTTAAAGCAAAAAATGGAATGTTGCTTTTCTTCTGCTCTACTTTAATAGCTTGGAATGACAGAAGCTATGCACTAAGGTTTTAAGTGGTTTGTGGGAAAGTTGGTGGTATGACCATGTATTATATGGGGTAAAATACCCCTGTGTACATAAGGATATTGCAAGTCACCTTAAAGTTCATACCTTATAAACAAGCATTGGCATAGCCAATAGGTCTTGCCTATGCAAGTTCTATTGCCTTTGCCAATGTGTTTTAGCCATGCTGTACACTAGTGAGACTACTATTCAGCATGGCTCAAAGTTAATGGCATAAAGGAGAATGATGTGTCATCGACTGTTGTGGCGTAGTATCATGGAGTAAGCAGAGTGTCCTAGAATAGACCAGTAAACTAACTTTAAAGGAACAGGGGTCCCTTGAATAAAATGCAACACCACTCCCATAAACAATGATACTAAAGTAGTATGCAAATGGAATGTTTTATGCTTTTATTCAATCAAAATATAAAAGATCAAATGTAGTGGGAAAACATCAACAGGGGAAATCGAGAAAGACTGGTGTTCGGGTATTACACAAGTTATCTGGATGACCCAATTTCACCAATTACAAGAAAATGTAAAAAGTAACCTATATAGTACAGTGGTTTGGAGGAGGCTGGCCTGGTTTGTAGTGGGTACCTATGGTACTTACACCTTATACCACGTCCAGTTATCCCTTATTAGTGAAATGTATGCAGTGTCTAGACGCAAGGCTCTCTAGGGGTAGCTGTAGCCAAGGCTTATCTAGGAGACATGCAAAGCTCATGCAATACCACTGTAGTCACACAGTACTCACACACATGAAAGAAAATACTCAGTGTTACAAAAATAAAGGTACTTTATTTTAGTGACACAAATGCTAAAAATACCATAGAGACTATACTCCCTTAGGAGATAAGTAATACACCAATTATATACATTAGTATGCAGCAATAGCAATAAAAACTGTTAGAAAACAGTGCAATTAGTGAAAATCACAATGGTTAGAAATGGGCCTAGGGGAAACACAAACCATATACTAAGAAAGTGGAATGCGAATGTAGGTTTCCCACCTAGGCAAGTGTGGTGTGTAGAGGGGCGCTGGGAGTATTAGAAAACACCAAAGGTAAGTAATAGAACCCACCTCCGAGCCCAGGAAAGCAGGAGTAAATCACAGTAACTTTCTTAGAACACACAAGAACACGAGAAAGAAGATAATGCAAGAACCAGAAGATACTTCAAGACACAAAGTGTGGATTCCTGGACCTAAAGACCTGTGGAATAATGGGTCTAAGTCCAAGAAGCACAGAAAAGTCCAGGGAGGACAGGAGCCCCTGCTAACCCGAATCAAGGTGCAAAAGAAGAACCACTGGTGAAGAACAACAGTCAGTACTGCACCCAAGAAGATGGATGTGGGTTTGTGGTTGGTGCAGATGATATCCCACACCGGATGGATGATTGCAGTCTGGTTTGCATCGCTGGATTCCACCAACAAGCCTTGGCACAGGCAAAGCTCATGGTTAGCGGAAAATGGCACTGCCCGGGACCAGGAGGAGTCAGAGGGGGCTCTCAGCAACTCAGAGAGCCCACAGAATACCAGCCAGCGCACACAGGAGTCCCCCAGCATGGGGACAAAAGAGTTGCAAAAGGAGGCCCACGCAGCACAAAAACAAAGGATCCCACGCCGCCAGAGAACCACTCAGAAAGCTGTGCGTCTGCATCTCAGGAAGGAGTGCTGGGGGCCGGAGCTACATTGTGCACAAATAATTTCATAGAAGGATGCCAACAAGCCTTGGCAACTGAAAAACATGTGATGCACAGGGGTACTGTCTTGCGTGGAAAGGCAAGCTCTTACCTCCACCAAAGTTGGACAGTAGGACGTCAGGACCATCAGGACCACTTCAGTCCACCACCCGTGATGCAGGATCCATGCAACTCGTCAGGAGAGGGGACCCATGCAGATGATCATCGTTGCAGAGAGGTGCCTGCTGAAGCAGGAGAGTGACTCCTTCACTCCAAGGGAGGTTCGATCATTCTTCTGGTGCAGACTGAAGACAGGCTGTCCTCTGTGGATGCACGACCGGGAAACAGTTGCATTTGCTGGCAAGAGCTGGAGATACAATGTAGCAGAAGTTGTCTTTGCTTCGTTGTTGCAGTTTGTGGAGTTTCTTGGAGGGTCCAGATGCAGTTTCTTCGGTGAGAAAGTGAAGTAAGGATGCGGAGGATTCCTGCTGGAGTCTTGCAATCTGAATCTGAAGAACCTCCCAAAGGAGAGACCCTAAATAGCCCTGAAAGGAGGATTGGTCAGCTAAACAGGTAAGCACCTATCAGGGGATGGCTCTGACACCACCTGCTGGCACTGGCCACTCAGATGCTCCAAGAGTTCGCTGCCAACTTGGAATCCCAGATGGGAAAACCCAGGTACCCTCTGGATGAGCTCTGAGCACCACATCTGGGGTGGTGTTCCAGTTTCGTGCCAGAGCAGGGACTGGGGGTACCTGAACCGATGTAGACTGGATTATGTAAGGAGGACACCAAATGTGCCCTTCAAAGCATTTCCAGTGGCCTGGGGAAGGAAGCTACCCCTTCCAAACCTATTTCCAAAGGGAGAGGGTGTAACACCCCTCTCCCAAAGGAAATCCTTTGTTCTGCCTTCCTGGGCTTGAGGTTCTCAATAGGAGGGCAGAAACCTGTCTGAGAGGTGGCAGTAGCTGGGGCTGCCTGGAAAACGTCAGAAGGCTGGAATGGCAATACTGGGGGACCTCTAAGGAGCCCCCAGAGTGCATGAAATCATACAACCAGTGCTTGCAAAAGCCTTGGGGTATGATTCCAACATGTTTGATACCAAACATACCTATGTTCGGAGATACCATTATGTAGCTGGGAATAGGTAGTGACCTATTTCCAGTACACGTGTAAAATGGCATCCCGCACTCCTGAAGTCTGGGAAAATGGTCCTGGAGGTCGTGGGGGCACCTCTGCTAGTGCAGGGGTGCCCTCACACACAGGTACTCTGCACCCTGCCCTCAGGGCTGGAGGGCCTGCTATAGGGGTGACTTATAAGTGACCTGGTGCAGTGTAACTGGCAGTGAAAGGGTGCATGCACCTTTTCACGCAGGCTGCAAAGGCAGTTCTGCAGAAGCCTTTGCATGGGCTCCCTATGGGTGGCAAAAGAAATGCTGCAGCCCATAGGGATCTCCTGGAACCCCAATGCCCTGGGTACCTAAGTACCATATACTAGGGACTTATAAGGGGGCACCTATATGCCAATCATGGGTGAAATACTGGGTTACGAGTATGCAACAACCATAATTTAAGGGAGAGAGCATAACTACTGGGGTCCTGATTAGCAGGATCCCAGTAGACACACTCAAACACACTGGCAAACAGGCCAAATGTGGGGGTAACCAAGCTAGAAAGAGGCTACTTTCCTACAAGGTTAGCATCCACAATAATGATTTACAAGCTTTTATACACCCACCTTTACATGAATGACTCAAATAGTGAATCAAGAAGTCATTATCTCATAGTACCTATGCTTATGCCAACTTATGTACAATATCACAAATTCAAGTCAAGGTACTTTGGCTGACGATATTTCGATCCCCTAGACAAGTATCAGGACCATCCTAAGCCTTTGTTAAGCTTGAGTTAAAAGGGTTACAGAGTGCTTGTAACCAAAACGGCGAAGATAAATCTGACTCACGTCTCATATGAGTGACAAGGCAATCAATGGAGATCTGAATCTCTAATCAAGCGCCAATGCCATAAAGTAGTAGTAGAGTGGAGTAGTGTCACAGTGTAATAGAGTGTCAGAGAGTGGAGTGGCAGAGTGTCGTAGAGTGGAAAGGCATAAATAAGAGTGAACTGGAGTAGAGTGAAGTAAAGTAACGTGAACTAGCATAGCGAAAGTTGGGTAGAGTGTTGTTGAGCATAGTACATTGTTGTATAGTGGAGTGGCATAGAAGGTTGTGCAGTGGCGTTGAGTAGAGTATCGTAGATTGAAGTGGCATAGAGTGGTGTGGAGTGGCATAGAGTGGAGTGGAGTGGCGTATTGGGAGTTGTGTAGGGAGTTACAGAGTGGAGAAAGTGTTAGAGTTGAATGGAATAGAGTGTCAGAGTTTAGTATCATGGAGTGTAATGTCAGAGTGAAGTGTCATAAAGTGGAGTTGGGTGGTCTAGAGTGAAGTGGCATAGAGTACAGTGGTGCAAAGTAGATTGGTGTAGAGTGTGGTGGTATGGAGTGCGTTGGTTTTGAGTAAAGTGGTGAAGAGTGCATTGACGAAGACTTCACTGGTTTAGCGTACAGTGCAGTAGTGTAGAGTGGTGAAGAGTAGAGGGGAGCAGAGTGGAAAGGGAGCGGCATAGATTGCAGTGGTTCAGAGTGTGTGTCATAGAGTGATGCGGTGCATGGTAGAGTGGAGTGGTGCAAGGTAGAGTAGACTGGTGTAGAGTGCAGTAGAGTGTAGTGGCATATAGTACATTGGTGTAGAGTGGCATATAGTTGAGCGGTGCAGAGTAGCGTGCCGTGGTGTGGAGTAGAGAGGAGTATAGTTCAGTGGCAGAGTGCAGTGTTGCAGAGTAGAGTGTCATAAAGGGCAGTGGTGTAGAGTAGCGTGGCATAGAATGCATTGGTGTAGAGTGCAGTGATGTAGAGTGATGCAGAGTAGCGAAGAGTGGCTTAGAGTACAGTGGTGCAGAGTAGAATGGAGTTGCATAGAGTGCTGTGGCATAGAGTAGATTGCTGCAGAGTACAGTATAGTGGTGAAGAGTAGATTGTTGCAGAGTGAAGCATAGTGATGTAGAGTGCAGTAGCATAGAGCGGTGCAGAGCAGATTGGAGTGGCGCAGGGTACATTGGAGTGGTGCAGGGTAGATTAGACTGGAATAGCATATAGTGGAGTTGCGTAGATTGCAGTGGCATAGAGAAGATGATTTCAAAGTAGAGTGAAGTGCATACAGTGGAGTGGTGTAGAGTAGAGTAGAGTAGAAAAGAGTGCAGTGGGACAGAGTACAGTGGCATTGAATGGAGTGGTGCAGAGTAGAGTGGCGTGGAGTTCAGTGACAGAGTGCAATGTTGCAGATTAGAGGGTCGCAGAGTGCTGTGGTGTATTGTAGAGTGGCATAGAGTGCAGTCGCCTAGAGTGCTGTGGCGCAGAGTACAGTGGCATTGAAAGCAGTGGTATAGAGTGCTGTGGTGCAGAGTAGATTGGCATAGAGAGCATTGGTAAAGTGGTGAAGAGTGCAGGGGTGTAGTGTACAGTAGTTAGAGTAGAATAGCATAGATTGCAGTGGCGCAGTGTAGAGTGCTGCAGAGTAGAGTGGTGTAGAGTAGAGTGGTACAGCATAGATTGCAGTGGCGTTGAGTAGCACAGAGTGGAGAAAAGTGGTGTAGGGTGCAGTGGCATAGGGTAGATTGTTTCAGAGTACAGTGAACAAAAGATAGAGAAAAGATAATATACTTCAATATGCTGAAGTATGTAACGATAACAACAACATAATTAATAACGCTAGGCATAACGGCCCAAAAAGGAATATGGCTTCTCCCTGTTAGCGATGCTATAATCAAGCCCTTCATTACCTACATAACAAAACATTAAACATAAATGTTAGGAAAATATACCCTTCTAATAGCTAAATTGTTGTGTGAAAAGGTAAAATCTGGGCCCAACCTCGACTTCACTGTTTCACCAACTAGTGTGATCTTAGGCAAATACAAATATTGTGTTTCACAGAGTCTCCTTTCTAGCCTGCAGGCGTGAGGGTGAGTGGGTCTCTGTTTCCTCTTTAGATCTTCCTCATTGTCTTGCAGCTCCTTTTGAAGGCGTCAAGTTGCTCTCCTCTTCAAGGCGGCAGGTGATGCAGACAGTAATCATCCAAAACTCTTCTCCTCCTCGTGCCCTTTGTTCTTATGAGCACCTTTAATGCCCACAGCTGTGAACAGGACAAACAATAGGGCAGAGGGCGCAGGGGGCCTGCTGACTCACCTTCATTCTGTTCCCATCAGATTGGAGGATGGTCGGTACAGGGCTATTATAAGTAGCGCTTTTGTGCGCTAATGGCCCTCTAAATAATAGATGTAAAAGGGGAAATTATTTTGTCCCCTTGTCCCCCCCACCTTCGTCCCCCGTGTCCCCCACCCTCCAAAATCTGGGGGGGATACATCCCCCGCATCCCCCACACTTCCTACGCCCATGCTGCCAAGACAGTGCCTGCGACTTCAGTTAACCTTCAGCTCAAGCTTCAAAATAGCTTTAAAACAGACAGTTCTCACTGGATCAACAAATGGAGACTGGGAGGTGAGACAATACAGGTTAAACATAAGGGGAATAGGGGCCAGGGCAGGGGTTAAGGACTGTAGAATGCCAAGGTAGGGGAGTGCAATGTGAGGAGAACGTGGAGGAAGGGGAGAAGTGGAGAGCGACAGCAAAGTTAAAGCAAAGTCAAAAAAAGTTTTATTTTATTTTTCCAGTAAGAAGGCTTATAAGCTTCATAAGTTTCTGAAGATATTTTGCAAAGTCTGTAAAGACTGTTTTAAAGGACTAAAAACAACAATGTTGGCAAATTGATTTTAATCCGTTTAACGAGTTTACTGAGTATATAAAGCACACAATCTGGTTGCCATCGGAGAAAGTGAGCCCTGCAACACGGGGCCTAATTAGCACTGGGTGCAGCTTGCAGGTGTTTGGCCATGTGCTCTGCTCAGGGTCAGTGTCTTACACACCAGTAGTGGGGCAGTGACAGTGATCAGAATGAATAATCTCTCTCACCTATATTGCCTCACATTGCTCATATTGCTGTAAATGCTGGCTGTGGTAGTAGTGCCTAAACGGGAGAACTGTATGATAATATCTTGTAACGGCTCTATATCAACGCGGACATTTGATACATTGATAAATATCTCAATAGAAGTTAATTCAAAAACAGCAACTCAGTCCTAAATGAGGTCAGGACGTGAAAGACATGTAAATACAAGAGTAAATAAGAGGAGAGGGCTGCAGATGGGACAAACAGCAAAAAAAGCGAAGGCAAACTCTGCAAGGAAAACTTTATCTCTAATATCACCTGTTACAAGAATGTTTGACAAAGTATTGAAAGTGCCAGAATAATTCGACTTTTGAAAGGACCCAGTGGAAATAATCTTCTCTACTCCCAAGGACACAAATTTACTCACAGCTCCAATTACACCCCAAAAATACAGCCCAGCACAAATTAATGAACAAAGGGGTGATGTGAGTGAGAATTTGAAGGGAAGCAGTCTAAAAAACAGTTTTAAAAATCAAGCAAATGAAATTAAGGAGTAAAATGGAGATAGTGTGATGTTGGGGTGGGGCTCAGTTAGCGACACAGATCTCTTATCAGTTATGCCAGTGTCACCCCCTCAGCAAAATAATAGAAGTGAGACTAAAGTTCCCCTGTTGGAGAATGGACATCCAATGCCAGTTGAAGTTATTGTGGAGACTGATGGGAATAAGGCAGGAGATGCAAAGATACCATTGAAAAAAACAGACGAAACAGAAATGGAGGGTAACAACCTAGTAAGGAAAAATATTGAACTGCCCCAACATAACTCACTAGTAAAACAAATTCGACAAGAGAAGCAGGCTACACATGATATTCAGAAAGAGTCCATAGATCAACAAAATGAGAGAGGGCCTGCTGTTTATATAGTAAATATGTGGGAAATGATGTTTAAAACATCGCAGTTGACTCTCGAGGCATTGACATATCAATAGAACAAAATGGATGTCAAAATAGATCTATGGCAACCTCAATACCAGGTATTGATCAGAAACTTGCGGATCTAAATAATTTGTTTATACAAGCACAAACCCTGGCAGCAACAGCTAACATTGAATGTACGTGTGCCCCAGTAGTGGACAAACTGAAGCAAATCCCCGAGGTGCTAAGTACTATAATAGAGGATCTAAAAATGAATAATCCTGTAGTAAATGGAAAGTACATGAGGAATGGAATAAGTGATGTAATCCTATGAGGGAGGAATATAAAGTTTTTGAAGATTATGAAGTAAAAATAAAATAAAAAAAGAAGACAAAGAAGATGATTCCAAAAACCTTACTAGAGGAACTGAGTATAATGATATGAGAAGCAGTGAAAGCAATATGTGTGATATCAAACTAGAAGTTCAGGAAAAACCCAATGTACCTGATATGCAAGTAATAAATGGTGCAATAGAACAGGGAATGACAAAAAAAACAGAGAAAAAAATTGCGTAAAGCCAGAAACAAACAGCAAATAAACTCAGCAAAGTTAGAAGTCCTAAATGTGAGGGAAAAGATGAATAAATTAGTGAGATGACACCTGAAAAGGTGCTAATGGAGACATAACGCATTACAACTCTTTCCAATATTTCAAAAGCAGGAAAAGAACAATGATGATACTGCTGGAAAGACCGCAAATGTAAAATTAATTAAGGAAACAAATTTTGCAAAAAGTCCAATGAATGCATATCAGTCACCAACACCAATACCTCTAACTAAGGGCACAAACCTTGTAAAAAGTACAATGAAGGCAGATCAATCTCTAACTGCAATGCCCCGAAACGATGGGGATAATATAGGCCCTCATTACAAGTCTGGCAGTCTACTCGTTCCTACTGCCAGTGCGGTTGGACCCGCAGCGCTGGAGATTAGCACCTCTGACCCGGCGGTCCAATGACAACCGGCAGTGGTATTAGGAGTTGGTTTTCCACCAGGGTTTTTGCGGTGATAGCACTGCCACAAAAACCCTGCCGGAAAGGCTACCAGTGACAGAAAATTTCTTTCCTGTCACCAGCAGACGACTCCCCCACTGCCCCCTGCAAGCCTAATACCCTCCCCACACCCCCCTTCCATACCAGAACCCCCCCACCCTGCCTACCAGAACAGTCCCTCCCTCCCCCTACCAGTACAGCGCCCTCCTACCCCACCCAGCCTACCAGTACAGTGCCCCCACCCCCTACCAGTACGGTGCCCCACTTCCCCTCTCCACATACACATACAACAGACACCCACATGCACCCCCATACACTCATTCACTCACCCCGCATACACTCATTCACATACCCCGCATACACTCATTCACCAACACTTACAGACATGCATTCGCTCAGAAGCATCCATACACACATTCACACAGATATTCCAACATGCACTCACTTCAACATTCATACACACATGAATACACCCATACACACACGCATAAAATACATGCATTCAAACACGCTTAGAAACACCCTTACACACACGCACACACACATGCACATTCAACACACCACACCCTCCCACCCCCCTCCCCTGTCGGACAATCTATTTACCTTGTCCGGCGAGGAGGTTGTCCGACGGGGAACAGGCACTTCCACCGCCAGCAGCGCCACGCCATCAGGACACCGCAAGGCCATATTACTGCTCGTAATACAGTTGGTGGAGTCCTTTTGGCGGGCGGGGCTGGTGGTGGAACCGCCCCTGCGCCTCCGACTGCCAGCATGACTACTGGTGGATTTCCACCCAAATTGTGGAGGAAATCTCTCAGTACTCGTTATATGGCGGTCTTCTGGCACCCACGGCTTCAGCAGTCTGTGCAAAAGACCGCCAAAATCGTAATGAGGGCCATTGTCTCTAAACAGAGGCCCTGGGACCGAAGATCTGCTAGAGGAAGGATAGAAAAACCTGAGGAGATTCATCATTCCCTACACCCAGAGGAAAATTAAAGGGACATACAAGTAAATGTAGGTTGGCTAACGGAGGCACATCATGGGAAATGTAGGACATGACCTAATGGGAGTAAGGCTACAAATAAACGGTATGACTTGTTATCCATTAGTTCATGGAACATTAATGGTGCACAAACTAAGTCACAGAAGAAAGATTTTGCCTTGTTATTCAAATGAAGTCAAACAATACGCTTCCAGGAAACATGGGCAATTGAAGCTTTTGATATAGAAGGGTATGCCAGTCATTACAGACCGGCAGTTAAAACAAAAAATCAGGGGCGACCAAAAGGTGGCTTGGCAATCTTCATTGAAATAGCATTAAAATTTAAATAGTCCACGTACCCTTAGAAAACAATAATATTCGGTGCAAAAGTTGAATAATTGGATAGAGGATATAAACACTCCGTTATATATAATATAATTAATGTGTATATTCCTTCAAATGCAAAATTAAAGGCCCTCATTATGATATTGGTGGTAAAAAAAAAACTACCGCCACGGCGACGGCCGCCAAAAGACTGTTGCTGCGGCTATCAGCCGTCTGCCGTATCATGACCACAGCAGGATTTCCGCCCGAAGAATGGTGGAAATCTGTCTGTGGCCATGCCGGCAGATGGCGGTAAGGTGGCGCTGTTGCCACCAGCAGCGCCACACCAGTAGACCGCCGCTACCCGTATTATGACTCATAGTACGGCCTGGCGGTGTTCTGCTGGCGGACGCTGCTGCTGGCAGCAGTGCCCCGTCCCATCTCCTGCCGGAGGACCCCCTGAACAAAGGTATGTGGGTGCTCCGACACGGCAGAGGGGTGGGGGGGTGTTGTGTGTGTGTGTGGGGTGTGTGTTAATGTTTGTGCGTGCATGCATGCGGGTGTGTGTTTCGTGTTTACTGTGTGCACGTATGGAGGTGTGAGTGCGTGTATGTTGTGTTCTGTGAATGCGTGTCTGCGTGTATGTATGAAAGTGTGTGCGGATGTGTGTGTGAATGGATGTATGCATACGTGGATGCATGTGGGAATGGGTGTGTGTATGCGTGTGTGTGTGAAGGGGGTGTGAATGTAGGGGGGTCTGGAGAGGAGGGGGTGGTGTGTATCTGGAGAGGGGGGGGGCTGGGGACTACCTCTATCAGTGACTGGGAAGGGTTTCCCTGTCACTGATAGTGCCTATCGCCATGGTTTTCATGGCGGTAAGGAAGCCACGGAAACCAGGGCGGTGGGCGAGGTCATTATCCCGCAGGCGGTACAGTGACGGCCGCCGGGCTGGAGAATGATATCTCCAGCCCGGCGGCTGTTACCGCTGTGGCGGTCGGTGTGGTAAATTGGCGGTTTGGCTTCATATTATTATGTCATAATATGGTGGAAAGTACCGCCAGCCTGCTGGCAGCACTTTCCACTATATTACCGCCGACCCCCAGGGTCATAATGAGGGCCAAAGTGTTCAGTAGTATCTGAGCTATGTGATGTGATAATGGCCTTGTTACAGGAGCCAAATCTACCAGCTATAATAATAACAGGGGACCTTAACCCCTTCGGCGCCATGGACGTAATGGCTACCTCCATGGCTGCGCCTGTGTGGCGCCATGGACGTAACCATTACGTACATATACCGGCCTTCGGGGAATCTCTTGCGCTCCCCCTGAGGGGCACCCCCACCCCTCCAGGTCAGGGCTTCCCCTTCCACCCCCAGGTCCCCCGACCCCCCCAGTGACGTCTGATGACGTCAGTACACGAAAGCGTGCTGACCTCATCAGAGGTCACCTCCCATCGCGCTGGAAGCATGCTTCCAGCGCAATTGCGGAAGAGAAATGCTTAGCATTTCTCTTCCACTCGGGAGGAGGGGGCCAGCAGAGACATGAAAGGAAAGGAAAGGTCTCTGCAAGCGATGCGATCGGGCAGAAGAAATGCCCACTAGACACCAGGGATTTTTTTTTTTTTTGGACAATGGAGCTCCCCAGGGGGGCAAATCATTTTCAGGCGATTTCTGCACCCCTGGGGGCAGATCGGCCTACTATAATTAGGCCAAAACCCCCTAGACACCAGGGATTTGTTTTTCTTTTTGCCTTCTTTTATGTTTAGGGAGCGACCCCTTCAGCAAGGGTCGCTCCCTGGGGGGCAAATTGTTTCTAGGCCATTTCTGCCCCCCGGGGGGGGCAGAAAACAATAGACACCAGGGATTTTTTGGGGGGAAGTGAACATAAGGGGAGCGGCCCCTTGGGCAAGGGCCGCTCCGGGGGGGGGGGGCAAATAATGTTTAGGCCATTTCTGCCCCGAGGGGAGTGCAAAAACCACTAGACACCCTGGGATTGGTGTGTATGTGTATGTGTGCGTTTTGTTTGGGGGGCTGCCCCTTGGGCAAGGGTCGCTCCCCATGGGGGCACATTACTGTTGGCCATATCTGGCCCCCTTGGGGGCAGATCGGTCTGTTTTTGGCAGGCCCATCTGCCCCCAAGGGGGTGGGGGGGCAGGAAGCCCACCAGAGACCAGGGAAGATTTGTTTTCAAAATAAGAGGGTGGGGGTATGGCCATACCCCCACCCCAAAAAAATGGGGCCAAAGTTGTTCTGCCCACCAGTGGGCAGATGGGGCAATTACCCCCGATCCACACCCCGGAGGGGCAGAATGTCTACTAGATGGCATGGAATAAAAAAAATAAAAAATAGTGGGGTGGTGGCTACCAACCAGTATGGGCCTGGTTATGCCCCCACCCCAACTTAAGGGGGTAGCAGTCTTTCAGCCCTCCCCTCGCACAATAAAACATTTTATCCCACGGCAAGCAAGAAGACATTTGATTATTTGGGGTTTTGGTTTTACATTTGGGCCATGAGAACTTGGTAACTCTCAAAATCGTCCAATTTGGAATGGTGAGGGCTGCACTTTTTGGACTTTGGGACGCTGAGATGTAGAAAAATCCACAAGACCCAGACACATCTGAAAACTAAACATCTGGTTGATTCCAGGGTGGTGTGCTTCACATGCACCCACACCATTTTCTTACTCACAATGCCCTGCAAACCTCCAACTTTGCTGAAAATCACACATTTTTCACACATTTTTGTGATGGAACTTTCCGGAATCTGCAGGAATCCACAAAATTCCTACCACCCAACATTGTCCCATCTATACCGATAAAAATTCTGCTGCACTTGTCAGCCTAAAAATGTTTTTTTTCAAACTGCCCTTTTGGACCCGCTTTGGTTCCCCCTCTATTTCGACATGTTTTTGGCTCTTCCCTGTCACAGGCACTTGGCCCATCTACACAAGTGAGGTATCATTTTTACTGGGAGACTGAGGGGAACGTTGGGTGGTAGGAAATTTGTCCCGGAGCGGTGATCCCACACAGAAATATGGGAAAAAAGTGATTTTTGGGGGATAAGTTGAGGTTTGCTGAGGATTCTGGGTAAGAAATCATTGGGGGATCCACGCAAGTCACACCTCCCTGGACTACCTCGGGTGTCTAGTTTTCAGAAATGTCTGGGTTTGGTAGGTTTCCCTAGATTGCTGCTGAGCCCAGGACCAAAAACGCAGGTTGCCCCCCCCAAAAAAACAGGTAGTTTTGTATTTGATAATTTTGATGTGTCCAGAAAGTGTTTTGGGGCATTTCCTGTTGCGGGAACTAGGCCTACCCACACAAGTGAGGTACCATTTTTATCGGGAGACTTGGGGGAACGCTGGGTGGAAGGAAATATGTGGCTCCTCTCAGATTCCAGAACTTTCTGTCACCGAAATGTGAGGAGAAAGTGTTTTTTTAGCCACATTTTGAGGTTTGCAAAGGATTCTGGGTAACAGAACCTGGTCAGAGCCCCACAAGTCACCCCATCTTGGATTCCCCTAAGTGTCTAGTTTAAAAAAATGCACAGTTTTGGTAGGTTTCCCTAGGTGCCGGCTGAGCTAGAGGCCAAAATCCACAGGTAGGCACTTTGCAAAAAACACCTCTGTTTTCTTTGGGAAAATGTGATGTGTCCACGTTGTGTTTTGGGGCAT
This sequence comes from Pleurodeles waltl, assembly GCF_031143425.1. NCBI lineage: Eukaryota > Metazoa > Chordata > Amphibia > Caudata > Salamandridae > Pleurodeles > Pleurodeles waltl. Next base: position 107,819,630 of record NC_090443.1, read on the forward strand.
TTCCTGTCGCGGGCGCTAGGCCTACCCTCACAAGTGAGGTATCATTTTTATCGGGAGACTTGGGGGAACGCTGGGTAGAAGGAAATTAGTGGCTCATCCCAGATTCCAGAACTTTCTGTCACCGAAATGAGAGGAAAAAGTGTTTTTGGGCCAAACTTTGAGGTTTGCAAAGGATTCTGGGTAACATAACCTGGTCAGAGCCCCACAAGTCACCCCATCTTGGATTCCCCTAGGTGTCTAGTTTTAATAAATGCACAGGTTTGGTAGGTTTCCCTGTGTGCCGGCTGAGCTAGATGCCAAAATCCACAGGTAGGGACTTTGCAAAAAAACCCTCTGTTTTCTTTGGGAAAATGTGATGTGTCCTTGTTGTGTTTTGGGGCATTTCCTGTCGCGGGCGCTAGGCCTACCCACACAAGTGAGGTATCATTTTTATCAGGAGACTTGGGGGAACGCTGGGTGGAAGGAAATTTGTGGCTCCTCTCAGATTCCAGAGCTTTCTGTCACCGAAATTTGAGGAGAAAGTGTTTTGTTCGCCAAATTTTGAGGTTTGCAAAGGATTCTGGGTAACAAAACCTGGTCAGAGCCCCACAAGTCACCCCATCTTGGATTCCCCTAAGTGTCTAGGTTAAAAAAATGCACAGTTTTGGTAGGTTTCCCTAGGTGCCAGCTGAGCTAGAGGCCAAAATCCACAGGTAGGCACTTTGCAAAAAACACCTCTGTTTTCTTTGGGAAAATGTGATGTGTCCACGTTGTGTTTTGGGGCATTTCCTGTCGCGGGCGCTAGGCCTACCCTCACAAGTGAGGTATCATTTTTATCGGGAGACTTGGGGGAACGCTGGGTAGAAGGAAATTAGTGGCTCATCCCAGATTCCAGAACTTTCTGTCACCGAAATGAGAGGAAAAAGTGTTTTTTGGCTAAACTTTGAGGTTTGCAAAGGATTCTGGGTAACATAACCTGGTCAGAGCCCCACAAGTCACCCCATCTTGGATTCCCCTAGGTGTCTAGTTTTCAAAAATGTGCAGGGGTGGTAGGTTTCCCTAGGTGCCGGCTGAGCTAAAGGCCAAAATCTACATCTAGGCACTTTGCAAAAAACACATCAGATTTCAATGTAAAAATGTGATGTGTCCATGTTGCGTTTCCTGTCGCAAGCATCAGGCCTACCCACGCAAGTGAGGTACCATTTTTATTGGGAGACTTGGGGGAATACAGAATAGCAAAACAAGTGTTATTGCCCCTTGTCTTTCTCTTCATTTTTTCCTTCCAAATGTAAGACAGTGTGTAAAAAAGACGTGTAATTGAGAAATGCCCTTTGATTCACATGCTAGTATGGGCACCCCGGAATTCAGAGATATACAAATAACCACTGCTTCTCAACACCTTGTCTTGTGCCCATTTTGGAAATACACAGGTTTTCTGGATACCTATTTTTCACTCTTCATATTTCAGCAAATGAATTGCTGTATACCCGGTCTAGAATGAAAACCCATTGCAAGGTGCAGCTCATTTATTGGCTCTGGGTACCGATATATCTCTGCAACCAGAAGAGTCCAGCAGATGTCACAGTATATTGCTTTCAAAAATCTGACACTGCAGGAAAAAGCTACAGAGTAAAACGTAGAGACAAGTTGCTGTTTTTTTCACCTCAATTTCAATATTTTTTTATTTCAGTTGTTATTTTCTGTAGGAAACCCTTGTAGTATCTACACAAATTGCCCATTGCTGAATTCAGAATTTTGTCTACTTTTCGTAAATGTTTAGGTTTCTGGGATCCAGCATTGGTTTCACACCCATTTCTGTCACTGACTGGCAGGAGGCTGAAAGCACAAAAAATCATAAAAATGGGGTATGTGCCAAAAAAATGCCAAAATTGTGTTGAAAAATTGGGTTTTCTGATTCAAGTCTGCCTGTTCCTGAAAGCTGGGAAGCTTGGGATTTTAGCACCGCAAACTCTTTATTGATGCCATTTTCAGAGAAAAAAACACAAGCCTGCTTCTGCAGCCCTTTTTCCCATTTAAAAAAAAACAACGAAATTTTCACTGTATTTTGGCTAATTTCTTGGTCTCCTTCAGGGGGACCCACAAAGTCTGGGTACCTCTAGAATCCCTAGGATGTTGGGAAAAAAGGATGCAAATTTGGTGTAGGTAGCTTATGTGGACAAAATGTTATGAGGGCCTAAGCGCAAACGGCCCCAAATAGCCAAAAGAAGGCTTGGCACCTGAGGGGGAAAAGGCCTGGCAGCGAAGGGGTTAATATGGATTTGATGCACCATTTTGAGTGTGAAGAACAGATAATGCAGCAAGATTACATATGGTAATTCCCCCCAAATGAATAGGGACCCTATGAGAAGAACATATGATAAAAGGGTAAACACCTTAGTAAAGGACTTGAAGTCATTAGGTATGAGAGTCCTAAACGGGAGGTTTCAATCAGATAGTCCACCGAAGTGGGCTTATTACTCGGCTACGGCATGCTCCATAATAAATTATAAAATGGTAACGCTAACTCTCTAAGATAGGGTAAATTCTTTTAGGATAAATAAAACACTGAGTAGTGACCATGGGCAGCAAAGAATCATGCTTTCAGTGCAAGTACAGCAACATCAAGAGACACCCTTGTAGTTTGGGAAATATACTACGATAAATTATCAAAGGCTAATATGGTCCAGTAATTTGGATGCACAAAGTAAGGTGTTAGCCGAAAGATTAGTGAATGAAAGTTTAGTTAGCAGCTATTGTAATAAAGTTAAACAGCGAGTACATTTTGTTAACAGAATAATGGAAAAAGCTCCCTCGAGAAAGGCTAGTGCAGGGAAAAAGGGGTAGAATAAAACTATCCATATCTGCTCAGAGGCTACAGAAAAGCCGAAAGTACTGCAAAAGAATATTAGGAAAAATCCACAAAATAGAGATCTACGTTGCGCCTTTGCTAAATTAAGTAGAAGTTTGCAAAGATTGGTCTGGGAAGAAAAAAGGAAAGTAAATGAACATTTTTGGGCCAAGACGCTATACCTATCAAAACAAAAGAACGCATGTTGGAAAGTTGTAAATGGAATAAACTTCCCACAAGGCCTAGTAGCTAATTCTAATATAGCAGAACAGACATGGGTAAAAGTTTTTAAAGAATTATTTAAATGATCACCAATTGGGATGCGAGAAAGAGAAACTAGAAAAGAGAATATCTGGAAGGGGGAATGAGAAACCAAAGTTTCTGTTATAGAATGCTTCTCAGAGGATCAGATAGAGAAAATAGTATTAAGTTCCAGGCAAGATGGGGCCCCAGGACCAAATGGGCTACCCCAAGCCTCGTACTCATCAAATACGGGTACCAGTACTAACTACAGTTTATAACCGTGTGTTACAGAAGCAGATAGTGCCAGATTCATGGTGGGGGTCCATAATAAACCCTATATACAAGAAAGGTAATAGGGATTTACCAGAAAATTACCGGCTGATAACGCTTTAAGATATATAAGCAAAGTATTTTGCTAGCCTATGACTGGGTGAATTACGTGATTGGGCAATAGATAGAAAGATCATTCCTCTAAACCAAACAGGGTTTACACAAGGAGTTGGAACAGAAATTAATATTTTAACATTGTCCCTGCTGACGGATAGGCACATTTGTAACAAGCAACCAATGTACCTTTGCTTTGTCGATTTTAAATCAGCTTTCGATTCTGTGAATTGGAATTTACTTTGGAAAAAACTTACAGCATTGGGTATTCCCTCTGGTCTTCTTAAAGCTATTTAACTCCTGTACACTGATACTTGGGTGAGGATACGGATTGGGGATGGATCTGTCTTGTCAAGAAAAATATATACCTATCAGGAACTAAAACAAGGCTGTGTCCTGCCACCCTATCTATTTAATTTGTTTTTAGCAGATATGTCACATGAACTCAAAGTAGTAAATTCACACGCACCAAGACTAAGCCCGCTGTCTATATCTAATCTGCTTTACGCAAATGATGTTGTTCTTATAAGCAAAACACGGACCGGGCTACAAAGATTATTGGGGAGGTTATCAGATTACTCGAATGAAAATGAGCTTACAGTAAATTTAAAAAAGACTGAAGTGATGAAATGTAGCCAGAGGATAAATAAAAAGCATAGATGGTTTCTGAACAGTGAACAGGTGGAGTAAGTCCAATCCTATCGATATTTGGGAGTACTGTTTGATGAACGGGGATGTTTTATCCAACATAAGGAAGAAGTAAGAAGAAAACGTATACCACTGCCTCTAGCACTTTCAACCTTAAAAAGATCCTTGAATGGCCCTACCATTCTACCATTATTAAAAGTGATATCAGCCAAATTGGCACCTAGCTTAAATTACGATAGTGATGCACTGCATGGGCGCTATGCTGTATGTCTAAATACAAGTATAATAAAATTATATAGGAAGCTATTTCTCCTACTGCCAAACGCATCATTGGCACAAATATGTTTGGAGTTTGGGTTAGTAAATCAGATAATAGTCAGAAAAGGGGTATATATGCGAAAATCTGGTACAGAATAAAAACAAACAAGAGGAATGATCAGTGCCAGTTGTTGTGGCAAGAGCTTCAAAGTTATAGCGGTTGTCCCGCCTCGCTTTACATGGAACTGGCAATAAATTATCTAGGGTTGCACTAAAGATGGGAAAGTGATTTATCGATAGCATGTTTTAAAAGAATAGTAAATAGTAATATGAAGAAGCTATCCTTATTGAAAGAAAAAGAAACTTTATCAAAAAGATCATATGCATGGGGGTGTTAAACGATTATAAACTCCTTTGACATCAGCTGTATTTTGAAGTAGGCTTGTCCCTTGTTCTAAAAATGGAATTCTTTCATTTTCGATTAAGGAAGCTGACAGGTGATAACAACGATTACTCAAGAGGAAGGGTGAGCTTGAACGAGAGTTGCAGGTTATGTAAACATGGGAACAGGAATTTGATATTTTTTTTCTGTCTTTGCCCAGCCTAAGTGCATGAAAGAAAATGCTTGTTAAAATCTCCTTTTAATCAACGTGGTATACGAGCATGTAGACAAGCAGTAATAGCATTTTTACAACCAAGTGATCCAATTTTGAATTCCCGTATGGTGAAATTTCTAAAGGAGGCAGAGAAGACATTTTTAGTAAAAGGAAGAACATAATCTCTGCAGTATTAGGAGTGGGATAATACAATATTGTGAATCTGAACTAATCAGTGTACGGGTTTCGTTATAGATTGAGGTTATGTTTAAAGTCTGCCTTTTAAACCATATTTTCTTTTAAGATGTACTTTTTATGTGTGTTACATGGCGATATTGTGGTTTTATATGGTAACATATAGCATATTTTTGTAATGGTTTTCATTAACTGTACAATAAAGATTAATTCACTTTGTTCCTGTTTTGACAAGCACATGATGATATAAGATGCATATGCGTGATCAGATAGGTTAGATATTAGGCCTTTCTTTACAAATTATCTTTGAGCACTTACCCTGGTTAGCCAGAGTTGTCAGGCTGCTAATGGTATCACGATTGTTGTGATCACTGAATTGTGGGGATTGTGACATAATATTTCAATTTCTCTTATTTTGCACACATTCCAAATTCCCACATCTTAAAAGTAGTACCCTTAGCCAAACCTTTTTTTTAAACAACTTTACTAATCCATTTTCAATTTGCTATAAAAGTAATAATTCTCTAATTTACTTGATCACGTCAAATCACATTTGAGTTGCATGAATTATGACGAGAATGTAATTTTTGGACTTTGAACTGGGAAGTTAAATGTAAGGGAAGTAGTATGAAACTTGTTTTCCTTGCAAAAACCATTCCTCCTTCCCAAGTTTCTCCCGCTCTTTTTTGCACCAAATAACTTTAACTTTCTTACTGTTTCATTGATCATGCGACAATTTGATCTACATATCTGTTAGAAAGATAGATTTTTATTAACTAAACAGTAAAAAAATATCTAAATATTTGTTACTTGTTAGGTTGGGTTGTGGGACCTGCCCAGAAAGAACAGCTTTGTGCATCTGTTTAGGACATTTTGGGTTTTTGGGTTGCTAATAGTGTTAGGATACTGGTGATCTTTGCTTCTCACATAGGTATCCCATAGTGTACTGTTCCCAAATGAAAATGCTACAATAAAATGTTTATTTTATTCTTTTTTTTCTTTTTCCCTTTTGAAGAAATCTTTTTTTAACTGCTCTGACCTTGCCTGCAACTTTTTGTCTTTGTATGTTTTTTTCTTTTATATTTATGTGTTGTTATGACATATTGCTGAAAACAATAAAGATGGTGACTTGGCTATTTTTTGCAGTTTCAACCTACTTGCTGTTTGATGTGGAAGCAGATGTAAAGCCCATGGGTGAACCCAGAAAGCTATGTATTTCTGATTACTAGACAAAATGTTGAATTCAACAAGGGGTAATTTGTGTAGAGTGCTCATGGTTTTACAAAGTAAACTGTTTGTTGAAATAAAATAAAAATGAACATAAATGAGCAATTGGTGACAATGTTTTTCATCTATCCTGTTTTTGCCCCAATGGCTGATTTACAAAAGTAACATACCATTACACCCCCCAGACAGTTCGGTGCACTGGGATATATATGGGGCTGAAAGGTGACTTAAACTTGTAATTTACATGTGTAAGTTTGCTCCCACACTTTTGAATAACTATTTCACTTTTGGCCATTCACAAAATCTGTGTGTAAAGTTACGCAAAAGTTGGACTTAAATGTCTCTACCACTTGAAAAAAGTGTGGAACCAAATTTACACGTTTAATGGCCTAATTACGACCCTGGGGGTAGCCCTGCCATACCGCCAATGCGGCGGTCAAGAGGAAACCGCCAAGCTGGCGGTCTACCGACTGCCGCATTGTGATGTTCCTGCGGGACTGGCAGCGCAGTCAGTGAGGTGGCATAGCCTTCAGTTCTAAGGGAGAGCCAAGGCCAATACCAGCTGCACTAACTGCGCCGCCAGCACAGTTGATATGTGCACTGTTGCCATGGCAGTGAGCATACCGACTGTGCTAGCAGGGGGGCCAGTGCAGCTCCCACAACATGGGAAATATCAATGCAGGGTCCCCCGTAGCCCCTTCTCTGCTTTTCTGCCGATTCGTTCATGGTGGTGTCCCCACCATGAAATGGTCGACGGAAAGGCAGATCGTAATATGGACTGCAGTGCCACTGCTGGCATCGCCTCCATATTTCGCCGCTCTCTCGACCAGCGCTGCTGCGGTGGGTCAGAAGTTGGGGGCAGTCCTGTGAGGATCCGACCGACACCATCCAAATCAGGTGGTCAGACACCCACTCGACACAGCAGTCGCAACCGCCAAAGTCACTATGGTGGTCTTTGGACCTCCATACTCGTAATCAGGCCTTTTAGTAAACACTTCTACAAAGGTACTGTAGTAAGTCCAGCACCACACATAGCCAACCACTGATACTGCAACACACTCCCATAGAAAATAATGGAAGCAGGGACCTAAAATAAAATCCCATGAGAAATAATGATAAATTAAAATATTTTAAATCTAAATAAATATAATTATTATAATATTACATTTCAATAAAATATAATCACACTACTTTAAATTAATGTTATGCACCGCTTGTAATAATATTGCTGCAAGGTCATTAGGTGGAAATGTATTGTTTAATTTAAACTTCAGAAAAAAGTATTTTAATATAACACATATGATTAATTAAAAGGAAAATTCAAAATGAATAGTACTGTTGTATTTTTTTCTTTAGTTATACATTTAAAATAAATGCACAAAAATATGTTATAGTAATATTTAAAACAAACATATTTCTCACTTTTTCCAAATTAAATAAAGTTAGCTAGTTTTTCCTATTTTTACCATATGGAGACCTCCGCCACAACTGCAGACTCTTCCTATGGTAAAGTATAGGGAAAAGTAAAAAAAAGTTTAACACCAAACCAAATAGTAAATATATGTTTATGTTATATATTAATATACATTCATGTTATATATTTATTTTAAATGTAGAACACAAAAAGCCTCAAAATGCAACATGCAATATTTCCTGTCAAATAAATGATCTATTTTGGCAGTAGGGGTAGCTGCAATATTTGGGCCTGGGTTCACCCGCCACTTAGGAAACCTACGAAACCCAGACAGTTTTTAAAAGTAGACACCCAGAGGAGTCCATGGTGATGTGCCTTGATGAATCCCATTATATTTTACTACTCACAGCGCCTTTCAAACTTAAAACGTTGGCAAAAACACGCATTTTTGGTCAAGAAAGATTTGGAATCTGCAGGCATCCACAAATGTCATCACACCTATAATTATCACACTTATCTGGATCAAACCCCAGATCATGCAAAGACCTTATTGACTTAGCCTGGTCCCTGGTTTGATGTGTTGCTGTCACATGCACCAGGGCCAGCCACACAAGTGGGTTAGTATTTTTATAGGGAAAGATATATGGTAGGAATGTTTTGAATCTGAGCATTCAGAAATTTTTCATCACAGACATGTGAGTAAAATGCATAATTTTAGACAAAGTGTGAGGTTCAAATGACACTGTGGGAAAGAAAATGTCATGGGATCCACAAAAGGCATACACCCTGGACTCCACCAGGTGTCTGGTTTTCAAAAGTGTCCCTGTTTGGTAGATTTTATGAGTTGTTCGCTGACCCTTGGCCCAAATAGTGCAGCTATTTGGTATGAGAAATAAGAGAAAATTGGGATTTACTCGCACTCTGCTGGTCCACATGTAAAAGCTTTGTCCCAAGAATCAAAATTTTCTCCTGCTTGCCAAGAAGAATATATAGTCCTGAGATGGGCAGAAAGATTGTTGGGGCTATAGGAGTAGATGTGCGACTGATGTCAGGACGGGCCGGCCTCCACCCAATTATCACTTTAAAAATATCTCTTGCATCTAACAGGTTTTCTGCCAACCCTATGTAAGGCAGATCAGGGGCAAGCCCAAATGCCCAACACCCACCTTTTTTGCTCCAAAGTAAAATACCTGGAGTCTAGCAGGCTCCTTCCCCCTGCGAGGGATGGCAGACTGGGGGCAAACCACCAACTTCTTACCTGGGTTGGCAGAAAGACTGCTGCTCCCCTTCTGGGTTTGGGGACTGATGCATGGGTGGGCCACCCCATACATTTTTTATTTTTAGACCTTTTTTTGCCCTGGTGTATAGTGGACTTTCTGCAGTGGGGTGGGGCATTTTGAGGGTAAACACTTGCCTGTGTGTGCCTCACTGACCCTTTCTGTTTTTCTGAGGTTGAGTGGTTTTCCTTGTGTGTAGTCAGCATTCTGCATCCTGGGGGCATATTGGGTGTAAACCACCCACAGCCTTCCCCAGGAGGGAGCGAAAGGTTGTAGCACCTGTTCTTGGATGTGACATGGCCCAATGTCTGGGTGGGCCACCATACTTCTTTTTTTTGGGGGGGCTAATATTTATCTAGTGTCTAGTGTGCTTTCTCGTCTCCTGAAGGGGCAGTTGGAGGTAAACCATGAAGAATGCAGATAGACTGTTCTGCCTGTGGGGGAGGGAAGAGGCCCATTTTACGGACCATTGTTCCACCCAAAAAAAAATTACCAATTGTCTAGTGGTGTTTCTCCCTTAGGGGCTACTATTGAGTGTAAAACCCCCAATCTGTCTCCACCGGGGAAGAAAGACTGCATGACGCCTTTTGGTGTAGCGGTTTAGCTAGATGCCTAGACAGGCCAGCCCCCACTTCCTTTTTTAATTTATATGTGTCTAGGGTGGTTTCACCCCCTGTGGGCCAGATTGTAGATGCACAACTCCTAACTGCCTTGGGGGAGTCAGAAAGACTTTTGCACCTGTTCTGCGGTGGGGGCACAGCCTGATGCCTGTGAAGGTTGACTATTACTTCTTTTTTCAGTCTATGTTTCCCTGGTGTCTAATGGGACATATGTCCCTCCAAGGGGCAGATTGGGATTAAACCCCCAATCTGCTCTCAGAGTGATAGAACAATTGTATAGCCTGTTTTTGCCTAAGGGCTCAACCCGATACCTGGACAGGATGCCTTGTGTCTTGATCCTTTTTTTCAATTCATGTTTTCCTAGGAGTCTATGGGAATTTCTGCACCTAGGGGCAAGATCAACACCTCCTAACCCCCTCCAAGGGGAAACACTGTCTCCCACATTCTGGGATTTGGGCACTGCACAAGGCCAGGGTGGGCTGAACCCACTCCTTCTGATTTTTTTAGGTCAATTTTTTCCTCATGTCTAATAGGCTTTCTGTGCCCCCAGGGAAAGATAGGATGTAAAACCCCCACTCTGTTCCAAGGGTGACAGAAAAATCATTGCACTTTCTGGAATGAGGACAGGGGCTGATGCATGGGTGGACTACCCCATCCTTCTTTTATTCCCTGGTCTCTAGTGGGATTTTTGCAGGCAGATTGGGGATAACCTCCCCCAACCTCAATCTGTCCCCTTCGGGGAGCAGAAAGACTGTTGTGCAGGGAGAAGGAGCATGGGCCCATGCTCAGGGTGGCTGCTCCCTCCCCAAAAGGAAATTCATTGGTGTTTAGTGGACGCTCTATCCTTTGTGGGAGAGATCGGGGTAACCCCTGGCCCTCCAATCTGCCCCAGCGAGGCACAATGACTGTTTGGCCAGCTCTGTGTAGAGGTTCAGCCTGATGTCTGGGCGGGCTGCCTCAGTCTCTTTTTTTATTTCATGCTTTCCCAGGTGACTCATGGGATTTCTACTCCTGTTGGAGGGGGGGCGGAGGACAGTTTGTGGTATAAACCCCATCAATCTGGCCTGAGGAGCCCTTCTTTTTTTTGAGGGATTGGGGGTTCTATTTTTTTCTAATGTCTAGTGGACTTTCTGTCCCTCCTTCTAGTGGGTACATTGGGTGTAAACCCCCACAGTCCACTCCGAGGGAGGTAGAAAGACAATTTTGGGGTGGGTACACAGCCTTTTATTAGGATTGGCCGACCCCACAACTTCTGTTTTTTTGTGTCTATTTTTTCCTGGTGTCAAGTTGACTTTGGGCTCCCGCCAAAGCCACAGGAGAATGATTGTTCATGTTAGAGTGGTTTCCTTTATATTCTTGCTAAATGTACATACTTTGTAATGACCGGAAATCTTAAATACCTTTTTCTGACTCAACCAAGTACCAGTATTGGGCTTCAGAAAACTGTGCACCAGTAGGTCCTTCAAGGAAGTGTTCCTTTGGTAAGTAACGAGGGGCTAATACCTACCCTGGCTTTCAAATTAGGGTCTTGTGTTAGGATGTCCCACCTGTTACATAAAATCCTTACCAGGCCAGGAGAACCCTGGGTGTATCTAGTGATAAAATTAATTTTATTTTGATTTGACCCATACAGATCTGTATCTACTGTTTCTGCCTTCATCTTCCCTAATTCAAGTACTTTGTTAGAGCATCCTAGCCCCTGCTAGTTTCTAGCTCGGAAACTTTCTATTGTACAAGCCCTTGTTTGGAGATATCATTCTCCGAGTTGCTGTTAAGTTTTGTTTGGAGGAACTCACTATGGGGGATACTCCTCCTGAAATCAGGAGGATGATTACTGTATGCGTGTGTAGGAAAGTACCATCTTCCTTGGCATGTTACCCCCATTTTAACCAGTATGTCAGTATGTTTTTGCCTGGCTCACTAGGATCCTGCTGGTCAGGACCCCAGTGCTCATAGTTTATGGCCTAATTTGTATGTCTGTATAGTGCTTGACTGTGTCACTGAGGCTCTGCTTATCAGAACCTCAGTGCTTATTCTCTCTCTGCTTTTAAATTTGTCACAGTAGGCTACTGACTTCATTTACAAATTTCAGTTGGCACACTGGACCCCCCCTTATAAGTCCCTAGTATATGGTACCTAGGTACCCAATAGGTGTTACAGGCTGGGAGGGGTAGCCTCTCCCAGCCTCTGGAAATGCTTTGAAGGGCACAGATGGTGCCCTCCTTGCATACGCCAGTCTACACCAGTTCAGGGACCCCTTGTCCCCTGCTCTGGTACAAAACTGGACAAAGGAGAGGGGAGTGACCACTGCCCTGTCCATCACCACCATAGGGGTGGTGCCCAGAGCTCCCCCAGTGTGTCCCAGACTTCGGCCATCTTGCTTTGGAAGGTGTGGGGGCACTCTGGAGGGCTCTGAGTGGCCAGTGCCAGCAGGTGACATCAGAGACCCCTCCTGAGTGGCCAGTGCCAGCAGGTGATGTCAGAGACCCCTCCTGATAGGTCTATACCTGATAAGGTAGCCAATCTCCCTCTCAGGGCTATTTAGGGTCTCTCCTGTGGGTTCTCTTTGGATTCTGCTTGCAAGTTTCCTTCCGGAATCCTCTGCAACTACTACTTCATCCTCTGACCTCGGATCAACCACAGCCTGCTCTAGGAACCACTGTAACAGCAACAAAGTATCCACAAGGGATACTTTTCCTCTGCAACTTCAGCTCCAGCCAGCAACTGCAACAGTTTCAATGGTGTGCACGCTCTGAGGACTCCCTGTCTTCATCCTGCACCAGAAGGACCGAAGAAATCTCCCGTGGGCTGACGCAGTCACTCGCCTGCTCATGCAGGCACCTTCTAAGACGACGACCAGTACCCTTGGACTCCTCTCACACTGACGAACGTGCTCCTAAGGACACAGAGTATGGACCCCATCGACATAGACTGTCCTGAGCTCTTGCTGATGCAATTTGGAGGAGGTAAGACCTTGCCTTCCCTGAGAGCAACGGTACCCCTGTACTGCCTCTTCTCCACCTCCTGAGGCCTCTGTGCACTATTTGCAAAATTGCTCTGTGCACAGCCTGGCCCAGGTCCCCAGCACTCCATCCTGCAACGCTCAACTCGCTGAGTTGTTCTCCGGCGGTGTGGGACTTTCCTTTGTTGTGCTGCACCATCCGCGTTTTGCACCTCCCTTTGTCCCCGTGTCCTGGGACTCCCATGGGTGTTGTCTGGCATCCTGAGGGCTCTCTAAAGTGCTGAGAACCCCCTCTTCTTCCTCACACAGCATCGAGGCCCCCAGGACCCTCCTGGGTCCAGCCAGCGCCATTTTGATGCAAAACGCATATTTGTCATAACCAAGGCTTGTTGGAGACTTCCAACACAAAATCACATCTGCATCCATCTTCACGTCATGAGACATTCTTTGCACCATGCAGGAACCCGCTGGCATCTTCCAAGGGTGCATTCCTGCAGTCTTTGACTAACCGGGGACTCTTCTTTTGCACCCTCTTCTGGGTTGGCGGGGGCTCCTGTCCTTCCTGGAACTTCTTTTGACTTCTGGACTTGGTCCCCTTCTTTTGCAGGTCTTCAGGTCCAGGAATCCAGCAGTTGTTGTTTGCAGACTTGGTTGGTTACTGCAATAATCCACATCACGAGGTGTAGTGTGTCCTAAGGGAACTTGCAGTACATTACTCCTACTTTTCTGGGCTCTGGGGTGGGGTAATTTACTTACCTGTGCTGTATTCTTACTTTCCCTGTGATTCTGCACACACTACACTTGTCTAGGGGGGAATTTGTGATTATCATTTCACTTTCTTAGTATATGGTTTGTGTTGCCCCTAGACTTATTTTCTCCCATTGCATTCTATAGCATTTCCTATTGTTTGCACTGTCCTATGACTAATTACTTGTCTACTTTTTGTGTTTATTGTATATATTGTATATAATACTTACCTCCAGAAGGAGTATTGTCTCTAAGATATTTTTGGTACTGTGTCACTCAAATAAATACCTTTATTTTTGGTAACACTGAGTATTGTCTTTACTTGTGTATAAGTACTGTGTAACTATAAGTGGTATTGCATGAGCTTTGCATGTCTCCTAGTTCAGCCTAAGCTGCACTGCTATAGCTACCTCTATCAGCCTAGGCTGCTAGAACACTACTACATTTCACTAACAAAGGATAACTGGACCTGGTATAAGGTGTAAGTACCCAAGGTACCCACTGCAAACCAGGCTAGCCTCCTACATTGGTGGTGCAGCGGTGGGATAAGTACCTGAAATTGCTTTACCACTTTGTTACCTGTGCTTTTAACAAGAAACACTTGCTCCAATACTTAGAGCATATATAATATATACCTAGAAGTAATTTTCTAACTTTTTAAAAAGTTCTTTAAACTGTACAAAAGGTTTTACAAAGTATTGAAAAGTTTTCTTCTTTTCTCTAAAAAGTTAGCTCTGTTATTCTACTAACCTTTTACTCACTGTCCCAAACTTTTTTTTTTCTTTCAATATGTCTTCTGTAGAAGCTCCCCCCTAGAGTTGTGAAAACAACATATGAAAGTCTTAACTTTAAAAGTCTGAGGGGTTTCTTCATTGAAAGAAGTTTGGGATTGGGAAGAACCTCAATAAGGCGTTCCTCTTAAATCTTCTCCTCCAAGATGACCAGGGACTCAGCACTGGTCCAGATCAGACAGGGGAAGAGGTAGAGGATGATTCCAACCAGGAAGGCTCAGAGGAGCAAACTGACAATCCTGGGGCGGCTCCTTCCACAGATCTATCTGTCAATAAGCCACCTAGTATAACTGGTAGTGGGAAGGGTTCACACACAAGTAGGGCTCCCTTGACCCCTAGAGGCCAGATCACTAGAGTGGCCCCTGTTCGAAATAGATCTGCCTCTGCACACTCTCATGTTACCTCTGTTTCAGAGGCTTCACACAATTCTAACCCTGAGGACCAGTCCCTAGATAGGGAACTCAGAAAGCTGAGGTTAGAGGAGGCCAGACTGAGGCTAATGCAGCAACAGTTGAGCTTAGACAGGGAATCCTTGGCTGTGGAGAAAGAGAGGCAGGGTTTGGGTCAGTTCTCGCAGTTTTAGAAATTCAAATGTTAGGGAACCTTCATTTGATTCTCAGAATCTGCACAAAGTTGTCCCTCCTTACAAGGATGGTGATGACATCTACAAGTTGTTTGCTGCACTTGAGAGGGCCTGTAAAGTTCAGAGGATCCCTCTTGTACAGTGGGCTGCTATCCTTTGGTTATCCTTCTCTGGCAAAGGGAGAGACAGACTTCTTATTGTCAGAGAGGATGATGCAGATAACTATCGAATTCTGAAAAAATGCACTCTTGGATGGTCTGTGCTTAACCACTGAACAGTACAGACTTAAGTTCAGAGAGACAAGAAAGGAGTCATCACAGGACTGGATAGACTTTGTCTGGCCCTAGAAGGCTGGTTAAATGGCAGTAAGTTGACTGACTATGATAGCCTGTAAAACTTGATTCTGAGTGAGCGTATTTTGAATAATTGTGTGTCTGACTTGTTACATCAGTATCTTGTGGACTCAGATCTGACCTCTCCCCAAGTATTGGGAAGAAGGCAGACAAATGGGTCAGGACAAGGGTGAGCAGAAAAGCTCATACAGAGGGTGACAAGGATGGCAAGAAGAAGGATGGTAAGTCACATGACAAGAGTGGGGACAAAGATAAAAAATCATCAGAGTCTTCATCAGGCCCACAAAAATCCTCTGGGGTTGGTGGGTCCAAATCCTCTTCTCAGAAAGATAAGAAACCTTGGTGTTATTTGTGTAGAGCCAAAGGCCATTGGGCAACTGACAGTCATTGTCCGAAGCAAAACACCAAACCTCCAACCACCACAACGCCAACTGCAACCACTGGTGTACCTAGTAATAGCAGTGGTGGTGGGAAGAGCACTACTAATAGCCAATCAAAGGGGGTAGCTGGGCTCACCATTGGTAATGTAGTTGGGGTTGGTCTAGTTAGGGAGATCACTGAGGCTGTTTTAGTCTCTGATGGTGGCATTGACCTAGCCACTTTAGTTGCTTGTCCCCTTAATGTGGATAAGTACAAGCAGCTACCCCTGATTAATGGTGTTCAGGTTGAGGCCTACAGGGACCCAGGTGCCAGTGTCACAATGGTGATAGACAAACTGGTTGCCCCTGAGCAGCACCTACTTGGTCACCAGTACCAAGTGACAGACGCCCATAGCAACACTGTAAGCCACCCCATGACTGTTGTGAATCTCAACTGGGGGAGGGATTATTGGTCCAAAGAAAGTTGTGGTAGCCACTGATTTACCTGTAGAATGTCTGCTAGGCAATGATTTGGAGACTTCAGCTTGGGCTGAAGTGGAGTTGGAGGCCCATGCAGCAATGCTGGGCATTCCAGGGCACATCTTTGCTCTTACCAGGGCTCTGGCCAAGAAGCAAAGAGGACAGGGAAACTTGGATCCTGGAACAATGGACCAAGTGCTCCCAAAAACTAGGGGTGAGAAGGGCAAACCCTTGTCCACTATCCCTCCCTCTACAGATGATTCCCCTTTTTGGGAAGAGGAATTCACTCCCTGTGCAGAACCTATCCCAGAGGAGCTAGAAGCTGATACAGCTGAGCTTTTGGGTGCAGGGGGGCCTGCCAGGGAAGAGCTGAGTGTCGCACCAAACCTGTCCCACATTGGAGGGCTTGGAGGGCTTCAGACAGCAAGCTGTCAAGGAGCAACATGGTGATATCACTGACACCCACAGAGTTTATTGGGAGAATAATCTCCTTTATACTGAAGCAAGGGACCTTAAACCTGGTGCCACCAGGAGACTGTCATCCCCCTTCAGTACAGGGAATTCCTCCTAACTCTGGCTCATGACATCCCTTTAGCTGGGCATTTAGGCCAGAGTAAAAAATGGGTCAGACTTGTTCCACATTTTCACTGGCCCCATATGTCAGAAGACAGAAAGGAGTTTTGTCGCTCCTGTGTCACCTGCCAAGCCAGTGGCAAGACTGGTGGCACCCCAAAGCCCCCCTTAATGCCACTGCCAGTGGTTGGGGTGCCCTTTGAAAGGGTATGGGTTGATATTGTTGACTCCCTTGACCCTCCAACAGCTTCTGGAAATAGATTTATCCTTGTGGTGGTGGACCATGCCACAAGGTATCCAGAAGCTATCCACTTAAGGACCACTATAGCTCCTACAGTGGCAAAAGCCCTCCTGGGAATCTTTTCCAGGGTAAGTTTCCCTAAGGAAGTGGTGTTAGACAGAGGTAGTAACTTTATGTCTGCATACCTAAAAGCGATGTGGAAGGAGTGTGGTGTTACCTACAAGTTCACCACCCCTTATCATCCACAAACAAATGGATTGGTTGAGAGGTTTAATAAAACTCTCAAAGGCATGATTATGGGACTCTCTGAAAAACTCAGAAGGAGATGGGATGTCCTATTACCATGCCTCCTTTTCGCCTACAGGGAGGTACCTCAAAAAGGAGTTGGCTACAGCCCCTTTAAACTCCTAGTTGGTCACCCTGTTAGGGGTCCCCTTGCTCTTGTTAAGGAGGGTTGGGAACAACCTTTAAAAGCCCCAAAACAAGACATTGCGGACTATGTACTTGGCCTGAAAAGTAGAATGGCTGAGTACAAGAAATAGGCCAGCAAAAACCTTCAGGCATGCCAAGAGCTCCAAAAGCAATGGTTTGACCAGAAGGCTGTCCTGCAGGGTACCACCCAGGACAGAAGGTGTGGGCATTGGAGCCTGTGGCCCCAAAAGCACTCCAGGACAACTGGAGTGGACCCCACCTAATTGTAGAAAAGAAAGGTGAGGTCACCTACCTGGTGGACCTAGGCACTGCCAGAAGCCCCCTTAGGGTGCTTCATGTCAATCGCCTAA
The DNA here is from genome assembly GCF_031143425.1 of Pleurodeles waltl. Classification (NCBI taxonomy): domain Eukaryota; kingdom Metazoa; phylum Chordata; class Amphibia; order Caudata; family Salamandridae; genus Pleurodeles; species Pleurodeles waltl. The sequence continues at coordinate 107,837,190 of NC_090443.1, forward strand.
AGCCTTACTATGACAGGGCTGACTTAACCCTGCTCATGGCTACAGATGAGGGACAGGAAGAAGAGAGTGACCCTCTCCCTGATCTTTCCCCCAACACTGAAGCTGATGGCTTAGTGGAAGGAGTGGTTCTGGCAGACTGCCTTACTGCTGAGCAGAAGGAAGACTGTAAAAATCTCCTTGATCAGTTTTCTGAACTCTTCTGACTCACACCTGGTACAACTACTTGGTGTGAACATACAATTGACACAGGAGACATTTTACCTGTCAAAATTAAAATTTACAGGCAACCTGGCCATGTCAGAGATTGCGTAACAGCTGAAGTTCAGAAAATGTTAGACCTTGGAGTTATTGAGCCCAGTGGTGCTTGTCCCAAAACCGCATAGCAAAGAAGGAAAGAGAAAGAGAGAAATTTGGTTTTGTGTGGACTATATGGGTCTCAATACAATAACCAAAACAGATGCTCACCCTATACCCATGGTGTTAGACTTTTCATCCTTAGCGTGGTCTCCCTCAACTTTTTGCCTCTGTTTCCCAGGTTGTTGACATGTGCTGGACTCTGTTTTTGCTGTTTTTGTTACTCTGGGCACTTTACCACTGCTAACCAGTGCTAAAGTGCAAGTGCACCTATACAAAATGTGTATGTAATTGGTTGATCCATGATTGGCATATTTGATTTACTAGTAAGTCCCTTGTAAAGTGCAGTAGAGGTGCCCATGGCCTGTAAACCAAATGCTACTAGTGGGCCTGTAGCACTGGTTGTGCCACCCACCTAAGTAGATCTATAATCATGTCTTAGACCTGCCACTACAGTGTCTGTGTGTACAGTTTTAAACTGTAAATTCGACTTGGCAAGTGTACCCACTTGCCAGTCCTAAACCTTCCCTTTTCTTACATGTAAGGCACCCCTAAGGTAGGCCCTAGGTAGCCCCAAGGGCAGGTTGCAGTGTATGGTTAAGGTAGGACATATAGGGCCTCATTACAACCCTGGTGGTCACCGACCGCCAGGGTTAAAGTGGCGTTCGTACCGCCAACAGGCTGGCGGGACGAATCACCATATTATGACCACGGCGGTATCGCCGCGGTCACACAGCCTGGACCGGCGGTTTACCGCCATGTCCCGGCGGTCAGAATCTGCCAAGGCAGCGCTGCTTGCAGCGCTGCCCTGGGGATTTTGACTCCCCTTACTGCCAGCCTGTCCATGGCGGTAGACACCGCCATGGAAAGGCTGGTGGTAAGGGGAGTCGTGGGGCCCCAGGGGGCCCCTGCACTGCCCATGCACTTGGCGTGGGCAGTGCAGGGGCCCCCAGGCACAGCCCCGTTGCTATTTTCACTGTCTGCCCAGCAGACAGTGAAAAGCGCGACTGGTGCTGCTGTACCCGCCGCACCGCCACATTGCCAACAGCTCCATTAGGAGCCGACTACAATGTTACGGGCAACATCCCCGCTGGGATGGCGGGCTGAAACCCTGTTTGCGACCGCCAGCCCAGCGGGGAGGTCCAAATGCAGCCGGCGGGTTTCCGGCTGCATGGGCGGCCGACTGGCGGTTCAGCCTTGGCGGTCGGACATGGTTGTAATGAGGGCCATAGTAATGTGTTTTATATGTCCTAACAGTGAGATATTGCTAAATTTGTTTTTCACTGTTGCAAGGCCTGTCCCTCTCATAGGTTAACATGGGGGCTACCTTTAAATATGATTAAAGTGTAGATTCCCTTTGGGAGCAGATAGACATATGGAGTTTGGGGTCTCTGAGCTCACAATTTAAAAATACATCTTTTAGTAAAAATGATTTTAAGATTGTGTGTTTGAAAATGCCACTTTTAGAAAGTGAGCATTTTCTTATTTATACCATTTCTGTGACTCTGCCTGTTTGTGGATTCCCTGTCTGGGTCAGTTTGACAGTTGGGCTGGTTGTACCTCACACTAGACAGTGACACAAAGGGAGCTGGGGTGTATTCTGCATTTCCTGATGAACCATCTGTGCTAGGAGGGAGGGGAGGAGTGGTCACTTACACCTGAAAGGGCTATGCCTGCCCTCACACAATGCAGTCTCCAACCCCCTGGTGTGTGTCTGGGGCCTGGCCAGGGCAAGGCAGGATTTCACATTCAAGAGAGACTTTGCTTTGAAGTAGGCCTACTTCAAAGGAGAAATTGGGTATAAGAACGGCACCCAAAACCACAGACTTTAGAACACTTCTGAAAACCAAGAGGAACCTCTGCCTGGAGAAGAGCTGAAGAACTGAGGAAGAAGGGCTGCCCTGCCTGTGACTGTGCTTTGTAGAGCTATCCTGCAGTTGGTGCTTCTGCCAGAGCAAGAGGGCAAAGACTGGACTTTGTGTGCCTTCCATCTTGTGAACAAATCTCCAAGGGCTTGAATTAGAGCTTGCCTCCTGTTGTTTGAAGTCTCAAGGACAGCAAAGACTTTTCTCTGCCAGCAGCCGGAGTCTCTGGAGAGACTCCTACTCTGCCAAGTGGTGCCCAACCAGTTCCTGGGACCCTGAAAGGAGAAGCTGGCAGTCTAAGAGGAAGAAATCCATGCACAGAACGCTGGAAAACGCATGGAAAAGATCGACGCAACTCCGATCTGCGGCTGAAAAATCGCCGCACTGCCGGCTTTGCGGCTGAAAATCAATGCTCGCCTGCAACACGACCCGAAGATCGACGCCCAGGGCTGGAAAAACGACATACAGCATGACTGACGTAGGCTGGTGAGATCACAACCCGCGCAGCACGGTTTTCGGATCATCGTGCGGCTGGATTTCCGACGCAAACACTGCTGGGCGTGTAAAAATTACACATGGCCTGCCCGGACCCAAGAGTGATGACTGGATCGACGCATCGCTCTCCGGCTGAGAGAAGAAATTACGCTCCTGACGAAAGGAGAAACGACGCAAGGTCTTGCTCGTGAGTGAAATTGATGCATTGCAAGCCCTTTTTGAAGCACACTCGCCCGAGCGGGGTTATTTTTGACGTGTCCAAGGTACATTTTCATGCTAACAGTGTTAGTGTGGGTTTAAAATTACATGAAGACACTTTTTACATTTTTCAGTGATGACTTGACTTGTGTATTGTGGATTTTTGTCGTTTTGGTCTTGTTTTGTTTAGATAATGCTTTTCTGTTTTTCTAAACCTGTGTTGTGTCATTTTGTAGTGTTTTCATTAAGTTACTGTGTGTGTTGGTACAAATACTTTACACCTAGCACTCTGAAGTTAAGCCTACTGCTCGTGCCAAGCTACCAAGGGGGTAAGTAGGGGTTAGCTGAGGGTGATTCTCTTTTACCCTGACTAGAGTGAGGTTCCTTGCTTGGACAGGGGGGTAACCTGACTGCCAACCAAAGACCCCATTTCTAACACAGGGCAGATGAGCTAATTTATACACTGGCATCTGCCAAGTATCCAAGCACTTTTGATTTGACTGCAGGGTATTGGCAGATCAAAATGTCAGAAGATGCTAAAGCAAAAGCTGCATTTTCTACCATAGAAGGGCATTACCAATTCACAGTTATGTCCTTTGGTTTGAAAAATGCACCTGCCACTTTTCAGAGGCTGGTGAATACAGTCCTCCAAGGTTTGGAAGCTTTTAGTGCAGCATATTTGGATGATATTGCTGTCTTTAACTCCACCTGGGAGGATCACCTGGTCCACCTCTGGAAAGTTTTGGAGGCCCTGCAAAAGGCAGGCCTAACTATCAAGGCTTCAAAGTGCCAGATAGGGCAGGGGAAGAGGTTTATTTGGGCCACCTGTGAGGTGGAGAACAGATTGCACCACTAAAGGGGAAGATTCAGACCATTATAGACTGGGCTCCCCCTACTACTCAGACCTAGGTAAGAGCCTTCTTAGGTCTCACTGGATATTACAGGAGGTTCATTAAGAACTAAGGCTCCATAGCAGCCCCTCTTAATGACTTCACCAGTAAGAAAATGCCTAAAAAGGTATTGTGGACCGCCAGCTGTCAGAAAGCTTTTGAGGAGCTTAAGCAGGGAATGTGCTCTGCACCTGTCTTAAAGAGCACAAACTACTCCAAAACATTAATTGTTCAAACAGATGCTTGTGAATTAGGGGTACGGGCTGTACTATCACAACTGAACTCAGAGGGCCAGGATCAACCTGTTGCTTTCATTAGCAGGAGGTTGACCCCTACAGAAAAGGGTTGGTCTGCCATAGAGAGGGACGCCTTTGCTGTGGTCTGGGCACTGAAGAAGCTGAGACCCTACTTGTTTGGGACTCACTTCATTGTTCAGACAGACCACAAACCTCTATTATGGCTTAAACAAATGAAAGGTAAAAACCCTAAATTGTTCAGGTGGTATGAACTGTACAGTGGAACACAGACTTGGCAGTGCCCACTGAAATGCAGATGGACTCTCCAGATATTTCCACTTAGACAATGAAGACTCATCTGGGCAAGGTTAGCCTTATTGTCCCTCGTTTGGGGGGGGGGGGTTTGTAGGAAAGTACCAGCTTCCTTGGCATTTTACCCCTATGTTTACCTGTATGTCAGTATGCTCTTGCCTGTCTCACTGGGATCCTGCTGGTCAGGACCCCAGTGCTCATAGTTTATGGCCTAATGCATGTGTCTGTATAGTGTTTGACTGTGTCACTAAGGCTCTGCTAATCAGAACCTCAGTGCTTATGCTCTCTCTGCTTTTAACTTTGTCACTGTAGGCTAGTGACTTAATTTACCAATTTCAGTTGGCTGCTGGACCCCCTTATAAATCCCTAGTATATGGTACCTAGGTACCTATGGCATTGGTGGTCCAGGAGATCCATATGGGCTGCAGCATTTATTTTGCCACCCATAGGGAGCGCAGACAAACCCTTGCACAGGCCTGCCATTGCAGCCTGTGTGAAATAACATACACATTATTTGACAGCCATTTCACTGCACTTGAGTAACTTATAAGTCACCTATATGTCTAACCTTCACTTGCTGAAGATTAGGTGCAAAGTTACTAAGTGTGAGGGCACCCTTACACTAGCAAAGGTGCCCCACATAGTTCAGGGCCATCTCCCGGGACTTTGTGAGTGCGGGGACGCCATTACACACGTGCACTACATATAGGTCAATACCTATATGTAGCTTCACCATGGTAGCTACGAATATGGCCATGTACGATGTCTAAGATCATGGACTTGTCCCCCCATTCCAAATCTGGTATTGGGAAGCCAATTACATGCATCCTGGGGGCTCCACCATGGACCCTCAGTACTGCCAAACCAGCTCTCTGAGGCTTGACCTGCAGCTACAGCTGCTGCCACCTCAGAGAAAGGGTTCTGCTCTCCTGGGGTCTGAGCAGCTCAGTCCCAGGAAGGCAGAACAAAGCTCCTCTGAGAGCAGGGTGTTACACCCTCTCCCTCTGGAAATAGGTGATACAGGCTGGGGAGGGGTAGCCTCCCCCAGCCTCTGGAAATGCTTTGAAGGGCACAGATGGTGCCCTCCTTGAATAAGCCAGTCTACACCTGTTCAGGGACCCCTTGTCCCCTGCTCTGGCACGAAACTGGACAAAGGAAATGGGAGTGACCACTCCCCTGTCCATCACCACCCTAGGGGTGGTGCCCAGAGCTCCTCCAGTGTGTCCCAGATTTCAGCCATCTTGCTTTGCAAGGTGTGGGGGCACTCTGGAGGGCTCTGAGTGGCCAGTTCCAGCAGGTGACGTCAGAGACCCCTCCTGATAGGTCCATACCTGATAAGGTAGCCAGTCCCCCTCTCAGGGCTATTTAGGGTCTCTCCTGTGGGTTCTCTTCGGATTCTGCTCCAGAAACCACTGTAACAGCAACAAAGTATCCACACAGGGTACTTTTCATCTGCAACTTCAGCTCCAGCCAGCAACTGCAACAGTTTCCACGGTGTGCACGCTCTGAGGACTCCGTGTTTTCATCCTGCACCAGAAGGACCAAAGAAATCTCCCGTGGGGTGACGGAGTCACTCCTCTGCTCACGCAGGCACCTTCTAAGACGACAATCGGTACCCTTGGACTCCTCTCACAGCGGCGAGCATGCTCCTAAGGACACAGTGGGTGGACCCCATCGATATAGACTTTCCTGAGGTCCTGCTGACGCAATTAGGAGGAGGTAAGACCTTGCCTTCCCTGAGAGCGATGGTACCCCTGTGTACTTCGTCTTCTTCACCTCCTGAGGCCTCTGTGCACTATTTGCAAAAGTTCTTCATGCACTGCCTGGCCCAGGTCCCCAGCACTCCATTCTGCAACACTCAACTCGCTGAGTTGTTCTCCAGCGGCGTGGGACCTTCCTTTGTTGTGCTGCGCCAACTGCGTTTTGCACCTCCTTTTGTCCCTGTGTCCTGGGACTCCCGTGGGTGCTGTCTGGCATACTGAGGGCTCTCTAAAGTGCTGAGAACCCCCTCTTCCTCCTCACACAGAGTTGAGGTCCCCAGGACCCTCCTGGGTCCAGCCAGCTCCATTTGTATGCAAAACGCATATTTGTCGTAACCAAGGCTTGTTAGTGACTTCCAACACAAAATCATCTCTGCATCCATCTTCACATCGTGGGACATCTTTTGCATCATGCCGGAACCTGCTGGCATCTTCCTAGGGTGCATTCCTGCAGTCTTCGACTAACCAGGGACTCTTCTTTTGCACCCTCTTCTGGGTTGGCAGGGGCTCCTGTCCTTCCTGGAACTTCTTTCGACTTCTGGACTTGGTTCCCTTCTTTTGCAGGACTTCAGTTCCAGGAACCCAGCAGTTGTTGTTTGCAGACTTGGTTGGTTGCTACAATAATCCACATCACGAGGTGTAGTGTGTCCTTTCCTGTGTAGCGTGGTCTGAAGAGTGGTGTCTACAACTGTCAATTTAATGTCTAGAAAGTCAATACTTTGCTTACTGTACTTCATGGTAAATCTCAAATTCAAATTATTTGAGTTTAATGCTGTATCAAACTGTTGTAATTCCTTCTCCAGACCATTCTGCCATCTCATGCTCCCAGGGCACGGTTAATACAATTGCTTATTGAAGATAAAGATGTTCTCTGTCAAGCAGATTTCAATCATTCACAAAAGCATGTGAGTGTGTGCTAAAAAGTTAATGCCACGTGCTCATAAGAAATACTTGCAAGCAGCAATGCTATTCTCATGTTCGATACTGGTATAGAGGCTCTGTACATCAAAGCAAACCATGGTGTAGTATTCTTCCCAGCTGAGGTCCTGTATTTTGTCAATTAAACATATTGTATCTTATGCGTAAGAGGTTGAATTACGTACGAAAGAAAACAAAAAACTGTCAACATAAACTGAAGTATTCTGCAAAAGACTGTTTTTTGAGGAGTCTATGGGACGACCCGGAGGATGTGTCATGCTTTTGTGTACGTTAGAGGGCAGATAAAGTGTTGGTAGAACAAGTGTTTAATTCTTCAAAAATTGCATCTCATCGAAAGTTAACAGTGATTCCTGGTACCATTCATTCAGCTGATCAAAAAAAGTGCTTTGTACATTAAAATAATAATACACTTTGTCAATCTTAACATAACACTCACTATTCTTCAATTGTCTCAAAGGTTCATTAACATAATAATTCCTAGACGTAATGACAACATTCCCTCCTTTGTCTGAGGGTTTGATCACAATGCTATCATCTTTACATAAATGATTCACTGCTGCCCATTGCTGCTGACTCAAATTGTGTGCTCTTGATTTCTGTTTGCATAGTGATAGTATATCACTAGCCACCAAATCACAAAATACATCATTCCTGTCACATAGTGTTTGGGGGACGAAAAGAGATGGTGGCTTGAATTTAGTTTCACAGGCCGTAGCAGTATCAATACCGCACTCCTTTGGTATGCTTGTCAATAATATTGGATCAAAGGGATCACAACTATCAAAACCATCAGTATCACCGGTAGAATTACTTAAATCATACAGTGTGTGGAGTACCTCAATGTCCCCAGTTGCCAAATTCGATCCCTGTCTTCTGTTTGCTATCCGATCTGATTGTGAAACACTTTTCTTAAGCCTATGAAATTTGTGCAGCTTTAACTTTCGAGCTAATTTAAATAAGTCTATCCTCAGCTGGGCATAGTCATCAGATACACTCGGGCAAAATGATAGGGCTACCTTTAATACCTCCCCGTCTTTGGCTACTAACTCACATTTTGAGAGGTTGATTACCATCAACCGATGTCCAATCTCCACCTGCTCTATTATGGTTTCTACTGTACTCTCCCCCGTGTTCCGCCCCATTATGGTTTCTACTGTCCTCTCCCCATGCTCTGCCCCATTATGGTTTCTACTGTCCTCTCCCCGTGCTCTGCCCCATTATGGTTTCTACTGTCCTCTCTCCCGTGTTCCTGTGCAGTCTCTGCTGCTCTTTCCTTCGTTGGCATTGTCTTTTGTTCTCTTTCTTTTGCCTCTGCCCCTCTAGGAGTTTTTAGAAGACTGCTGATTGCTGCATTGGAGGAGTCGATACTCCTAGGAAAAATAAATCTTGTTACCGGACGTAGGAGTAGGGTGAGCACCGCTCTGTAATTTTCATGGATTGCCTGTAATTTAGCCCTACCATTCGTTGTCCGTGATGAAAGGCTTATTGGACAGCATTTGTCCTTAATTTTAGCCTTCCAGCTAATTGACAAAGTGTAATTAGGACAGATCAGTTTCCACAGCTGGATTAAAAAACAGGGAGTCTCTGAGGGAAGGAGGGGCAGACAGCTAAGAAACAGGCCTTCATGGCAGGGTGTCGCCTTCCCTAAAGAAATGCAAATGTGCACACCTGTAAATCTGCAAATGAAAAGGGGCTTGGAAACCTGCATTGACTTTAATCAAAGGAGTCACTTCAAGCCTTCTGATGACAAAGATATTTTCCTTTTAGAGAGGTAATGTAAGTATGTTCTAAGGTGAGCTATGGAGTTTGTGGTTTTAATGAACTGTTATTAAAAAAAAAAGTTTGCACTAGGTATAATCTGTATATTATTGAAATCTGTATTTTAGAAGGACTTTTTTTTATTCAACCTAAATGTATTTGCGCATTTTGTAGCAGTCTATAATATGATGTGTGTAATGCATGTTTAAAATAAGGACTTACACATTCACAGTGCTTTCAGGGACCTCAGTGCCTCATAGTACTAACATTGGTAAAGCCAATAGGTCTCGTCTATGCAAGACACAGAGATAATCCAAGGCACTACGTGTCAGTAAAAAAAAAGTGTTAATGTCCGTGTCGCAGGTATCCAAGCATCTTCATTCTTATTAAAACAACTAAATCATGAATAATCAACAGCTAAAGTCCAATTTCTTGTTTATTTTCTCTGAAACATTCTCTTTTCTTTAAATCCAAATCCTTGTTTTATTTTCTCTAAATCTTTCTCCGTGGTCCAAGTCCAAAGCACCAGCCTCCAAGCCAACACGTGTTTCATCGAGCAAAGAATAATCGCACCAACTTCCTCAGGGCTTGTTACTTAATATCTTAAAAATCAATATTATTAACAAATTAGAAACCATGAGCAACACACATAAAAAAGCTATTGTATACTATGGGTGGGCATCAAATTAGAGTAAGTGCTGTCCCCATACTTGAAATTAGAATTATAGAAAGTTAAAAGATAACCATAGACCTGAGAGTAATATATGAAAACAAACCACAAGACAATAGAATTTATAAGGTGGAGAGAAAATATCCCAGAGCAAACAGCCAGTAAAACACATCTGTGCACCCAAGTGCCACTCTAAAAACAAACAAACGCGCGTGAGTCCATAACCGAATGTAATACCGTAACAAAATCACCAACGATATCCTAAGGAGTGCTGCCCTCACATTCGAGTAATGAAATGCTCCTTACAACTACTTTAAACTGAATAAATTTTTTTAAAGCTTACGCGTTAAAAGTTTTCAATTCTATTAAGGACACAGAGGCGAGGATTATGCTTCTCTTTCTATGCTTTATTTTCACATAGCAGCCAATAGGAGAAGATATTGTTAAAGGAAAAACATATCCCAGCATTCATAATATATACAATACAACCATAGAGAACCGAGTATATAAACCAAAGAGGCTAAAGAACTTCCTCTTTCTTTGCGAAATCTCAGTCAGTAAAAGTCAATGAAGTGTATCAACATCGAATCGAACAAGAACACAATCCAAAGATCCAGGAGAACACAGCCACTCCGGATAAGGAATGATGCAACATCCAATCTGATAAAGTCCCCGGAATGAAGAGCTTCAACTCTGATCAACACCTGAGAAGGGAAGCAAACGAAAAACTAATCATAGTATATGTCATAGAACCAATGTCCACAACTTACATGTACTGATAACATCACTGCGTGGGTAATACAATGAGACATTAAATGAAAACAGTATACTTAACTCGTAAGCAGAGGTCTTATTGTCCACTAGGGGGGGATAATCCTCGCCTCCGTGTCCTTAATAGAATTGAAAATTCTTAACGCGTAAGCTTGCATTTTTTTTATTCTATGTCAGGACCGGAGGCTCAGATTATGCTAGTTTAAAGCTGATCGACCACGATTGATGCAATGTCTACAATGGGTTTATGATAGAAAGTCTTAAAAGTAGATTCCGAAGACCAGTCTGCCGCCTTCATAATGTCCTCCAACCTCATGCCTAAATTAAAGGACTTTGAAGCCATAGCTCCACGGACTGAATGAGCTCCAAACCTGGAGACATTAATCCCTGCTTCAGAAAGAAGCCATCTGATCCATCTGGCTAAAGTAGCCGACGAGACTGGCTTGAAAGGTTTCTGTAGTGCAATCAACAATTGACCTCTAGGGTCTGCACGAAATTCTTCTGTAGCCGATTCATAGGCCTTTAAACACTGTACTACACATAGTTTGGGATTATGTGGAAAGGAAGGGTAAGACACTGAATAGGTGCCCGTCTTAGTACGTTTGGAGATCGAAAAATCCTGCCCTGCAGATCAAGGGAACGTACATCAGATACCCTCTTGCATGAAATGAGGCATAGTAATAAGGTTAATTTGGCCGATAGTTGTTTGCGTGAAAGGAATCTGTTGTCCGGCCAAGCCGAAATGAACGTATGAACTACGTTGACGTCCCAAAGGGAAGAATATCTGGGACG